>NC_064625.1:9353157-9664357 GCF_023898315.1 Schistocerca nitens | reverse complement strand
CATTATATAATCTATCTGATACCTTTTAGTATCTCCAGGATTCTTCCATGTATACAACCTTCTTTCATGATTCTTAAACCAAGTGTTAGCTATGATTAAGTTGTGCTCTGTGCAAAATTCTACCAGGCGGCTTCCTCTTTCATTTCTTTGCCCCAATCCATATTCACCTACTACGTTTCCTTCTCTCCCTTTTCCTACTACCGAATTCCAGTCCCTCATGACTATTAAATTTTCGTCACGCATTACTATCTGAATAATTTCTTTTATTTCATCATACATTTCTTCATTTTCTTCGTCATCTGCAGAGCTAGTTGGCATATAAACTTGTACTACTGTAGTAGGCGTGGGCTTCGTGTCTATCTTGGCCACAATAATGCGTTCACTAAGCTGTTTGTAGTAGCTTCCCCACATTCCTATTTTCCTTTTCATTATTAAACCTACTCCTGCATTACCCCTAATTGATTTTGTGTTTATAACCCTGTATTCACCTGACCAAAAGTCTTGTTCCTCCTGCCACCGAACTTCACTAATTCCCACTATATCTAACTTTAACCTATCCATTTCCCTTTTTAATTTTCTAACCTACCTGCCCGATTAAGGGATCTGACATTCCACGCTCCGATCCGTAGAACGCCAGTTTTCTTTCTCCTGATAAGAACGTCCTCTTGAGTAGTCCCCGCCCGGAGATCCGAATGGGGGACTATTTTACCTCCGGAATATTTTACCTAAGAGGACGCCATCATCATTTAATCATACAGTAAAGCTGCATGCCCTCGGGAAAAATTACGGCTGTAGTTTCCCCTCGCTTTCAGCCGTTCGCAGTACCAGCACAGCAAGGCCGTTTTGGTTAGTGTTACAAGGCCAGATCAGTCAATCATCCAGACTGTTGCCCCTGCAACTACTGAAAAGGCTGCTGCCCCTCTTCAGGAACCACACGTTTGTCTGGCCTCTCAACAGATACCCCTCCGTTGTGGTTGCACCTACGGTACGGCCATCTGTATCTCTGAGGCACACAAGCCTCCCCACCAACGGCAAGGTCCATGGTTCATGGGGGGAATATGTGTACAGACGTAAATTTAGATGTGATTTGGTAATTCCTCCCCACCACTTTTTCCACATTCCAAAACAGATTTCTTCTGGGAATAGGAGGAGTTGTCGAGGATGAACTTTCATAGTTTGTATCAAATTTAAGTTTGCTGCATGTTCAGACATTTTATACCACTGGGCGGGTGATCAAGAATTTAGGCCACAGCACTATGCATTCCCTTCGTTCTAAAGACAACTGAATCTACAGGGAGGGCGAGAAGTTCTTCTACCCCCTAGTATCGAATATTAATTCATTCGATTTGTTATAGTTTAACTACGTAATTACTTACGTGCTAAGTGCCAAATATATCGATACGCTCCCCATCACGCTGTGAACACAATTGCATACGCTTCCATCTTGTTCTTGGCACATTTTGGAGTGTGTCCCGTGTTATAGAGCGAAATGTATTCTCAACGGTATTGCACAGTTCTTCGTTTGTGGTATATCGACGGACAGATAACATGCGCATTAATAATTTTCCATAACGAGTTGTCAGGTATGGTGAAGCAATTACTTCTTTTAAGAGAGCTGGTGTTACTGATGAGCCACAACCTGTCCATCGTCGTGGAAATTGTCAATTTAGGAACTCAACACACTGCAAGAACGTAGTGCTACGTCTCGTTGCAGACGTATGCATTCCGTGATACCACTGTCATCAGCCTGAGGTATTAACCGTATTTTTACGATGTGTAAATAATTTGCGCCGTTCACAGCTCCTACAAAAAAAAAAAAAGTACGGTCCAAACAGATGTTGTGATGTTCTCGCTGGTTTTCTTTGGCCCAAATGACAATATTTGTAGCATGTGAGCTGCAGCAAGTGGGCCGGCCGGAATGACCGAGTGGTTCTAGGCGCTACATTCCTTAACCGCGCGACCGCTACGGTCGCAGGGTCGAATCCTACCTCGGGCATGGATGTGTGTGATGTCCTTAGGTTAGTTAGGTTTAAGTAGTTCTAAGTTCTAGGGGACTGATGACCTCAGAAGTTAAGTCCCATAGTGCTCAGAGCCATTTTTTTTTTTTCAATAAGTGGCACATTCACCTGAAAACATAACCTTGCCAAGCTTCACAGCATTTGGAAACTGAGTTAACACAGTATGGCAAAACGTGCTCGTTCGGGTCTGTATCCGATAACTTGTTTACAAATGGCGGTCGAAAAATTCTGGCCTTGAGGTCTTTCTTCATGCGATCTCATATTGTTGTCCTCCCTACACCGTGTTCCGAAGTGCGTTTACGCGTCGACTTCATACGAGAGATAGTTCAGTGGAGGCAGAGGCTCTGTCCTTAACACTGCCGGAAGAAAAAGCACGTCTTTCGCAATCCACAATTTGTGCCTTTTGCGCTGGAGCCTTGTTAAGTCTTTCCTGGAATGCTCCCTTAATGTCTCATTGACTGCCATGTGCGTCACATTTGTCGCTAGTACAACCACACATTTGTCGCTCAATAGTGTAACTATGGCCGCTCACATACGCCATGGCTACTCGACCGCGACAGCGAAAATACGTAAAGGTCCCCACACGCCAACCAACCGATAAACCGATCGACCAGCCAACCGACAGACTGACCGGCCGACCGACAGACAGACCGACCGACCAACCGACCGACCGGCCAACGAACCGACGGACCGACAACCCACCCGACAGCCTGACCAACCGATACATCGGCTAGTTTCGTGGCGAGGTACACACGTCCCGACCGACTGCACGACTGCACTCCGCGATTACAACGTCGCCCTGTTGCCTTGTTTTGAACTACGTAGTGAAAGACACATTGCTACTCACTGTGAAGAAGACACGTTAAGTCGCAGGCAGGCAACTGTGTCAGCAACTTAACGTGTCTTCTTCACAGTGAGTAGCAATGTGTCTTTTCCTGCGTTGTTGATATTCCTACCTGGATTATTTATTGTTGTGATTCGTATATCATGTAGTTCATTGAGTCTGTTCTACTATATCCCAAGGGTTACACGGAGAAACAAAAACAGGTGTTTGCAACGTGACATACTGTTGACTGAGTAAATACATCATGATAAATCAAAATAAAATAAAACAAAAGACGTTTACGTCAAGGTTATTAATATAATTACCTATGTAGCATAAAAGATCACCTGTAAGGTTAAGAAACTCATTCCAAATTCGAGGAAGAAAGACTACACATGGTGGTGGGGCACATCCTCTAATGAATGCAACAGCAGATACGTAAGAGATGAAGCAGTAGCAACTGTTAGAACTGTAAAAAAATGCCACTGTAAAAAAGTGCTTCATTTCATGCAGCTGTATTGCCCTAATCCTCGCACGAGGGTCCCACAACATCTGCACTCTTCAGCTTTTGTCGGTCGATTGGAACGACAGCACTACACATCGTGGGGGAGCGAGGGGAGGGGGGGGGGGGGGTGGTTAGCTGCCGGTGGTCCTACCTGCCCGACATCCCGACAAGGAACGTTCGTAGGTCGGTCAGAACGCCAACACAAGTCCAATTTGTCGGTTGGTCATCTGGTCTGTTAGTGCATGTGTAGGGGCCTTAAACACGAATTCCAACAATTAATTCCAACTATTGATAACAAGTAACAAACTGCCTAATAACATTTGATATTAAACAGGAGTTACGAGGACTTCCCACGCTGGCTGTAGAGATATGAACGTCATTTTTTCTTCTCGTTGCCTCATTTTCGTTGTCGCGAGCCGTTTGCGATGCTCGGCTCCGAGCATCGGCGCCTTCTCTGTTTTTTTTTTTTTTTATTATTATATATATATATATAGTGTGTGGTGTGGACTGAAGAGATCATCCTTGATGACTTATTCTTCTAGGATGGGATGTAAGGATAAAAGGAAAACACTTTATTTATTACACATTCAGTTAGGCTTGGGCACGCAATGGGTCCTTTAGCCTGCTGTCTTTGGTGATGTCTATCTCCTGTGGAGGGTGAAATGTGTCAAGGCTGTTATGTGTGACTGCTTCCTCGTGTTATGACAGATTGCCTATGGGGGGTGAAACGTTATTGACTTCGGTACTCGATACTTGTGCCATCTTGCAGGGTTTACCGTTCCTACCGATTCTAATTGTCGAACTTCGTCCCTAAGGGCATCGATCTTGTCAAAAACTCGTAGAGCCTTGTCATGGACCTTCTCTTGTATAGTGGTCTCGTGGAGTGCGGTGCGGATGTCGACGTTTCTTGTCCACCATGGAGCTCCTGTGATCCATCGATAGCAAATGTTTTGCAGCGCTTGGAGTTTGTTGTAGTTGGAGACGCATGTAGTTCCCCACGAGGTGGAGCCATACAACATTGTGGGTTCCACTGTTGCCTTATACAATTGGAGTTTAGTCTTAGGGTTGAGATCCTTACTCTTCAGGAACGGAATCAATGACCTGGCCATCTTCTGGGCTGCCGTCTTCTTGTCGTCAATATGCTGCGTAAAGAGTAATTTTTTGTCAAGGTAGACACCGAGATACTTCACTCCCGGCGACCATGGGATAAATTGGTCAGCTATTTGGAGTCTGTCGTTCAGAACTGGTTTCCTCCGTGTGAACAGAACGGCTGCCGTCTTCGTCGGGTTGATCGTTATCTTATTTTGCAGCGCCCAGCGTTCCATTACAGCAAGTTGCCGTTGCATCCTAGCGATTAGCTGGTCCAAGTGTCGTCCAGTTGTCAGAAAAGCCGTATCGTCCGCATAAAAACTCGCCGTAACAAGGGGGACTGTTGGGATGTCATTTATATATAAGTTGAAAAGCAGAGGCGAAATGACAGAGCCCTGCGGAATTCCTGCGGAGATCAGTTTCATTTCGGAGTTTTTGTCGTCGACTCGGACATACAGTTTCCTGTCCTGCAGAAAGCTGTCTATGAGTCTAATGTAACAATCCGCAATAGGGGTAGTGCGATGCAGTTTGACGATAAGGTTGGGCCGCCACACCTTATCGTAAGCTTTTTCGATGTCAAGGAAGACACCAATCGTGAAGTGCTGCTTGTTGTATCCTTCTTGTATCCGTTCGGTGATCCGTAAAAGTTGAAGTTCGGCAGATAATTTGTCCTTGAAACCGAATTGTTCGGGTCGTATAACATCATGCGCTGTAAGCGTGTCATGGAGCCTCTTCAACAGCACTCTCTCGAGCACCTTGCCAAGGGTCGGCAAGAGGCTAATTGGCCGGTAACTGTTGGGTTCTGCTGGGTCTTTACCTGGCTTGGGTACTGGTACTACTCGAGCCGTCTTCCATGCCGTAGGAAAATATCCCTGCAGAAGACAGCTGTTGAGAATTCGGGTAAGGAGCACAGTTGGCTTCCTGGGCAACTGTTTCAAATCGGTGTTGTTTATGGAGTCGTTGCCCGGCGCATTATTCCGAGTCTTCCGGATAATTTTACGGATCTCTGCTGGTGTGGTGAGTTGTGGGCGGCTCTGCACAGGCGCAGCACGAAAAGCAGTCCATTCTGCTGTAACGACGGCTTCCTGTTCTTGCAGGCGGACGTCGTTCACGGGGGCGCTGGTGTAGACATCTGTTCTTGGTAAGTCGTAGCATACAGCTCCGCCTGGGCGAGTTCGTCATAGAGGAGGCCATCTGGTCCTCTGATGGCTCGTTTAGGTGGCCGCTGGTGTCGTATGGTCTTGACTACCTGCCATTCGTTCTTGGTTCGAAGTAAGAACTCATCCATCTTATCTTTCCAGACCTGCTGTCGCCACTCGGCCACTCTCCTGTGCAGTTCTCGTGTTAAGACGTGTGTTTCTCGTCGATCGATCGGGTTTCTATAGCGGAGCCAACGTCGCCTACTCCTGTTTCTCTGTGTCTTCAAAAAATGGTTCAAATGGCTCTGAGCACTATGGGACTCAACTGCTGAGGTCATAAGTCCCCTAGAACTTAGAACTACTTAAACCTAACTAACCTAAGGACAACACACACATCCATGCCCGAGGCAGGATTCGAACCTGCGACCGTAGCGGTCGCGCGGTTCCAGACTGTAGCGCCAGAACCGCTCGGCCACCAACGGCCGGCTCTGTGTCTTCAGTTCTTGGAATAGAGGCGGGAACTCATCGAAAGCTACTAAAGGGTAGACCGTGTGAGTAGTTGCCCGCCGTTTGGCTGCCTTTATCTTCTGCGTCAAAGTTTGTACCGCGATGTCGATGGCTTCCGGTGTTGAAACGTCCTGCGTCGGGCAGATATTGTTGTCAAGGTATGTCCGAAATTGACCCCAGTTCAGAGTTTGTGAGGTTGGGGGCGGAAGGTTGGCCGTTGCGTGTTCCACTATGCTGATAACAGGTCGGTGGTCAGACGAAAGATCGTCGACGGTGCGGAGCTGGAGGTTCGTCTCAATATTTTTGATGATAGCAATATCTAGGACGTCTGCTTCTTGCCGATCGACGTAAGGAATCCGTGTCGGCTCTCGTGGGCCATGGACTGTGATGCCCAGTTCTTCTTCCATGGCAATCAAAGTTCGTCCACGAGGGTTCGTACGCCGGGAATTCCAAGCGACGTGCTTGCTGTTGAGGTCACCTCCGAGGAATATTTTGTCAAAATTGGTGAAGATACTCCTTAGGTCGTCTGGCACCAGGTTTTTACCGGGGCTGTTGTACGCCGCAATGAAAGTGATGTTGCCTGTCGCCGATCGAACCGTTACTGCTGTTGCCTCCAGATGTTGGAGGTGTGGTAGTGTTTCATGATGGTGCCGCAGTTCCCTTTTAAGCAGAACTGCGGTCCCTCCACCTCGTTGGCCTTGTCTGTCCGTTCTATAGACGTACATGTTACGAAATCTGAGCTCAGTTGTTGGACGAAGGTGCGTCTCCGATACAAGTGCGATGTCGATTTTGTGACGTTGTAAAAATTCAGTGAATTCTGTTTTCTTGTGTTTCATTCCGTTGGCGTTCCATATACAGATTTTCAGGTTTCTCGTGGTCCCAGGGCGATCCATCTTAAGGTGTTCCAAAGGCCGTCAATACACTCTCGATTAAAGAAAGTATCCCCACTAGTTGTTGCTGCACGGCGGTGAGAAGTTTCGCGACATCAGAGAGCGCTGGAGCTATGGATTCCATCAAATGAGCTGGTGAGACGTAGGTTTCCGGTTCCGGTCGGCGTGGTGATGCTGCGTGGGCGTATGAATAATGCTGGTGGTGCTGTCGAGGTGGAAGTGCTTCAGGAGGAGGCTGTGTTACTGGCTGCCGTGTCGCCGCCGGCTGTTCTTGTGGCGGTTGCTGACGATGGGGCGGAGGGTGTGGCGTCAGGTTGGAGTTTCGTATTACACGAGTCCTCCGTTGAGAGGGCTGCGGGGAAGACCGTTGTCTGTATTTCCTGAGAAGTTCCTGGTACTTCTGGCAGCCACGCCATGTGGCAGGATGGTCCTTTTCACAGTTAGCACATTTAGGCGGAGCCCCTCGGGGATGAGTACAGGCTGAAGATCGGTGTTGCCCTCCACAGCGAGCAGGCAAGCTGCAATAATTAGCCGTATGTTCGAATCGCTGGCAGTGGCGACATTGAACAGGTCCTTCCTGTCTGTTGTAGGTTTCAATAACGACTTTAGTATATAGAAGGTATTTGATGTCGTAAATCTTGTAGTTTTCCTTTTGGGCTGGCAACGTGACACAGTAAGCATCTTGAGGTCGTAATTCCTTCGTGTTGTCGTCTCGATTTTTAAACTGGTGGACGTTGATGACAGGAAAACCCTTCTCTATCAGTGCGTCTTTCAGTTCTTCTTCCGTAACTTCGGCAGGTAGACGTTTGACAACCACTTTGAGGTCCTTGTCCTCTGCGGCCTGATGTGTAAAAAAGTGGATGTCATTCGACACAAAGAAATTGATGGCTCGCCGTTGATCTTCGTAGGAGTCAAAATGATATTTGATGCTGTCTCGTTGGTAGATGGCCTTAAGACTGCCGTCAATATTCGCTTTCAGCGCCTTGTTGAGTTCCATGTAGTTCTTGGTATGGTAAATAGTAACGGGCGGGACTTTGCGTAGTAAGTTACGGCCAGAGCCATCTGTCCCCTCTTTACCTGCTTCGAGATTGACGCCACGCGTCTGGTCCAAACGCTCTGGAGCATCCGTAGTATCTTCCGTCGCAATAGCCGCATAACGGTTGGAAGTTTTCAGTTCTTCTGGACGTTGTTGCTTCCGAGAGTTGTTCTGCTTAGGAGAAGCGTTGAGTCGTTTTCTTTGGCGAACTAGTGTAAAATCGCCCTCTCCGTCGGTGGGCTGCATGGTCCAAACTTCTTCAGAGGAGACTCCCTCCATTTCGTCGTCGTCTTCCGGTGGAGAAAATTGTTCCACGTCGCCTACTTGTTCTTCAGGCTGTGAAGTGGGAACCGTACTAGTCCGGTTGTCGTATACTTCCTGACTTTGCAGAATCATGCGCTGTATTTCACGTCTTAGTTCCCGTTGTTGCCGATCGTTCTGTGTTAGCTGACTTCTCTCGTCACAGGGGTTTGACGTACGGTGTCCTCCGCTCTGCATTCGCATATCGCTCGTCGTGGTCCTGTCCTCATTATCTTGCCTGTCAGAATCCGTTGTCGTTGCAGGGGTCGTCGCCGTTGTATCCGTTCTGTGGGGAGCGGCCGCCGGGACGGCCGGCGGGGCAGGCCCCACCGACCGGCCAGCGGCCGGCCCCGGCGCGACCGAGCCGGCTGGCTCGGACGCGCGCGTTCCGTTGTCCGCACTCTTCGGCATCGCGCGCTCAACTGCCTTCTCTGTGCGGCGATGTCGAGGAGGAAGGCCGGAGCGGCCGCGAGGGGACTCTGGTCTGAGGCTGACTGCCGGCAGTGGCAGCTGTGCTGTTGGGAAGACGGACGAGGCGTCTGCCCCAGAATTCGGCGTAGCGTGCTTCTCGACATAAACCTTGCCACATGTACGAGGTGTGTGGAAAAAAGTAATGAAATTTTATTTTTCAAACAATAATGTTGCATTCGGCAGCTGTACGGCGGCGGAGTCTCCGTTGCCAGTCTTGGTAGCAGCGCTGAAAGGCTTTTAGCCGGTAGAGCCTTAACGTGTCGGTCACGTTCTTTTGAATGTTCTCCAGAGTTCCAAAACGACGTCCTTTTAAGACTCTTTTAAGTTCCGAGGAAAGGGAAAAAGTCACGAGCTCTCATCAGCTGAAAAAGGGTATTGTGGAAGAACAGGAATGCCTTTTGAGGTCAAAACTTCCGTAATGGAAGTGGCAGCGTCACGTGTGCCATGCAGCATCCACTTGTCTGCAATTTCCCGTCCCACCGACTCACTCTTTTCCTCAGCCTTTCAACACTTGGTTTGCCCAGGAAGAACAATTTCTTTATGCACGATGTCCCTACTGCAAAAAAAGCACCATTATTTGATCTCTGATTTGCTCATTCGACCGTTTTTTGGCCCAGGAGATGTCTCAGTGTGCCACTCCTCACTTTCCCGCTTCGTCTCAGTATTGTACTCAAAGGTCCAGGGTTCATCACCTGTGACCACAAGACCGTACGGTACCATTCGTGGTCATCGGAAATCCTGTCAAGAAGATGAATGCACACGTTTCTTCGATTGTCTTTCCGCTCAGTTTTCCGGCCGCGGTGGTCTCGCGGTTCTAGGCGCGCAGTCCGGAACCGTGCGACTGCTACGGCCGCAGGTTCGAATCCTGCCTCGGGCATGGATGTGTGTGATGTCCTTAGGTTAGTTAGGTTTAAGTAGTTCTAAGTTCTAGGGGACTGATGACCACAGCAGTTGAGTCCCATAGTGCTCAGAGCCATTTGAACCGCTCAGTTGTGAGATTTTTCGGCACCAATTTGACACAACCTTTCGCATGTGCAAAAGTTCCGTCAAAATTTGATTTACGGTGAAATTGTGTAATTGTTAAAGTTGGCCGTGCGGTCTGGGGCACCGTGTACGGTTCTCGTGGCTCCCGCCATCAGAGGTTCGAGTCGTCCTTCGGACGTGGGTATGTAAGTTAAAGTTAGATTGAGTAGTGTGTAAGCTCAGGGTCTGATGACCTCAGCACTTTGGTCCCATAGTACGTACCACAAATTTCCAAATTTTGTTAAACTTCCATCTGATCTCACAAGAGCATGGGCACATTCGACATGTTCGTCGGTTTTTGAAGTTGGCCTCCGTGACCGAGGTTCATCTTCAACTTGGTCGCGGCCTTCAAAAACTGATTTGTCCCCGCGAAAAGCTTGCGCTCTCGACACTGAATGTTTCCCGGAGACCTATTTCAGCTCTCAGAGGTCACACTCGCGGATTCCCCGAGTTTAACACCGAACAGTATAACGGTGCTCTGAATGCCGCTGTTCCGTTTACGTACCACACAACAAAAACACAACTTCACTGGTGGCGCTCCTAAAAATCTCGTGATGGTTGTACGGAGCTGAAACCCGGACTGAGAATCCGGTAGGGACGGACACAGCGGTCTAGGCGAGCAGAACAGCACAGCGTTGCCAGATCGCTCACGCTGCTGCCAGTCTCGTTGCTTTCCTCACACACCTCGTATGTGAGTGCAGCCTCCCCTTCTCGGCCCTCGGTCTGGTTTGCACATCGCTAGGTTCAGAAATATGCAAATGTGTGTGAATTACTAAGGTTCAAAATGGCTCTGAGCACTATGGGACTTAACTGCTGAGGTCATTAGTCCCCTAGAACTTAGAACTACTTAAACCTAACTAACCTAAGGACATCACACACATCCAAGCCCGAGGCAGGAGCCGAACCTGCGCCTAGCGGTCGCGCGGATCCAGACTGTAGCGCCTAGAACCGCTCGGCTACACCGGCCGGCTGAATTACTGAGGGACCAAACTGTTAAGGTCATCGGTCCCTCGACTTACACACTACTTAATCAGGCTATGTACAACACACACACCCATGCCCGAGGGAGGACTCGAACCTCCGGCGGGAGGGGCCGCGCAGTCCGTAACACGGCGCCTCAAACCGCGCGGCCACTAGCTTCGGCAGCGCTAGGTGAAAACCGAATTCGCTAGTGGCGCCCCTGGTTGCAGTTTTATAGTACGGACGCAGTCGTGGGCTGGAGTGAGTTCGATCGAGGAATTTGTCGCTGTGGGTGTCGTCAGTGAATGGTACATCGCCCTTTTTTTTTTAAGGAATCGTACATTGCAAAGGAGTTCATCACCGTGGCTTCTGTACAAATATATTTATTCATCTATTAGGCGCACTACGAATGTAGTGGTGTGGACATGTTAATGTGGGTCTCACGGGGAGCGTGCAAGGGATAAGTCCCTGCAGGCGCACTATCCTCTGTGCCCTCGAAGGCTCAGGAAAAAAAAAAAGATGGATAGAGGGTCTGCCATGTAAGCAGGAGACCCCGGGTTCGAGCCCCGGTCGGGGCACACATTTCCAACATGTCCCCAATGAAGTATATCAAGGCCTGTTTGAAGCTAGGGTGTCCATTTAATTATCATTTTATTCATATTTTTGTGAATAAATATGTTTGTAAGACAGCACAGTGTGTAGGATACATTGTTCCAAGTGATAACAGGATGGCCAGGAAGAGTGCTTTATGAGCACAATTTTAAGCACTCACTTGAGCAAGAATTTTTTGTTGTTATTAGTTTGATGTCGTGTATGGTTGTCTCGGGGTATGAAATCTTGCCGCCGATATTAGTTACGTAATGAAAGGTATGAGGGGCGATGAAAAAGTTTCCGTTTGAGAGCGTTGAAGCAGCGTATATCCAAAGTAGTGCCACTCCGCTGCAGGTATATAAGCACCGACATGAAGGCAAGGGATTGTATTGTATAGAACTAGGAACCTAGAAACGACGGAGAGGCTTCGTCCCTGCCGTAGCCCTCAGTGGTTCACAACCCCACAACAGACTACGCCCCACACCGAACCCAGAGTTACTGTGCGGTTCGGCACCCAGTGAACACCATCCCTGCCCCCCTCCAGGGAACGTCTCGTTCCAGACGAGTGTAACCCCAGTGTTAGCGTGGTACAGTAATTACGGTGTACGCGTACGTGGAGACAGTGTTTGCGCAGCGATCGCCGACACAGTGTAACTGAGGCGGAATAAGGGGAACCAGCCCGCAATCGCCGAGGCAGATGGAAAACCGCCTTGAAAACCATCCACAGGCTGGCCGTCGCACCGGACCTCGACACTTATCCGCCGGCCGTTAGACCACACGGCTAACCGGGCGGCCCACACAAGCGATTAGTGTTGCATTCGTGTTCTTCCGACTTGCGTACGATAAATGCGGAAATCTGAACTGTGGCGTCGTTATTACCAAATGCGTGCTGTTATTCTTTCTCGGCTGCCGAAAGACAAACACCGGTAGATGTATATCGGCGAAAGGAGGTGTACGAGTCAGCATATCTGTCGAAAACCGCCGTTTTGCAATGGTGCGCCAAGTTAGTGCTGTTCTCGGTTCGACACGAGACGCCGGTCGACCTGGGAGGCCGTCCTCGTCCATCACGGACGACACTGGAGCACCCGCCGTACAGTGCTGCCCTCAAAGAAGGCCTCGAAGAGTCGACGACTCCCGTCGGGCGAAGATGTGCAGCTTCTGTAAAGTTTGGAAGGTAGGAGACGAGATACTGGCAGAAGTGAAGCTGTGAGACCGGGCGTGAGTCGTGCTTCGGTAGCTCAGTTGGTAGAGCACTTGCCCGCGAAAGGCAAAGGTCCCGAGTTCGAGTCTCGGTCGGGCACACAGTTTTAATCTGCCAGGAAGTTTCAGTTACGTACTTGTTCGTGCACCGAGACACGGTGTTTTAGCAAGTCGGTATCATCAACCTGGGTCAATTATTCAAAATCGCATTATTTACTTTGCCGCCAACCGGTTTCAACCCGTGATCGGGGTCATCTTCAGGGCAATTTACACCATTTGGTCGCTCGCTCGCTGGAGTCGTCACCCCGCCTGTGCACTGTTGGTAACTATACAGTATAACCGTGCACAGCGAGCGACCAAATGGTGTAAATTGCCCTGAAGATGACCCCATCACGGGTTGAAACCGGTTTGCGGCAAAGTAAATAATGCGATTGTGACTGTCATTTTGAACAGTTGATTATAAGTAAACCAACCGCTGTTATCTCCACACAACTATGTTTTCTAAAAAATCAATCTCGGTTGCGCAAAAGCTCGCGGCAATTTTGCCTGATTGGTATACCGATTCTGGACTGAGCAGCCTTCGAACGGAAACATTTTTAACGCCCCTTATACACTCCTGGAAATTGAAATAAGAACACCGTGAATTCATTGTCCCAGGAAGGGGAAACTTTATTGACACATTCCTGGGGTCAGATACATCACATGATCACACTGACAGAACCACAGGCACATAGACACAGGCAACAGAGCATGCGCAATGTCGGCACTAGTACAGTGTATATCCACCTTTCGCAGCAATGCAGGCTGCTATTCTCCCATGGAGACGATCGTAGAGATGCTGGATGTAGTCCTGTGGAACGGCTTGCCATGCCATTTCCACGTGGCGCCTCAGTTGGACCAGCGTTCGTGCTGGACGTGCAGACCGCGTGAGACGACGCTTCATCCAGTCCCAAACATGCTCAATGGGGGACAGATCCGGAGATCTTGCTGGCCAGGGTAGTTGACTTACACCTTCTAGAGCACGTTGGGTGGCACGGGATACATGCGGACGTGCATTGTCCTGTTGGAACAGCAAGTTCCCTTGCCGGTCTAGGAATGGTAGAACGATGGGTTCGATGACGGTTTGGATGTACCGTGCACTATTCAGTGTCCCCTCGACGATCACCAGTGGTGTACGGCCAGTGTAGGAGATCGCTCCCCACACCATGATGCCGGGTGTTGGCCCTGTGTGCCTCGGTCGTATGCAGTCCTGATTGTGGCGCTCACCTGCACGGCGCCAAACACGCATACGACCATCATTGGCACCAAGGCAGAAGCGACTCTCATCGCTGAAGACGACACGTCTCCATTCGTCCCTCCATCCACGCCTGTCGCGACACCACTGGAGGCGGGCTGCACGTTGTTGGGGCGTGAGCGGAAGACGGCCTAACGGTGTGCGGGACCGTAGCCCAGCTTCATGGAGACGGTTGCGAATGGTCCTCGCCGATACCCCAGGAGCAACAGTGTCCCTAATTTGCTGGGAAGTGGCGGTGCGGTCCCCTACGGCACTGCGTAGGATCCTACGGTCTTGGCGTGCATCCGTGCGTCGCTGCGGTCCGGTCCCAGGTCGACGGGCACGTGCACCTTCCGCCGACCACTGGCGACAACATCGATGTACTGTGGAGACCTCACGCCCCACGTGTTGAGCAATTCGGCGGTACGTCCACCCGGCCTCCCGCATGCCCACTATACGCCCTCGCTCAAAGTCCGTCAACTGCACATACGGTTCACGTCCACGCTGTCGCGGCATGCTACCAGTGTTAAAGACTGCGATGGAGCTCCGTATGCCACGGCAAACTGGCTGACACTGACGGCGGCGGTGCACAAATGCTGCGCAGCTAGCGCCATTCGACGGCCAACACCGCGGTTCCTGGTGTGTCCGCTGTGCCGTGCGTGTGATCATTGCTTGTACAGCCCTCTCGCAGTGTCCGGAGCAAGTATGGTGGGTCTGACACACCGGTGTCAATGTGTTCTTTTTTCCATTTCCAGGAGTGTATTTTAAGCGTGTTAGTAACATGGCTGTTCAAGTTTTACCCCTCAGCTAGCAGTGACTTAGTAAGATATTGTGAACATTGAAACGCAGAGAGCGCGGAAGAGGTTGTCACTGTGAGGTTGTATCGTGGTCAAATTCTAATGTGAAATTTTTCCAAATTAGCAGAGACTTCCTTGTTTATACTAGCTGACAAATCCAGCATTCCCAGGTTTTCATTTTCCCAGTTTCCTATTAAAAACGAAAAGAAAAAAATCAACTGTCTTTGCAGTCTAAACCCGAAACATTTTCGTTTACATACATCTGCGTAAACTCCTTTCAAACTGTGAAACAGTCGTCCAAAGAAACATGCATAATGTACAAATGTATAAGTACAGTATACAAATTAAGAAACACGATCCCAGACAGGTTCTGCACCGCAGACGTAGGTGCTTCGCGTCCTGCAACGCGATTATGTAAAAACGTCTCTGTGGCAACGCCTCTTCATACCTCTATAGACGGCTACTGTTTCCTCCTACAGCCGTTTGCGCTTAGCAACTGAAAGCTGTGAAAAGTGCTGCCAGGTGTCAGGGAATTCCCTATCTAACTCGAATGTAGGAGTGTCTGAGTAGTAAAGAATAAATGTATTAAAAGTTTATGCATGATGCGGCATTTTGTCAGGCTTCTCAGTGTTTATGACGTCATATCTTTTGAACTATGCGTCGTACAATTATATATTTATGTAAGTACATTCAGAGGCATATGCACATACTGTCTGCGAAATATGTTTCCACTAGAATCAGTAGCAAAGAAGTAATAAATTTAAACGTCATGCATGATGCGGCAGTTTTTCACACCTCTCATTGTTTTATTGTCATATCTCCTGAGACCGTGATAGGTGGGTGGATCTCAGCTCCCCAGCGAATGTTGCCTGACAGTTTAGTTTAGTTGAAATCAGTCCAATGGCTTAGGAGGAGACGTGGAACATACATACATACATACATACATACATTTTTATAATATGTATGGAGTTTAGTGGTTATACGGCAAGGGCCACACATATTTGGTTACCTGTGAGCTGTTGCAGCGACATCCGTGTCCAAGGCGTGAGGGCGGCTGTTCACTGTATTATGTAGTTAACGAGTACTTGTTGCATCGAGTAATGTCTCCGAGTCTCATAATTTTTTAATTCTTACTTAAAAAATGATGAGTAGCCATTATGCACTTTACTTACCCAGTTACAGGTACCACTACTATACCTGTGTAACATGATATAATTGTGTATATGATTGTTCCTTTTGGACTGCAGTGGATTATTTACAACAATCTTCATGAGGTAATAAATACACTCTGAAGCAGCAGTCAAAATACCAAACTCCATAAACAGACGTCCACAACATGATATTGGGGTGGCACCACATGTTATTTTCGACAAATGAAGAATTTCTTTCTTAAAAATGAGCTACCCCAGATTATTATTCCCTATGACATTGTTTGAAAACACACAAAATATCTCAACCTAACCATTTCTCGCCCCCAAGATTTGCAATGATTCTAGGTGCAAATGTAGCTGAACTGTCGTAAGTTGTTTCAGGAGTTTCCAAATGTGTGTCTATGAGTTATTTTCTCATCAGTATGGATATACCTTTTTTGAAGTTTACACATTAATTATTATTTCGTCATCGTGTTTTACTCATCACTGGTGTAGTACCTCTACAACTGAATATGTTGTGCCTCTTTGAAATTAAAAGTGAGACAATTTGCAGGAAACCAGTCGGTAGTTCTCTTAAAAACATCATTTACCATTTCTCCTGCTGCTGTATTTATGTATGTTTTCCTTGGTTGCAATACTAGTGTAAACCCCATAAAGAGCTAATTCTGTTTGTTTTATATTAGATGGAAAATTGTTTACACATGAGAAACTAGAGTGGACCTTACAATGAGCCTTGCGGATCCCCGTAAGTGATCTCTTCACAATCAGAAGAACCTCTCCTGCCTACAACGCTTGAACTTTTAAGTACAACACTCTGCATTCTTTTGGTTATATGTGACATTAGCCATTCCTTAGCTAACCAACAGTTCCACAAAATCTCAATTTATATAGGAGACTAATGTCATTCACACAGACACGTTCCTTAGATAGGTCACAGAAAATACCAACAGCTGCTGTGTTGTTATTTAATCCTTGGAGAATTGGGTGACTGAACTTGTCAGTGCATTCACAATCGAGCAACTCTTCTGAAATCCAAAGTGTGCTTTACGTGTTGCTCGCGTAGGATACTATTCTAGAATACATCACCGCTGCCAACTCTTCCCCCCCCCCCCCCTCCTTTCCAGCCATACTATTTGGAGGGGGGGGGGGGAGAAGGAACGGGTGCGCATGAAAGTAACTTAAATAATAAAAAGAGCTTTATGTTCAGTGTTTACGGTTCGCTCTGAAGATGACTGGTTTACAGCCGAAATATTAAGCGAAAAACAAAGTTTGGTTGGTGATTATTACGACATTTTATTGATGTAGTGTTTCTAGAAAAAGACGAGAAAAGTAAACTAAAATAATTTACTAGTCGTAAAAATAAAGTGAGGGGCTCTTGCCCTAAGGCGCCAGGGCAACTGCTGCAGCCAGACCGCGAAACTGGGCAACTCTGTGATACGTTTAGCGCTTTTTGTAACATAACCTCGTACGAATATGTACTGCGATATTTATGTAGTTTTCACATATATGGAATTTTGTAATCTATATCATTTAATTTTGATAGAAATAAAGTTTTATGTGCAGTGACGTACTCGGAATATGCAGTATTGTCACAACGGTATCCCCCCACCCCACCACAGCTCGGTACAAGATTGTGACATGGAGTCGAGACGCGGAAATAAACTCCACCCGAACAGGCCGTGAAGCCGCAACGGTACCGACCGACCGCCGTTATATCCTGTGCCCAGAGGCGTCACTGGATGCGGTAATGGAGGGACATGTCTGCCGGCCGCATGTCAGTTTACGAGACCGGAGCCCACACTTCTCAATCGAGTAGCTGCTCAGTTTGCCTCACGAGGGCTGAGCGCATCCCGCTTGCCGACAGCGCTCGGCGGACCGGATGGTCACCCATCCGAGTGCCAACCCAGCCGACAGCGCTTAAACTTCGGTGATCTGACGGGAACCCGTGTTACAACTGCGGCAGGGCCGTTGGCCTAAGACAGGGAAAGTACAGTTAAATTCACCTAAAATGAAATGATCCTGTGTCATTGTTGGCCGGGAAGCCCCATCTGGGGAAGTTCGGCCGCCGGGTTATTGCAAGTGACGCCACATTGGGCGCCTCGAGTGTCGGTGACGAAGAAACGATGGTGAGGACAAGACAAAACGCACTCCACGAGCGGAGAAAAATCTCCAGCCCGGCCGGGAAACGGAACCTGGGCCCGCTGCGAGGTAAGCAAACACGTCAGCACTTGGCTATGCAGGCGGACTCACCTGTCACTAAGGCTGGGCCGACGACATCGTTACAAATTTGCCCAGCTTTATGAGCTTCTTTTTATCCATACACAGAAAAACATTCGTCACAAAATTTGCCAATTTCGTGGGATTTATGGTTTTTAATGGTCTAAAAATCCAAATAATTATAGGCCTATCCTCACCGAAATAAAATTGAAGAAAAGTAAATTGCGCCAAGCAAGGTAATGAAACAAAACTTTTACACATTCATGTACACTCCTTTTCAGAAGGCCGGCCGCTATGGCCGAGCGGTTCTAGGCGCTTCAGTCCGGAACCGCGCTGCTGCTACGAACGCAGGTTCGAATGCTGCCTCGGGCATGGATGTGTGTGATGTTCTTAAGTTAGTTTAAGTAGTTCTATGTCTAGGGCACTGATGACCCCAGATGTTAAGCCCCATATTGCTCAGCGCCATTTGAACCATTTTGAACGTGTTCAGAGGAATAGTATAAGAAAAAAAATCAGGTTGCAGCACATACAATTAATCCAATGTCCTCTACGCAAGGTAATTAGTTCAAACCAGTAGACATTTTCCTAAAAACGTTCAGTGGTATGAGAGAAAAAAAGAAAGTAATGCCACATTGTATACAATATTCTGAGGGACGGTAGGTTCTACACTGCGTCTCAAACCTACTGGGTGAAACTGATGGTGGGTCCCCAGCAGATCATATTGAGATGGGGAGCGAGCGGTCGGAAACGCACGTTTATTATGTAGTGGACGTACACAGTGGACTCCGTATAACAACGTCGCTCGCAGTCAATGTTGAAGGTGAAGGTGACGGATGTACTGCAATGGCGCACGCAGGCTGTACCCACTGTTCTCCGTGACAGCGCGTGGCTTCAACACGACAGCGCACCAGGCCACTTCGGAGTCGAGCTCGTGAATGGCGCGTACCCTCGCCGTGGGATTGGAAGGGCAGGACTTGTCCCGGGGCCAGCGCGACTCCTCCATATAGTACGCCTGGGGTTACATCAAGACGTCGGTGTACGAAACCCACGTAGAACCAAACGCACACCTGCTCGCTAGGGTCAAAACTGCCTGTCCACCGGTGCAACAGAACGCCAGGGATCTTTGAGGGTAGGCGGCAGAACTTCACGAGCCGTCGTCGCTTTCAACAATTACCACGAGCTACACTGTTGTTACGCCGTGTTCGGTGTGCACGTCCGTAACACAGTAAATATGCATTTCCGACGAGTAGTTCCCTTTCTCAGCGTAGTCGGTTCTGGATCCACTATCACCTACATCAGTTTGATCTAAACTTTGTCCTTTTTTACTAAACCAATCATATATTTTCCTAATTTCCTATGTTTCTGCAGTTATGTGTACTGTCACAAAGTTGCTCATAAAATCGACAGATACAATTTTTTTTTCGCTCTCCAGTGGGTGAATAAAATATGTGTAAAATTTAACTCCTTCACTGAATGGTCTACACGTATAACTTGCTTATATCAACTTACATTCGGTTACTTAGCACTACAAAGGTATCGGCACAAGCAGAAAGTCTCCATAGCACTTTCTCCATCTGAAAACAAAATGACTTTACTACCAGCTCAGACACAATGCGCGTACTTGCAGCTTCCGTCACTAACAGCAGAGCACACTGCAGCAGGGCTGCGTGCTGAATGTTTACCTAAATTACGATACTTAAGCACAAAAAGCTGGTGCGCGCTGTTGTCACAAAGTTGTCATCTTACGTGGAGAACAGGCCACGTGCCAACACCTGATTTCCCAGAAACCTGGCTCAGAGGGGGGGGGGGGGGGGGGGCTCATATCTAGCCAACACGCGTACTGACTTATCCACAGATGCTCGACCGTTTCTGGGAAAACGACGGTAGAACGTTTTGAGGTCCTTTATACGCCTTGCAGCGACTAACTGGCACAGCCGGGGCCACGGTGTAGTGGCTAGCGTCGCCGCTTCACACTTTTGCACCCTGTGTTCGAAACTCAATCACTGTTTTTATTTTATTTTATTTTTCGCTTACCTATCCATGTCCGAAGAGGATTACAACATCTATGTCTCTTATCAAATTAGGGATACAAAGGCGTTATATTAATTGTAAAATTATAACTAAACGTCACAATGAGCGTTACATATTTAATATGTCAGACACGTGTGTGTGTGTGTGTGTGTGTGTGTGTGTGTGTGTGTGTGTGTGTGTGTGTGTGTGTGTGTGTGTACGGTATTTTTCAAGAGTTACAATCTTCTTAAAATCTCATATTCTTCTATGATTCTTTTATCAGTTATTACATTTCATTCTTATATTTGTTCTTGAAGATATGGTGGATTCCCTTGGGTTGTACTGATTATAGACACGTTAGAAACATAGAAATTCCGAGCACCGTGAACATCGCACAAAGGCGCGTTTAGCACTTTGACATTTCTTCGTATAAATATCACTCAGGAGCACAACGGATTACTTTTTAGAAAACCGGCACTTGCAGTTTATAATGAATCAAGATAAACTACAGGAATTTCATCGAAAACGATTTCAAACATTTTTCTCATTCATTTACTTCTTTTAATTCATACGCCAGACAGACAAATAGTAGAGGAATTAATTCACCAGAGAGACAAATAGTAGAGGAACAGGGATAAAGTTGAAACTTCCTGGCAGATTAAAATTGTGTGCCGGACAGAGACTCGATCTCGGCAGCTTTGCCTTTCGCGGGCAAGTGCTCTACCATCTGAGTTTCCCAAGCACGACTCACGCCCCGTCCTCACAGCTTTAGTTCTGCCAGTACCTCGTCTCCTACCTTCCAAACTTCACTTGTTAGTTCTGTAGGCTTCGCAGGAAGCCTTCTGTGAAGCCTGGAAGATAGGAGACGAGGTACTGGCGGAATTAAAGATATGAGGACGGGACTTGAGTCGTGCTAGGGTAGCTCAGATGATAGAGCACTTGCCCGCGAAAGGCGAAGGTCCCGTGTCTCGGTCTGGCACACAGTTTTAATCTGCCAGGAAGTTTCATATCAGCGCACACTCCGCTGCAGAGTGAAAATCTCATTCTCGAGGGGTAAAGTTATTTCAACATACATTGGAAAACATTCGTGTAATAATATTCTATGGACAACGAAAAAAAAATAAAGTAAAAATAATAATTGAGCTTCGAACACAGTGTGCAGAAGTGTGAAGCGGCGACGCTAGCCACTGTACCGCGGCTCCGGCCCCGGCGGCACCAGTTAGTCGCTAAAAGGACCTCGAGGACGTTGACCGTCGTTTCCCCAGAAACGGTCGAGCATCTGTGGATAAGTCGACACGCGTGTTGGCTAATTATCAGCCCTCTATCTCTCCCTCTCCCTCTCATTGAGCCAAGTTTCTGTGAAATCACGTGATGTCATTTGCCCTGTCCTCCTCGTAAAGTAATACCGGGTGGTTACAATTAAACTTTCTCTACTTAACATGTTATAGCACGGAAACTAATTACCGTACGAATAGCAAACTTGGCAGCATTAATGTCCGGAGTATGGGGCGCATGATTTCCGTGCGTCACAGCACCACCGTCCAGTTCCAACTGCGGCCAGCAGGTGCCGGGATCAGCCCTAGTCTCACACACCTGACCAGTCGCAGGTCACTCGTTGACGTGTCAACATGAGCTAGCTCAAAAGGAGCAGGGCATTATTGGTGAAGCCCTGTTATCGCAACAACAGTAAAGCTGCAGCTGCAGTTCGAGAATGTCGCCGGCTGAAATCATTACGGAAGGATCCTGTTTCTCCACCTGCTGTGCGGAGCACGGTGAAGAAGAACTGGAGAACTGGGCGTCGCTCCGGGAAGAGGCCGGCGACCGGTTGCATCACGGCTGGCTGACGGAATCGCAGGCAGGCGACGCTGCGCGCAGTTCCCGATCGCCAGGCAGTGCGTGTGGTGCGTCACGACAGTTGAACATCCCGTGGTCCACCGTGAGGAACGTGCCTCGCATGATACCCGTACAAGATCCGCATCGTGCATCAGCTTACGCCACGGGCGCACGACCACATGTTGACTTCGCTCTCCACTTTCTCGTAAGGATTTAGACTGACGAGGGCTGGCCTTGAACCACCCTATGGACACAGGAAGCTCATTTGTCTCTGACGGGTGAACACACACAATTGCCGAGTGTGGGGATCTTCACCTCCAGTCACAGGACGTGAACTTCCGCTGTATAGTGAACGTGTCGCCGTATGGTGTGGCTTCACAGCTACGTTCGTCATTGCCCCATTCTTTTTTGATTGGGTTTCGAACACAGGGTGCAAAAGTGTGAAGCGGTGACGCTAGCCACTGTGTGCCGTGGACCCGGCTGTGCCAGTTACTCGCTAAAAGGAGTATAAAGGACCTCAGAAAGTTCGACCCAGAAACGGTCGAGCATCCGTGGATAAGTCAGTACGCGTGTTGGCCAGTTATGAGCCCTCTCTCTCTCTCTCTCTCTCTCTCTCTCTCTCTCTGCCACTGAGCCAGGTTTCTGGCAAATGAGGTGTTGGCGCCTGCCCCGTTCTCCTCGTAAGGTGACAACTTTGTAACAACAGCGCACACCAGCTTTCGGTTGTTAAGTACCGTAATCTGGGCGAACATTCAGCACGCAGTCCTGCTGCAGTGTGCTCGTCTGTAGCGCTGCTGTTAGTGACGGAAGCTCCAAGTACGCGCATTGTGTTTGAGCTGGTAGTAAAGTCATTTTGTTTTCAGATGGAGAAAGTGCTATGGAGACTTTCTGCTTGTGCCGATACCTTTGTAGTGCTAAGTAACCGAATGTAAGTTGATATAAACAAGTTATACGTGCAGAACATTCAGTGTAGGAGTTAAATTTTTCACATATTTTATTCATCCAGTGGAGAGCGAAAAAAAATTGTATCTGTCGATTTTATGAGCAACTTTGTGACAGTACACATAACTGCAGAAACATAGGAAACTAGCGACATATACGATTGGTTTAATAAAAATGGACAAAGTTTAGATCAAACTGAACTAGGTGATAGTGGATCCAGAACCGTTTGTACTGAGAACCAGTGGTCGGAAATGCATATTTACTGTGTTACGGACATGCACACCGAACACCGCATAACAACAGTGTAGCTCGTGGTAACTGTTCAAAGTGACGACCGGCAGTCCCAGTGCACGCTCGTGAAGTTGGCGCTCGAGGACCGAAGACGTGCACTGTCACTGGTCAGCATTACTGCGACATGCTTCGTCAGCATATTATACCCGCCCTACAGCAGAGAGACGCATTAAACTCCACAGTTTTCATGCGACATGCGGCCCCACCGCACATCGCTCGTGCAGTTCACCTGCTTCTCCGAAACACATTTGGAAAGGATCGAATTATCAGTCGATCGTTTCCAAATGCTTGGCCTGATCGATCACCTGATCTCACTCGCAGTGATTTCTGGTTGTGGGGCTTCCCCGAAGGGCTGTGTTTACCAGGGGAACATCCACATATGTGCTGATCTCAGGCGCAGCATATCGAGAGAGGTAGGCAGTATACCTACGGACCTGCTTCGTTCTGCAGTGCAGAATGAAGTCCTGCGCTTTCAAACTCTTGTGATGGGCGCCATATTGACCCCCTTTTGTAGCAGTAATCGTACCGGTATGCAATGGCATGACGTACAGTAGCCGCGTATTAAAACTGTTTCAGTTGAATTGATTCTGCATTATTTCACTTCCCCACGCCCTTAACATTGACGCTACCAACTTTGGACCTCGTACGGTAATTAGTTTCTGTGTTGTAACTAAGGTGTTAAACAGGGAAAGTCTAATTATAACTACCCGGTACTTTGTGGCAACAGCAAGCACCAGCTTTTTATTCTTAGAAGCTCTGTTGCAGTGTGTTCCTCTGTAGTGCTTATGTTAGTGACGGAAGCTACAAGTACACGCATTGTTTGTTAAAAGACATCGTAGTCGCAGTTGACTGTATAAAGTATTTATTGCAATTTCGGCCTTATGGCCATTTTCAAGTAACACTGCAAAGTTACATTCTGTCAGAATATAAAACTGTCTGACATGAGTAAATGTCGTCGTCAAAATGCAGCCTTTTGACTGTGAGAGTGCCACAAGATCTGATGAGTATATATTTAACAACATATTACGATGTAATAAGTGTCGTACTCAGCAGATCTTGTGGCACTCTCACAGTCAAAAGGCTGCATTTTGACGACGACATGTGCTCATGTCAGACAGTTTTATATTCTGACAGAATGTAACTTTGCAGTGTTACTTGAAAATGGCCATAAGGCCGAAATTGCAATAAATACTTTATACAGTCAACGGCGACTACGATGTCTTTTAAGAAATATTATATGACTGTGAATCCCAACCATTAGAAGTTAATCATACACGCATTGTGTTTGATCTGGTCATAAACTCATTTTATTTTCAGATGGAAAAACTGTACGTAGATATCATGGGACTTTCTGGTAATGCTGATAACTTTGTAATGCTAACAAACCGAAAGTAAGTTTACGTTAAGTTATACTTGCAGGTCATTCAGCATAAGAATTAAATTTTACACAAATTTTATTCACCCACTGGAAAGCAAAAAAAATTTGTATCTGTCGATGTTATGGGGAGCTTTGTGACCGTATACATAACTGCAGAAACATATCAAATTAGGGAAATATTTGATAGGTTTAGTAAAAAAGGACAGAGTTTTATTTCACACTATAATTTTGTTTCTAAATACAGGTTGTCTCAAACCTTTTGGATCAAACTGAAGCAGGTGATGATAGGTCCAGAACCGATTATACTGAGAAAGGGAACGAGTGGTCCGAAATGCATATTAACTGTGTTACGGACATGCACACCGAACACCGCATAACAGCAATGTAGCTCGTGGTAACTGTTCAAAGTCCAGAATGAGATTTTCACTCTCCAGCGGAGTGTGCGCTGATATGAAACTTCCTGGCAGATTAAAACTGTGTGCCCGACCGAGACTCGAACTCGGGACCTTTACCTTTCGCGGGCAAGTCCTCTACCAACCGAGCCACCCAAGCACGACTCAAATCCCATCCTCACAGCTTTCCTTCTGCCAGTACCTGGTCTCCTACCTTCCAAACTTTACAGAAGCTCTCCTGCGAACCTTGCAGAACTAGCACTCCTGAAAGAAAGGATATTGCGGAGACATGGCTTAGCCATAGCCTCGGGGATGTTTCCAGAATGAGATTTTCACTCTGCGGCGGAGTGGGCGCTGATATCAAACTTCCTGGCAGATTAAAACTGTGTGCCGGACCGAGACTCGAACACGGGACCTTTGCCTTTCGCGGGCAAGTGCTCTAGCAACTGAGCTACCCGAGCACGACTCACAGGCCGTCCTCACAGCTTTAGGTCCCGAGTTCGAGTCTCGGCCCGGCACACAGTTTTAATCTACCAGGAAGTTTCAACTGTTCAAAGTGACGCCCGCCAGTCTCAGTGCACGCACGGCAACGGCTCGTGAAGTTCTGCCGCACTCTCTCAGACCCCTGGCGTCTGTCGTTCCGACCCTAGTGACCAGGTCTCCATTTGGTTGTACGTGGGTCTCATACACCGACGTCTCGACGTAACCCCAGAGGAAAAAGTCCCTGGGAACTATATTGAGGAGTCGCGCTGGTCACGGGACGACGAGGGTACGCGCCATTCACGAGCTCGCGGACATTGACTCCGACGTGGTGTGGTGCAGTGTCGTCTTGAAGCCACACCCTGTCACGGACACCGTGCTACCTGCTGTGCCGCTGCTGCAGTTGAAATTATGGCGTAGTGAAAGACGCACAAATTACGGAGGAAACTTTCATTGTCGTTTTCTCAAAAACGGTCAAGTATTTACGGATAAGCCGAGACACGTGTTCGTTTATTTCCAACCCTCTTGCACCGAGCGAAGTTCTTCCGAAATCTAGTGACGGAACTTGCGGTGTTGTACTCATCAGCCACAGAGTTGCCCAGTTTCACGGAACTCGACGCCTTCCTGCCTCATTCTGGTGCAGCATTACTGAGGAATGCCCGCGTGCCACTGCTGCCGATGGCCGAGGCGCCCCGTGACGCAGACGGCTGTGGCTCCTGTCGGGACTCACCAGACGGCGGCGGAGCTCCGCGGCAGGTAGCTGCACACCCGCCGGCACAGCAGCTTCGCCTTCCTGCCGGCAACACAACAGGGCCGCCGTCTCGTCAGAGGCACGCAACTCCACAAGTGGCGACTGCAGTGCACCTCGGGGGGTACTTACAACTGTAGAGTGAGCATAGTTTAGTGCGCATGTTCTACCAAACCGGGCTAGTCACGTGATTTTGGAGCGACACTGCTTCCCTATTGTCTACAACTTGGAGTAATAAAGAAACTCGAATATTACACGTACTCGCCTTGTTTTACACTGAAGCGCCAAAGAAACTGGTATAGGCATGCGTATTCAAATACAGAGATACGTAAACAGGCAGAATACGGCGCAGCGGTCGCCATCGCCTACATAACTGTAAGTAGGCTGTCTAGGTTTTTATGTTGGTAACGCCACGTAGCGCGCTGTATGAAAATCACTGACTGTGCTGTGTGCAGTCTCTGGCTGGTTGGTATTGTTGAATTATACGCCATTGTAGTGCTGGGCATCTGGATGTTAACAGCGCGCAGCGTTGCGCAGTTGGAGGCGAGCCGCCAGCAGTGATGGATGTGGGGAGAGAGAGATTTCAGAATTTTGAGAGCGGACGATCTGGAAGTGTGTCCATCAGAAAGAGTAAATTTTTAATATTGGATATCATGAACTGATTATATATATATATATATATATATATATATATATATATATATATATATATATATATATATATATATATGATGACTTTGGAACATTATTAAGGTAAATACATTGTTTGTTCTCTATCAAAATCTTTCATTTGCTGACTATGCCTATCAGTAGTTAGTGCCTCAAGTAGTTTGAATCTTTTATTTAGCTGGCAGTAGTGGCGCTCGCTGTATTGCAGTAGTTCGAGTAACGAAGATTTTTGTCAGGTAAGTGATTCATGAAAGTTATAGGTAATTGTTAGTTAGGGCCATTCTTTTGTAGGGATTTTTGAAAGTCAGGTTGCGTTGCGCTAAAAAACAAATTATTGTGTTTCAGTTTACTGTTGATCAGAATAAGTAAAGAGAGAAATGTCTTGAGTACGTTCAGTTTTGCTCATCTGTTCGAAATTCAAATAACGTAAGAGGTTTATCACCACAGTAATTCATTTGTTTTTCTAAGGGGACGTTTCATAAGAAGTGTCTGGTGCAGTTGTTAGAGCGGTCACTGCTGCTACAATGGCAGGTTATCAAGATTTGAGTGAGTTCGAACGCGGTGTTGTAGTCGCGCCCCGGCGATGGGACACGGCATTTCCGAGGTGGCGATGAAGTGGGGTTTTTCCCGTACGACCATTTTACGAGTGTACCCTGAATACCAGGAATCAAGAAAACATCAAATCTCCGACATCGCTGCGGCCGCAAAAAAGATCCTACAAGAACGGCACCGACGACGACTGAAGAGAATCGTTCAACGTGACAAAAGGGCAACCCTTCCGCAAACTGCTGCGGATTTCAATGCTGGGCCATCAACAAGTGTCAGCGTGCGGACCATTCGACGAAACATCATCCATATGGGCCTTCGGAGCCGAAGACACACTCATGTCCCCTTGATAACTATAGGACACAAAGCATTGCGCCTCGCCTGGGCCCGTCGACACCGACATTGGTCTGTTGATGACTGGGAACATGTTGCCTGGTCGGATGAGTCTCGTTTCGAATTGTATCGACCAGATTGACGTGTACCAGTATGCACACAACCTCATGAATCTACGGACCCTCTATGTCACCAGGGGACCGGTCAGATTGGTGGAGGCTCTGTAATGGTGTGGGGCGTGTGCAGTTGGAGTGATATGGGACCCCTGACACGGCTAGATACGACTCTGGCAGGTGACACGTACGTAAGCATCCTGTCTGATTACCTGCATCCATTCGTGTCCACTGTGCATTCCGACGGACTTGGGCAATACCAGCAGGACAATGGGACACCCCACACGTCCAGAATAGCTACAGAGCGGCTCCAGGGACACTCTTCTGACTTAAAACACTTCTGCTGGCCACTAAACTCCTCAAACGTGGGCATAGGTATGTGTGTTGTCCATAGCGTAAGTTAATTTAAGTTAGATTAAGCAGTGTGTTGGCTTAGGGAACGATGACCTCAGCAGTTACCACAAACTGCCACAGACGAGAACATTATTCAGCACATCCGCGATGCCTTGCACATGCATTTCAGAAGAGATCCGCACCCCGTCGTATTGTTAAGGATTTATGGACAGCCCTGCAGGATTCATGGCGTCAGTTACCTCCAGCACTGCTTCATACATTAACTGAGTCTATGCCATGTCATTTTGCGGCACTTCTGGGTGCTCACGGGGGCACTGCACGATACTATGCGGGTGTTCAAATGGCTCTGAGCACTATGCGACTCAACTGCTGAGGTCATCAGTCGTCTAGAACTTAGAACTAATTAAACCTAACTAACCTAAGGACATCACACACATCCATGCCCGAGGCAGGATTCGAACCTGCGACCGTAGCGGTCGCTCGGCTCCAGACTGTAGCGCCCAGAGCCACTCCGGCCGGCTATGCGGGTGTACCAGTTTCTTTGGCTCTTTAGTGTATATACGTTTCTGCACGTTCGAGTTTTAGTAACAGCTATGATGCAGTATTGTCGCTGCTGTGGATGTAAAGACAATTATTTGACAGGATGACTAGTTACTTTTCATAGCTATGTACAACAAATATAGAACTATAAATGTCATATTGGTATGACGCTCTTTATGTGTCGAAAAATATCGAGACACGGTGTTATAAAGGTAATTTCTGCGATTTTATGGCCGTGCTTATACAAATGCTAGATACATTTGTGTGTGTGCGTAAACTGACAGTCAGTGTATACGTATTGGTGCTTTGTTTATATGCAGATAAACTTCATACGCGACAGCCTGATTAATTTCCTCAAATTTATGCGTGTTCTCGGATCCTTGTGTGTATCTAAAGATCTCTGCATGAGACAGTTTCCTGTACAGTTCACTGTAACGTAATTAATTAGAATACATTCGACAACATGTGCGAATACAATAGAAAAGCTGCCGTTCCTTTTGTCACTCCAAAATTCGAGCACTGACTCTCCAATCCTCCAAGAGCTGAATCACCTCCTCTAATTATTGCAACAATCAACCAAGAGTTACCAGAAAAAACTTCTGTAGTTGTACAAGAGAAATTAATCTTGCAACCTACAAAAACAATCGGACCTCCTAATAACTGTTGGAGAGCAGTATTCTTAGGAGTCAAATTGAATGTATCAACATTCTTGTAGACAGGTAATCTGCTTCTTCTTGCATATCTTCTCCTCCGGAACGGCATGGCTGTCTGTACTGTGCGGCTGCCTCGAATGGAATGATCGTGCAGCTGCCTCTGTAGCGGAAATACCTACTGATAAGACTGGGCGCGGCAGGAAGTAGCGCCCTGATAAACCTCAATGGATTTACTTTTCTCAAGTAAAGGCAGAGAAATGTTATAGATATTTTATTTGCGTATAAAAAGCAGAAGGATAAACAAAGAAAAACTGAAAATAATAATGGACAAGCAATCGCTTACCGTATTTACTGCAACAGTTTCATAGTTCCAAATGCGTTGTTTTTTCGTCACACTTTAGCGCCGTCTACAGTCACACATAACGTAATTAATTTGAAAATACGAATAAGTGCAATAGAAAACATAAGAAAGTATTGTTGCCTGTCACTTCTTATCCCGTTACCGAAAAACGTAAATAAACTGGAGTTTGAACTATGATACTGTGGTGAAAAACCACAATACCATTGCTCTTCTCCTATTCGTGCCAGCTTTATTTTCTGGTATCAAACTGTTAAGACGGCTGTAAAACGGGAATACAAAGTTTCAAGTACTTCTGAAGGTGATTTACCCGCAGCAGCGAAGTAGTAACACTCAAAATACGCTAAGCGCCGTCCCAAAATCACGTGACTTGAGCTGCAGGAAACGTTGCGGACCGAATTGCCGTTCTGCACATCCGAATGCTCACTCCGTAGATATTTATACTCTGTGGTGCATTTACATGCATTCACATGGTTGCCATTGCAGCCTTACAAGTACTGACAGTAACACATTAGAACGACAATGTATAGAAACAACTACATATTTTATACTGCTTGCCTTTTACGTGTGAGATACTCTGGACTGGAGCCGAAGCAAAAATTTTAAATGTCAGTGTGTATCCTCCCAACACTGTCGAAAGTTATTACCAATACACACTCGATCATTTCACTGAGAGAAATGAGGGAGCCTGTGAATAACTGGAAACTCTTATTGAAATAAAGAGAAAGATACACTGTCCCAGCAAGAGTATGCGGAGACTACTGTGTAACGTGGGACCGGTCACCAGATGTCAGGAGAGGCATGCAAACTGGCGTCAGCGGTGTGGCCAGCACGAAACTCTGTGTAGAGAATTAAAAAGAACGGGGCGCAGTGGGTGAGCAGCTGCCCAGAAGCCAATGTCAGCTGATGCGTCAAGTGAGGTAAACAGCGGAGCCACTGGGCAGTAGATGGCTGCAAACGACTGGTTGAGCTTAATAGGGTGTGGAGAAGGTAGGGCCAACAGTGAAGTACAGAGGCGATGTTATCGTCTGCGGGACTTTTTTGTGCTTAGCATATGGTTCCCTTACTGTCTTTAAGCAATGCGGAAAGATATGAACACATTGCAGAGCATTGTGTATGGCGTACAGTACAGGAACTGTTTGGAGACGATCATCGTTTGTATCAGTATCACAGTGCATATGTGACGTATTGTTTTGTGAACAGTAAGATACCTAGAATGGGCTGGCCTGCCCAGAGTCCAGACCTGAACCCAATGGAACACTTCTGGGAGGAGTTAGACTGCCGACTTTGCTCCAGACTCCAGTGTCCAAAATCACTACCTTATCTGGTTTCGGATCTTCAGGAGGAATGGGCTGCTGTTCGCCTACAGACATTCAGATACCTCACTGAAACTGCTCCGAGCAGAGTTCAAGGCGTCATATAGGTGAAGGATGGACAGGCCACATGCCAATGTCCAGTAAGAGGTATCCACATACTTTTGATTGGATAGTGTAAATTTGTTACCACCATGTTTATTGTTGTTGTTGTGGTCTTCAGTCCTGAGACTGGTTTGATGCAGCTCTCCATGCTACTCTATCCTGTGCAAGCTTCTTCATCTCCCAGTACCTACTGCAACCTACATCCTTCTGAATCTGCTTAGTGTATTCATCTCTTGGTCTCCCTCTACGATTTTTACCCTCCACGCTGCCCTCCAATGCTAAATTTGTGATCCCTTGATGCCTCAAAACATGTCCTACCAACCGATCCCTTCTTCTAGTCAAGTTGTGCCACAAACTTCTCTTCTCCCCAATCCTATTCAATACCTCCTCATTAGTTACGTGATCTACCCACCTTATCTTCAGCATTCTTCTGTAGCACCACATTTCGAAAGCTTCTATTCTCTTCTTGTCCAAACTGGTTATCGTCCATGTTTCACTTCCATACATGGCTACACTCCATACAAATACTTTCAGAAACGACTTCCTGACACTTAAATCTATACTCGATGTTAACAAATTTCTCTTCTTCAGAAACGATTTCCTTGCCATTGCCAGTCTACATTTTATATCCTCTCTACTTCGACCATCATCAGTTATTTTGCTCCCTAAATAGCAAAACTCCTTTACTACTTTAAGTGTCTCATTTCCTAATCTAATCCCCTCAGCATCACCCGATTTAATTTGACTACATTCCATTATCCTCGTTTTGCTTTTGTTGATGTTCATCTTATATCCTCCTATCAAGACACTGTCCATTCCGTTCAACTGCTCTTCCAAGTCCTTTGCTGTCTCTGACAGAATTACAATGTCATCAGCGAACCTCAAAGTTTTTATTTCTTCTCCATGGATTTTAATACCGACTCCGAATTTTTCTTTTGTTTCCTTTACTGCTTGCTCAATATACAGATTGAATAACATCGGGGAGAGGCTACAACCCTGTCTTACTCCCTTCCCAACCACTGCTTCCCTTTCATGCCCCTCGACTCTTATAACTGCCATCTGGTTTCTGTACAAATTGTAAATAGCCTTTCGCTCCCTGTATTTTACCCCTGCCACCTTCAGAATTTGAAAGAGAGTATTCCAGACATCATTGTCAAAAGCTTTCTAAGTCTACAAATGCTAGAAACGTAGGTTTGCCTTTCCTTAATCTTTCTTCTAAGATAAGTCGTAGGGTCAGTATTGCCTCACGTGTTCCAACATTTCTACGGAATCCAAACTGATCTTCCCCGAGGTCGGCTTCTATCGGTTTTTCCACTCGTCTGTAAAGAATTCGCGTTAGTATTTTGCAGCTGTGACTTATTAAACTGATAGTTCGGTAATTTTCACATCTGTCAACACCTGCATTCTTTGGGATTGGAATTATTATATTCTTCTTGAAGTCTGAGGGTATTTCGCCTGTCTCATACATCTTGCTCACCAGATGGTAGAGTTTTGTCATGACTGGCTCTCTCAAGGCTGTCAGTAGTTCTAATGGAATGTTGTCTACTCCGAGGGCCTTGTTTCGACTCAGGTCTTTCAGTGCTATGTCGAACTCTTCACGCAATATCGTATCTCCCATTTCATCTTCATCTACATCCTCTTCCATTTCCATAATATTATCCTCAAGTACATCGCCCTTGTGTAGACCCTCTGTATACTCCTTCCACCTTTCTGCTTTCCCTTCTTTGCTTAGAAATGGGTTTCCATCTGAGCTCCTGATATTCATACAAGTGGTTCTCTTCTCTCCAAAAGTCTCTTTAATTTTCCTGTAGGCAGTATCTATCTTACCCCTAGTGAGACAAGCCTCTACATCCTTACATTTGTCCTCTAGCCATCCCTGCTTAGCCATTTTGCACTTCCTGTCGATCTCATTTTTGAGACGTTTGTATTCCTTTTTGCCTGCTTCATTTACTGCATTTTTATATTTTCTCCTTTTATCAATTAAATTCAATGTTTCTTCTGTTACCCAAGGATTTCTATTAGCCCTCGTCTTTTTACCTACTTGATCCTCTGCTGCCTTCACTACTTCATCCCTCAGAGCTACCCATTCTTCTTCTACTGTATTTCTTTCCCCCATTCCTGTCAATTGTTCCCTTATGCTCTCCCTGAAACTCTCTACAACCTCTGGTTCTTTCAGTTTATCCAGGTCCCATCTCCTTAAATTCCCACCTTTTTGCAGTTTCTTCAGTTTCAATCTGCAGTTCATAACCAATAGATTGTGGTCAGAATCCACATCTGCCCCTGGAAATGTCTTACAATTTAAAACCTGGTTCCTAAATCTCTGTCTCACCATTATATAATCTATCTGATACCTTATAGTATCTCCATGATTCTTCCATGTATACAACCTTCTTTTGTGATTCTTGAACCAAGTGTTAGCTATGATTAAGTTATGCTCTGTGCAAAATTCTACAAGGCGGCTTCCTCTTTCATTTCTTCCCCCCAATCCATATTCACCTACTATGTTTCCTTCTCTCCCTTTTCCAACTGATGAATTCCAGTCACCCATGACTATTAAATTTTAGTCTCCCTTCACTACCTGAATAATTTCTTTTATCTCGTCATACATTTCATCAATTTCTTCATCATCTGCAGAGCTAGTTGGCATATAAACTTGTACTACTGTAGTAGGCATGGGCTTTATGTCTATCTTGGCCACAATAATGCGTTCAGTATGCTGTTTGTAGTAGCTAACCCGCACTCCTATTTTTTTATTCATTATTAAACCATGTTTATTATAATTTTGAAATTGACGGTCACTGAGCATAATCCATCGTGACCAACTGTAGTTAAAATATTGTTCTGTAGTTGGTATCCAGATAATGAGCCACATAATATTAAACTACGCAGCAGTCTGAGGGAAAAGAAGCACACACCTCGATCGTCAAGAGAGTATTGATATGTCGTTCTTACAGTATCGCACTGAGAATGATTTGAAGGTGGCTGGATGAACTGTGCTGAAGTTTGTGTTTCTTGGACCACTCATCATTTGTCTTGAGAGCACAAATGGAACAAGACAGGCCCATCCGGACAGCATCTCTTTCACAGGAAAAGTCTATTTCTAGAGTGGATCATTACGGCGAATGGGTCGTGAGTGAGTGGACGACTGCCGACCTGAGTCGAAGCGGTCCTACACAAAATGGAGACGTGCCTCCTCCCCTCCACAGAAAGAAAACCAAATTGGTGTCGTTAGGACCAGTTTGTGAGATTATGGTGACTACAGACTGAGGGGACAAAAGTCGTGGGAGACCTCCTAACATCGTGTCGAACCTCCTTTTGCCCAGAGTTGTGCAGCAACTCAATGTGGCATGGGCTCATCAAGTCATCGGATGTTGTGTACAGAAGTATTAAGCCGTGCTGGCTCTAAAGCCCTTCACAACTGTGAAAGTATTGCCGGTACAAAATTTTGTACACAAACTGACTCCTCGACTACATCTCGTAAATGTTCGGTTGGATTCGTGCAAGGGGATGGGTCACCTGGGTGGCCAAATCATTCATTCGATGTGTCGAAATTGTTCTTCAAACGAATCACGAATAATTGTGGCCTGGTGTCATGGTGCATAGTTATCCATAATAAGAGTAGATCAACTAAACCCAGTCCATTCCACGCTAGCATAGCTCACACTATTATGGAACCGGGTCCACAGTTTCGTGGGCACTGCACCAAACGAACCCTACCATCAGTTCTGACCAACTGAAACCAGGACCCATCCGAGCAGGCCACGGTTTTTCAGTCGTCTAGGTTCCGACGAGCCCAGGAGAGGTGCGACAGGCAGTGTCGTGCTGCTAGTGAAGCAATTTGCGTCAGCTGCCTGCTGCCGTAGCACATTAACGCCAAATTTTGCCATTCTGCCCTAACGGATATGTGGTTATCTCAAGCACTGTTGCTTGTCTGTTAGCACTGACAACTCTTCACAAACGCCGACGCTCTCGGTCGTTAAGTGAAGACCATTGGCCTCTGTGTTGCCTGTGGTGAGAGGTAATGCCTGAAATATTGTATTCTCGGGACAATCTTCACACTGCAGATCTCGGAATATTGAATTTCCAAACGATTTCCGAAACCGAATATCCCTTCATGTAGGCTCAACTACCATTGTGCATTCCATGTCTGTTGATTCCGGTTGTGTGGCCACAATCACGTCGGAAACTTTTCAGACGAGCCACCTGAGTACAATTATTGGACCGGCTTTTTATACCTTGTGTATGCGACCTGCTGCCTTCTGTATACGAGCATATCAGTATCCCACGACTTTTGTCACTTCGCTCTTCATGTTTGAGATCTGAGCCTCACATTCAGGCTGTTCGTGCTACATCAGGCTAACTGTACCACTCGGCGACAGGCCACGTGCTGTGAACAGTCGAGATGTCTGGTGGAGGACATGATTCTTCAGGAGGAAAGTGTGACATTCGTGTGCCTGGGCCCCACAAGAACTGCCAATGACGAGCAGTGCTTTGAAAAACGTGGGACTGCAGCTCGAGAAGTCGCTCGTAGGTTGCTGCAGCAGCCGTACGAATTTTCGTTGCAGGTTTTTGAGTTCTCGTCACGCATCGGTATGTGCTTAAATTTACAGTGCGATACATTTCGGGCTGGTATTTGTGGGCTGTAGTCGCTAACCCATTTGACGTCTGCTGACTGGCCAACAAAATCGAAATAGTGAGCCATGTGCCCTGTGGGGTTTGGAGCTTACCTGTGTGTGGGGGGCGCGGTGGGGGGCCTAGAGGTCGCCCCCCTGCGGCGCTTCCTCCTCCGCTTTCGCCAACGCCTCGGCCTCCGCCTCAACCCGCCTGGCTCCTCGACGTCGCAACTCCGGCTTTGACGGCTCTGCCTCTTCCTGAAGACAAACGCGTCGAGTATGCCGAAACGTTGCCACTAAATATGTCACTGTTACTACACGAGCACTTACTAACTTTCGTGCGATAGATAACACAAATGAATTGCAATGGACCAATGAGAACACGTTTCGTCTGTATCGGATATAGGGAGGCTTGCAGAACGAGGTACACCTTGTGTGTAGTCATTGGTCTGAAGACTGGTGTGACGAACCTCTCAGTGCTGGTCTGCTTTGTTCAGTTCTTTCAATGCCTACGCAACTACTGCATCCTACATCAAGTGAACGTTGTATTCGTGCCTTTTCCTCCTTCAAAAACTTAAACCCTCGACACTTTCCTCCGTCGCCAACCTGATGATTCCCTGATGCTTCCAATTGTGTCCCACCTATCTGCCATCTCCTCTACTCAGCTAGTGCCATAAACCCCTTTGATAAGCAATGTGATGCAATGCCTCGGAACTTGCTACTGTATTTTTGCATCTGATCTTCAGAGTTCTCTTGTAGTATCACATTTCTGAAGTAACTGTTATCCTCATGTCAGTTCTGTTATCATATGATACTATCATATTTCTCTTTCATAGGAAAACTTGTCCTATTAATGAGACTGCGTTTCTATATCTCATCTGTACATGGCAAGCCTACTCGTGGTATGTTGTGGAGGGCCTTTGAATACCGCTGTCACTGTCCTCCTTTTCACTTCCGATTTCAAATGGGTTGTAGGAAGAATGATAGGTATAAGCCTTCATGTCTGCTTGTGTCTGTATTTTGCGTTCGTGGCCTTTTTGCCACATGTACATTGGAGGATGCAATATATTGCTTGACTCTTTTAGAAATGTACGCTCTTGGAATTTTAACACTAAACCACACCTTGATGCAGAACGCCCCCCTTGCGGCATCTGCCACTGGAGTCGGTTGCTCATCTCTGTGATGCTTTCGTGTTTTCTAAATGAACCTGTAACGAAACACACAGCTCTTCTTTATTTCCTCTACCACTCATATATGGTACAGATGGCAGACTGACGAACAGTATTCAAGTATTGGTCGAACGAGTGTTTTGTAGCTTACTTCGTTTGTCGACAGACTATGTAGCCTGGGGATTCCTCCAATGAACTTCAGTCTGCCTTTCCTATGATTAGTTTTATTATGTGGTCACTCCACTTTAAATCGCTCTATGTATGTATCGTGTGGAGTAACTGCCTCCACCGATTATTCTGCAGTCATGTAAGCATACAGTAATGAATATTTTTGTTCATGTTTTCACAATAAGCTGCATTTGTTTATGTTGAGGGTCAGCTACCAACTGCTGCTCTGTTAATTCACTTAAAATGTTTTCTACGTTAACAGTCTACATCTACATGGTTACTCTGCAATTCACACTTAAGTGCCTGACAGAGGGTTCATCGAACCATTTTCGTACTACTTCCCCACCATTCCATTCTGGAATGGCGCGTGGGAAAAAGGAACTCCTAAATCTTTCCGTTCGAGCTCAGAGTTCTCTTATTTTATTATGATGATCATTTCTCTCTACGTAGGTGGGTGTCAACAAAATATTTACACATTCGGAAGAGATAGTTGATGTTTGAAATTTCGTAAATAGATCTCACCACAGAGAAAACCGCCTTTGTTTCAGTGACTGCAACCCCAACTGGCGTATCATATCAGTGACACTCTCACCCCTATTGCGCAATAACACGAAACGAGCTGCTCTTCTTTGCACTTTTTCGACGTCCTCCGTCAATCCTACCTGGTAAGGATGCCATACCGGCCAGCAATATTCCAGTAGAGGACGGACAAGTGTAATCTAGGCTGTCTCTTTAGTGGGTTTGTCGCATCTTCTTTCTGCCAACAAAGTGCAGTCTTTCTTTCGCCTTCCCGACAATATTAACTATGTGGTCTTTCCAGTTTAAGTTCCTCGTAATTGTAATTCCTAGGTATTTAGTCGAATTGACAGCCCTTACATTTGTGCGATTTATCGTATACCGAAAATTTATCGGATTTCTTTTAGTACCCATGTGGATGACCTCGCACTTTTCTGTGTTTAGTGCCAATTGCCATTTTTCGCACCATACAGAAATTTTCCCTAGATCATTTTGTAATTGGAATTGATCGTCTGATGATTTTACTAGACGGTAAATTACAGCACCTAGACCGTTTATGTAAATCAGGAACAACAGAGGGCCTATGACACTACCTTGCGGAACGCCAGATATCGCTTCTGTTCTACTCGATGATTTACCGTCCATCACTACAAACTGCGACATCTCTGAGAGGAAATCACGAATCCAGTCACACAACTGAGACGATACTCCATATGCACGCAATTTGATTAATAGTCGCTTCTGAGGAACGGTATCAAAAGTCTTCTGGAAATCTAGGAATATAGAATCGATCTGAGATCCCTTGTCGACAGCACTTCATGGGAATAAAGAGCTAGCTGTGTTGCACAAGAACGATACTTTCTGAATCCGTGTTGGTTATGTATCAATAAGTCATTTTCTTCAAGGTGATTCATAATGTTCGAGTACAGTATATGCTCCAAAATCCTACTGCAAATTGAGGTCAGTGATATGGGTCTGTAATTCAATGGGTTACTCCAATATTTTCTCCACAGAAGCTGTCACACATGGCAAGATACTGGGCAAGGGTAGAACGATGGATGCCTTCGAGCTTTTTTTGCACAGCAGAAAAAGATGTGGTGTGACTTTCGTTACAACCTTAGGACATCAAATGTTGAAGCCATCAGCACCATTCCACGAAATAAACAGAGACGATGGTGTTAAAATCTATTAAAAACATAACAATTAATTTAAAAAACCGAGCTCTATCAGCAAACAAGCATTTATAATACAACATTGACATCAGGATATACATGCAAGGATATACATAAAATTTAGACAGAACACATCAGAATAACTAGAGAAATTCAAGTATAAAACACCAGTACGGACACGTTTAAAAAGAGCCAGGTAACCGTGGCTGGGTGACTACTTAGAAACAGTGGGTGTCCAAGCCACTCTTCAAAACACTAAAATTGCACACGCAGTGTGTCCGGAGTGAGCCTGATGATCACAAACTACATTCGTCTGAGAAGCATATTCAAACTGAAACCTTTTCAGTTATTAAACAAACTGTCACACATCGCTATGCGGTACTGATTCATTTTTCTGCAACCATTTAGTGGTTACTTCATTAAAGAGTATTGGGCACGTTTGCTCGGGAGGAAGGTTTCGCGTGTTTCTTGTAGGTGGGGCGGGCTACCAGCCTGATCCCAAGTTCGTGCTCGTCGCCAGAAGGCAGCCAGTGACTCTCGCTACAGGGCTGAGCGCCCCTGGGCTGCTGAAGTGGAGCCGAGGCCCGGTCTGTGCTTTTGTTGGTAGAGCCGGCGTGTGTCCTCGCCGGTGGCAAGAACTGCCTCGCAGCCGCTGCTGCCCCGGCAGAATGATTGGGCATCGTATTTTGCCTTTTGTGTATACTGCCGTGGTGTTGTCCAGCCGGCGAGAGAGAGAGAATCGCCTGCTTTCACTCCAGAATCTCGGTATATCGAATCAATTGAGTTGGCCCCGCAACCGTGCTTGGCACTAAGATGCTGACCGATCGGTAGAACACCACTCCACCCAGTACAAACCTAATATGCGTTTTGTATGCATATAGTCGGAAGTTTCCGCTGTGTCCCCCTGTTTTTATGTGAAAAGAATTGTATTTTCGCTCGTCACTTTGGTGGCAGCAGCACTTGTGGAGTTTCCTTGAAAGTTCTTAGCTGAGGTTTGTGAACAAAGATTAGGGAGGCTTTCTTCTTCTGGCCAACTTCTGATGCTGATTGGCACGTGATAGCTGATTTCGGAAAAATTTATCTCCGTTTCAATAGAGCATTACGTGTTCTGAGTAGCTCGCATGAGGAAATCTTGTTGTGTTTTCTCCACACTGTCATCCAAATAATTGGAACTCCCCCCCCCCCCCACCCCACCCTCTCCCCACACAGTGTTAACGTTATTTTCTATTATTTCAAATGGCATTTTACGAAACATTACTGTCTGTCAATTTTTGTGTGAATTCCGTTCATTTAGTAGTTCTAATAAAATATTGCTTTACTTAAATTTCGAAATGCCTTAAGTATTGCCACGGTCTGATCGCTCCCCTGCACACCTAAGCTGTCGTTCTCACTATGATAGTGCATCTTTCGTACCCAGCTGCCAAACCCAATGACCAGTTATTTAATGAAGGTAAAAACCATTGTACCCACTCATCTAGTCTGACAATAACTTTCTTTATTATACAACGAGAGATATTTTGATCTCTCTTACGTCTAAAAATTTATTTCGTGGTCTTTCACAATAAATTGTGTTAACGACCTTGCACTTTCGAGGTTTTATCATAACTCAGGTCAAGGATGTACTGCACACCTGAGTCAGATTCACAACAACAAAGACAAGCAAAAAACGTTCCAAAAATCTTTTACTACTACATTTATTACTAAATCAGATTCCAATATTTTATTTCAGGCAAAGGAATTTTGTTACTACACTCCTGGAAATGGAAAAAAGAACACATTGACACCAGTGTGTCAGACCCACCATACTTGCTCCGGACACTGCGAGAGAGCTGTACAAGCAATGACCACACGCACGGCACAGCGGACACACCAGGAACCGCGGTGTTGGCCGTCGAATGGCGCTAGCTGCGCAGCATTTGTGCACCGCCGCCGTCAGTGTCAGCCAGTTTGCTGTGGCATACGGAGCTCCATAGCAGTCTTTAACACTGGTAGCATGCCGCGACAGCGTGGACGTGAACCGTATGTGCAGTTGACGGACTTTGAGCGAGGGCGTATAGTGGGCATGCGGGAGGCCGGGTGGACGTACCGCCGAATTGCTCAACACGTGGGGCGTGAGGTCTCCACAGTACATCGATGTTGTCGCCAGTGGTCGGCGGAAGGTGCACGTGCCCGTCGACCTGGGACCGGACCGCAGCGACGCACGGATGCACGCCAAGACCGTAGGATCCTACGCAGTGCCGTAGGGGACCGCACCGCCACTTCCCAGCAAATTAGGGACACTGTTGCTCCTGGGGTATCGGCGAGGACCATTCGCAACCGTCTCCATGAAGCTGGGCTACGGTCCCGCACACCGTTAGGCCGTCTTCCGCTCACGCCCCAACATCGTGCAGCCCGCCTCCAGTGGTGTCGCGACAGGCGTGAATGGAGGGACGAATGGAGACGTGTCGTCTTCAGCAATGAGAGTCGCTTCTGCCTTGGTGCCAATGATGGTCGTATGCGTGTTTGGCGCCGTGCAGATGGGCGCCACAATCAGGACTGCATACGACCGAGGCACACAGGGCCAACACCCGGCATCATGGTGTGGGGAGCGATCTCCTACACTGGCTGTACACCACTGGTGATCGTCGAGGGGACACTGAATAGTGCACGGTACATCCAAACCGTCATCGAACCCATCGTTCTACCATTCCTAGACCGCCAAGGGAACTTGCTGTTCCAACAGGACAATGCACGTCCGCATGTATCCCGTGCCACCCAACGTGCTCTAGAAGGTGTAAGTCAACTACCCTGGTCAGCAAGATCTCCGGATCTGTCCCCCATTGAGCATGTTTGAGACTGGATGAAGCGTCGTCTCACGCGGTCTCCACGTCCAGCACGAACTCTGGTCCAACTGAGGCGCCAGGTGGAAATGGCATGGCAAGCCGTTCCACAGGACTACATCTAGCATCTCTACGATCGTCTCCATGGTAGAATAGCAGCCTGCATTGCTGCGAAAGGTGGATATACACTGTACTAGTGCCGACATTGTGCATGCTCTGTTGCCTGTGTCTATGTGCCTGTGGTTCTGTCAGTGTGATCATGTGATGTATCTGACCCCAGGAATGTGTCAATAAAGTTTCCCCTTCCTGGGACAATGAATTCACGGTGTTGTTATTTCAATTTCCAGGAGTGTATTTTGAACCATGTAAGGGTAAAAATTACTATTCTGAACCATATAAAGATCAAAATTAATCGTGTAAAAAGTAGCGCGAAGGATGACTAATGAGAGCATTTCTCAGTGGGGCAGAAACACCAGTGCAGGCCCTGTGTGACAGTAGTGGGCAGACGTTTGCCAGATGCAGAGGACCACCACTGTGTCTGGACAAGGTAGAGGCTTGTGGTGGGGTATAGGTGGGTGTGGCACCCGGTTCTGCATCTGCTGCTGTTGTGGAGACTATCACCAACTGTGGGCTAATTCACCTCATAACTCCTAGGCAGCACAGATTATCTGTAGCATTGTAGAGTCAAAGCCTTGCGGATCGACACTTTATTAACTGATGTTGATTCTGTATGATGGTTCACAATTGCATTTACATAAGATTGCCCTGTTCACTGGGAAAACATCGCTCATTAAAGGTATCTGAACCAGTGATATATTGTCTGCATAACTCATAGTAAGTTACTATCTCCGCCCAACTGCAAAACCTCTACTAGAAAAATTTTGTGGGCAATGATGTCAGGTAGAGAACTGCCATTCATCTCAATGAAATCATGCTATGAAGACAGACAAGTAAGAGAATTTTTCTACTACACTGCAAAATTTTAAATAATAGATTTAACTGCCTCAAACCTTTTGCTTGATAGATCTGTCACTGGTTTAGCTTGTTCCTTGAATGTTAAATACTAATATATCAGTAGTAAAATTGATAAGAAACTTTCATTTCTCATCTCATTCTAATATATGTGGACAGCTTGTTCCGTGAAGTACGGCGTCGTCCTTCAGCTGTGGTCGATATGGACTAGTGGTACGAAGGTAGCAAGTTTTACTTTGTGTGAGTCTATTTCATCTGAAATGGCCAAATCTGAGGAAGACTGGGTGGCGCTCAAGAGAGTGAAGTGATGGTGGTTGTGGTACAACGTGTTACCAGGGACAAAGAGTTTCTTCTATGGCACTGACGACCCCTGGGTAGTCGAACAGAGAGTGCCAAGTGTCTGTATAGAACGCACATTTCTGTTGCCAGTAACTTTTGCTTTCACCGTGCAGATGATTTAATACTGAATCTGACTCGGTACCATAACTAAGATAAAATCTGCTGACTGAAAAGTTGTTGTGACTGAAGGAAAAGGCAGTTTTTGTGATAACTGCCATTTCGTGCATTTTGGGGTCTCGATTTAAATACGCCAATCATTAGAAAACGTTACAAGCTAAAGGCCACATATTAGTAAATACATGGGTTGGATAAAAAGTAGTGGCAACACATCTACGATCCGTACCAGACTTTACTGACAGCCATCCAACATATCACGTGCCCTCAGTGTAATCGCCGTGCATCTCGATCATCTTCTCCCACAGAGATGGAAGGCATCACATACTGTCAGCTCATCCATCTCTGTCAGTGTCTCACAAGGACTGCCCTACAGGACGGATGACGGTTTCATTTGTGTTGTAGTGCTTACCACGAAGAGGTTACTTCAGTTTGTCGAATGGGTGCTAATGGCAAGGGCTAGTACAAGGTGAATGGTACGGATGTTCCAGTACCTCTCCCCACGTATGCAGGAGCTTCTGCACACGTTAAGCTGTTTACCGTCGTGCATCTTTTATGGAGGATGGTGACATGTGGTGCCAGAAGGAACATTGTTGTGCCCTTCGACCACATGCTACTCGAATCTTGACTCTTCACTGTTTGTGTTTCCTGATTGTACCATCAAGGTGCCTGAACTGCCCTCCTGTACTTTCAGAGAGTACACGCGGCAACTGACTCGGAGAAAGCCTTCACCGCTCACGCAGCAGTTACAAACAGCGGGCGTGCCGTGCGATGCACGTCTTTCGTGTTATGGCAGTGTTGCCACTACTTTTTATCAAAGCCATATGTGGAAATAGAAAGATGAGCGTGGAGAGCTGCACAAAATCTTTTTGGATGGGTGAGTAGAAGAACAACGGATATACTGGCACTGTTTTTGAATGGAGTCGGATGAACTCACGTGCTCGGCCGCAGGTGACGGGCCTCCCGCTGTGACGCCGCCGCCGTCGCCCCCTCCCTCGCCCTCGCCCTCTCCCTCGCCCTCTCCCTCTCCCTCGCCCTCCTCTTCCTCCTCGCCAGCCAGTGAGAGCAGCAGGCGCTCCTGCAGCTGGCGCGCTCGCTCGGCGCGGCCGCGCCTGCGCAGTTCGCCCGGCAGCCAGAAGCAGGCGCACACCAGCTTCACCAGCAGCCAGGCCGCCGCCGCCACCAGCAGGTAGCCCGCCGAAGAAGTCACCATGCGCACCACGTCCACAGACACCTTCTGCTGGCGCATCCTGCGGGCACAGGGAGACTTCTGAACACAATCTCCTCACTCATCCAGCCACATATACGGTGGGCCGGAGGCGGAGTAGGATACAACACGTCCGTGTCTTGTTCCTTAACAGTTCTGTTTCTTTTATCACAGGTGTGTATTGTAACTGACGCTTTGGAGATTGTGTACAGTGAATAACACCGGTTTGCAGTAGGGTTTTGGAGCATATACTGTATTCAAAAATTATGAATCACCTCGAAGGGAGCGATCTATTGATACGTAATCAGCACGGTTTCAGAAAACATCGTTCGTGTGCAAAGCAGCTAGCTCTTTATTCGCACGAAGTAATGGCCGCTGTCGACAGGGGATCCCAAGTTGATTCTGTATTTCTAGATTTCCGGAAAGCTTTTGACACCGTTCCTCACAACCGACTTCTAATCGAGCTGCGGGCCTATGGGGTATCGTCTCAGTTGTGCGACTGGATTCGTGATTTCCAGTCAGGAAGGTCGCAGTTCGTAGTAATAGACGACAAAACATTGAGTAAAACTGATGTGATATCAGGTGTTCCCCAGGGAAGCGTCCTGGTACCTCTGCTGTTCCTGATCTATATAAATTACCTGGGTGACAATGTGAGCAGTTCTCTTAGGTTGTTCATAGATCATGCTGTAATTTACCGTCTAGTAAGGTCATCCAAAGACGAGTATCAGTTGCAAAGCGATCTAGAAAAGATTGCTGTAGGTGTGGCAGGTGGCAGTTGACGCTAAATAACGAAAAGTGTGAGGTGATCCACATGAGTTCCAAAAGAAATCCGTTGGAATTCGATTACTCGATAAACAGTACAATTCTCAAGGCTGTCAATTCAAGTAAGTACCTGGGTGTTAAAATTACGAACAGCTTCAGTTGGAAAGACCACATAGATAATATTGTGGGGAAGGCGTGCCAAAGGTTGCGTTTCATTGGCAGGACACTGAGAAGATGCAACAAGTCCACTAAAGAGATAGCTTACACTACACTCGTTCGTCCTCTGTTAGAATATTGCTGCGCGGTGTGGCATCCTTACCAGGTGGGATTGACGGAGGACATCGAAAGGGTGCAAACAAGGGCAGCTCGTTCTGTATTATCACGTAATAGTGGAGAGAGTGTGGCAGATATGATACGCGAGTTGGGATGGAAGTCATTACAGCAAAGACGTTTTTCGTCACGGCGAGATCTATTTACGAAATTTCAGTCACCAACTTTCTCTTCCGAATGCGAAAATATTTTGTTGAGCCCAACCTACATAGGTAGGAATGATCATCAAAATAAAATAAGAGAAATCATAGCTCGAACAGAAAGGTTTAAGTGTTCGTTTTTCCCGCATGCTGTTCGGGAGTGGAATTGTAGAGAGGTAGTATGATTGTGGTTCGATGAACCCTCTGCCAAGCAGTTAAATGTGAATTGCAGAGTAATCATGTAGATGTAGATGTAGATGTAGAGGAAGAACGACTTAAAACTGTGAAATTTTGTGTTTACGATAACAGCAAAGAACTTATAGCAATCATTTACGAGTCTGATACAGGCCTTGGCGGCAGTGATTTGGGAACAAATGGCACACTTACAGAAAGTTCCGTGACGAATCTTCCACCTACTAACAGACCACATTCTGCTCAAAACGAAAATAACATCGAAAGAGTTACGGCCAGTGTCAAAGAAGAACTGGGAACATCAAACAGATGATGATCTAGGGAATTGGGGATGTCCTGATCTCCTTAAGGAGAATTTCTTGTTGAAGCTAGAAGAAAGTCTTTAGGTAAACGGATCCCGGCTTCCCGTTCTGCAGCGAATGACCGTTGCAGGTACCGAGAGGAGAACCGCACCGGAAGCGACCGCAGAGGAGCCCTCGGATGTTGGCGTGCCAGGTACGTATAGTTTGTGGCCGCGAGCTCGGCTCTAGTTTACCACCAGCATTGGAAGGTGAAGCTTTGACAATGACAGCAACTCGTGCTGACGAAACGTCAGTAAAATCATGAGATGAACGTCGGCTGGAGAGCCTGAGCCAGAAGCGAATAGACAGTTTGTCAACAAGAGGCCACGAAAGCCTTAACAATTTTTTTTTTATTATCGGGTCTTACTTCTGTGAACAGATATTGGGATGTGATTGATAATTTTTTACGTCCTTCAGTAGAAAATTGTCCCAAAATGTAGTTTCATCAGGATGGGGCAACCACCCATGCAGCAAAACCCACGATGAATCTTCTGAGCCAACTGTTCAGTGAGCAGATAATTTCAAAAAAATTCCGTGTTAATTGGGTGTCACATTTCCCCGACATTACGGCCCCCAATTACTTCCTCTGTGAATATCTTAAGCATCATATGTACGTGAACAAACCGTGTACGCTTCAGCAGCTCAAGGAGAATATCTGTGCAGAAATTCGAGCATTAACCCCTCAGATCTTAACCACTGTTATGAACAATGTAAACGAAAGAGTACAGCTTTGAGAGCGTGCAAATGGAGGTCATTTGAAAGATGTTGTCTTCCGTACATAATCACCATTTGTTAAACATTGACTGTATGGAATATCAATAAAATTTTTTCACAACTAACAAAGTTATTTACATGTTAAGTTCTACTCTGCCATCTGGCCCATTTGTGCATCCATGAGCTAGCAGTGGAGTGCACCAGAAAGATGAGCATTTCAAAGGGATATACAGGATGTTTGGAAATTCCCATTACAAATTTCTAGGAGTTGTAGAGAGGAGTGAGTGCATAATATCTTCAATGGGAACCCAGATCCAGGAGCATACCACTTCCTTTCTACAACGATTTCAATTCAGTGTGAAATGTGTCCACCTCTGCTGACGGAAAGAGAAAAGTGTCAGAGTTGCTTGTCCTGGTACGCAGTGGGATAGACAGGATACTGTATACTATGTCAGGCAATCACCTGACGTAAATTCATGTCTCCCTTACTCCGTCAGGAAATGTAGTTTCAACACGATTGTGCACCATCTCACTTCTCACGTGCAGTTTGGAGACATCTCCACAGATGATTCAGTGGAAGATGGATAGGCTGAGGTGGTCCAATCGTGTGACTGCCACATTCGTTGGTTTTAACTCCTATGGACTATCTTTTGTTGGGTCCCCCACATGAACCACGGACCTTGGCGTTGGTGGGGAGGCTTGTGTGCCTCATCGATACAGATGGCCGTACCGTAGGTGCAACCACAACAGAGGGGTATCTGTTGAGAGGCCAGACAAACGTGTGGTTCCTGAAGAGGGGCAGCAGCCTTTTCAGTAGTTGCAGGGGCAACAGTCTGGATGATTGACTGATCTGGCCTTGAAACACTAACCAAAATTGCCTTGCTGTTCTGGTACTACGAACAGCTGAAAGCAACGGGAAACTACAGCCGTAATTTTTCCCGAGGGCATGCAGTTTTACTGTATGATTAAATGATGATGGCGTCCTCTTGAGTAAAATATTCCGGAGGTAAAATAGTCCCCCATTCGGACCTCCGGGCGGGGACTACTCAGGAGGACGTTGTTATCAGGAGAAAGAAAACTGGCGTTCTACGGATCGGAGTGTGGAATGTCAGATCCCTTAATAGGGCAGGTAGGTTAGAAAATTTAAAAAGGGAAATGGATAGGTTAAAGTTAGATATAGTGGGAATTAGTGAAGTTCGGTGGCAGGAGGAACAAGACTTTGGTCAGGTGAATACAGGGTTATAAATACAAAATCAAATAGGGGTAATGCAGGAGTAGGTTTAATAATGAATAAAAAAATTGGAGTAAGGGTAAGATACTACAAACAGCATAGTGAACGCATTATTGTGGCCAAGATAGACATGAAGCCCACGCCTACTACAGTAGTACAAGTTTATATACCAACTATCTCTGCAGATGATGAAGAAATTGATGAAATGTATGAGGAGATAAAAGAAATTATTCAAATAGTGAAGGGAGACGAAAATTTAATAGTCATGGGTGACTGGAATTCAAGCGTAGGAAAAGGGAGAGAAGGAAACATAGTAGGTGAATATGGATTGGGGCTAAGAAATGAAAGAGGAAGCCGTCTGGTAGAATTTTGCGCAGAGCATAACTTAACATTGCTAACACTTGGTTTAAAAATCATGAAAGAAGGTTGTATACTTGGAAGAACCCTGGAGATACTAAAAGGTATCAGATAGATTATATAATGGTAAGACAGAGATTTAGGAACCAGGTTTTAAATTGTAGGACATTTCCAGGGGCAGATGTGGACTCTGACCACAATCTATTGGTTATGAACTGTAGATTAAAACTGAAGAAACTGCAAAAACGTGGGAATTTAAAGAGATGGGACCTGGATAAACTGACTAAACCAGAGGTTGTACAGAGTTTCAGGGACAGCATAAGGGAACAGTTGACAGGAATGGGGGAAAGAAATACAGTAGAAGAAGAATGGGTAGCTCTGAGGGATGAAGTAGTGAAGGCAGCAGAGGAACAAGTAGGTAAAAAGACGAGGGCTAGTAGAAATCCCTGGGTAACAGAAGATATATTAAATTTAATTGATGAAAGGAGAAAATATAAAAATGTAGTAAATTAAGCAGGCAAAAAGGATACAAAATGAGATCGACAGGAAGTGCAAAACAGCTATGCAGTGATGGCTAGAGGACAAATGTAAGGAGGTAGAGATCTCACTAGGGGTAAGATAGATACTGCGTATAGGAAAATTAAAGAGACCTTTGAAGAAAAGAGAACGACTTGTATGAATATCAAGAGCTCAGATGGAAATCCATTTCTAAGCAAAGAAGGGAAAGCAGAAAGGTGGAAGGAGTATATAGAGGGTCTACACAAGGGCGATGTACTTGAGGACAATATTATGGAAATGGAAGAGGATGTAGATGGAGATGAAATGGGAGATACGATACTGCGTGAAGAGTTCGACATAGAACTGAAAGACCTGAGTCGAAACAAGGCCCCCGGAGTAGACACATTCCATTAGAACTACTGACAGCCTTGAGAGAACCAGTCCTGACAAAACTCTACCATCTGGTGGGCAAGATGTATGAGACAGGCGAAATACCCTCAGACTTCAAGAAGAATATAATAATTCCAGTCCCAAAGAAAGCAGGTGTTGACAGATGTGAAAATTACCGGACAATCAGTTTAATAAGCCACAGCTGCAAAATACTAACGCGGATTCTTTACAGATGAATGGAAAAACTGATAGAAGCCGACCTCGGGGATGATCAGTTTGGATTCCGTAGAAATGTTGGAACACGTGAGGCAATACTGACCCTACGACTTATCTTAGAAGAAAGATTAAGGAAAGGCAAACCTACGTTTCTAGCATTTGTAGACTTAGAGAAAGCTTTTGACAACATTAACTGGAATACTCTCTTTCAAATTGTGAAGGTGGCAGGTGTAAAATACAGGGAGCGAAAGGCTATTTACAATTTGTACAGAAAGCAGATGGCAGTTATAAGAGTCGAGGGGTATGAAAGGGAAGCAGTGGTTGGGAAGGGAGTGAGACAGGGTTGTAGCCTCTCCCCGATGTTATTCAATCTGTATGTTGAGCAAGCAATAAAGGAAACAAAAGAAAAATTTGGAGTAGGAATTAAAATCCATGGAGAAGAAATAAAAACTTCGAGGTTCGCCGATGACATTGTAATTCTGTCAGAGACAGCAAAGGACTTGGAAGAGCAGTTGAACGGAATGGACAGTGTCTTGAAAGGAGGGTATAAGATGAACATCAACAAAAGCAAAACTAGGATAATGGAATGTAGTCGAATTAAGTCGGGTGATGCTGAGGGAATTAGATTGGGAAATGAGACACTTAAAGTAGTAAAGGAGTTTTGCTATTTGGGGAGCAAAATAACTGATGATGGTCGAAGTAGAGAGGATATAAAATGTAGACTGGCAATGGCAAGGAAAGCGTTTCTGAAGAATAAAAATTTGTTAACATCGAGTGTAGATTTAAGTGTCAGGAAGTCGTTTCTGAAAGTATTTGTATGGAGTGTAGCCATGTATGGAAGTGAAACATGGACGATAAATAGTTTAGACAAGAAGAGAATAGAAGCTTTTGAAATGTGGTGCTACATAAGAATGCTGAAGATTAGATGGGTAGATCACATAACTAATGAGGAAGTATTGAATAGGATTGGAGAGAAGAGAAGTTTGTGGCACAACTTGACCAGAAGAAGGGATCGGTTGGTAGGACATGTTCTGAGGCATCAAGGGATCACCAGTTTAGTATTGGAGGGCCGCGTGAAGGGTAAAAATCGTAGTGGGAGACCAAGAGATAATTACACTACGCAGATAGCCGGCCGCTGGTGGCCGAGCGGTTCTGGCGCTACAGTCTGGAACCGCGATACCGCTACGGTCGCAGGTTCGAATCCTGCCTCGGGCATGGATGTGTGTGTTGTCCTTAGGTTAGTTATGTTTAAGTAGTTCTAAGTTCTAGGGGACTTATGACCTCAGCAGTTGAGTCCCATAGCGCTCAGAGCCATTTGAACCATTTTTTGAACACCACGCAGATTCAGAAGGATGTAGGTTGTAGTAGGTACTGGGAGATGAAGAATCTTGCACAGGATAAAGTAGCATGGAGAGCTGCATCAAACCAGTCTCAGGACTGAAGAGCACAACAACAACAACAACAATGCAAAGTTTAATTTACAGGATGCCTGTAGAGATAGAGGAAGATCTGCTGGCACAAGTTCTGGCCACTGCATTAGAAACTGAAGAGACGCAGATGTGTACCAAAACATGCTTTGCAGCTACAGCGCCTGTAATGGTGTTGATGGTCGCCACATGGAACTGCTGTTGTAATGAATCAGTACTGTTCTGCATGTAGAGTATGGTGGGTTGTTTTTTGTTTTGGAATCACGTAAACACATAATGTGTAAGTGTGTTATCTAATAACTGTAGTGTGTCATGGCTAATTTGATCCCTCAAACAAAAGTGGATGACTTAAACATGTGAACTGAAACCATTGTAGAATGGAAATGTTACAATTCCAGAATGGGTTCCTATTCAAAATAGTCTGTTCTCACTCACCTCTACATGTCCTAGAAATTTGTGACAGGAATTTCCAAACACCCTGTATGTTATGTCTGTTCTTTCAGACACGTCTGAAAGAACAGACATCTCATGTATAATTCAGGTGATGACAGCCAATGATCCCTTCAGTGCAGATGCACTATAAGTTCGACCTCTTACAGAAATTGGCGAGATGCCACAAGTAATGAGGGTAATGATGGCAATGAGCAGGAGCTCTACATCAGTAGCGGGTGGTATAAGTTGAGAATCTGGTCTGACGGTAGGCTTGCCAAGGTAGTCCGTGCGATTCTAGTGACCACTGTGTCCGAATGGTAGTGGCCAGAACGTCGCCCTAGTAAGCAGGAGACCTGTGTTCGAATCCCGGTCCGGCACAGATGTTCAACTTGCCCCGTTCACAGAAATCACTGCCTGCTGGCAGCTAATCCCTTCAATTCCTTTGTGTCTTCATTCAGAAAGGAATTCAGCTTGTGATTGGCACTACAGTGAGAGCGGTGAATGGGCAGTCTGTCAACATGTTGTGCGTGTAATACCGTATGTTATTCATGTGGGATGATAGGTTTGGAAATATGTTTACTAAGAAACATAAGGGGAACTGTTCTCAGGAGGACAGAGTTCTGAGAGATGTTCCAAAACAACTAACTAAAGAACCACCAGACAGACAAGTGATGTGAAGCTCAAGAGTTTAATGGAGCAGGACTACCTTCAGTTAAAGGTGGTTTGTTCAGCGTATGTTATTAAAAGAGACAGAATTTTTCAGTAACATTAGTAGTTGTATGTGGGAGGTGGAAGTAAAAGATAATTGTTGTATTCTAGCATTTTAATGTGTCTAATAGTAAGAAATACATTCCCTCGTCTTTAAAAGGCTCTAAGGTTGTGGAGCAGAGCATGAGGACCTTGACAGTGTGGTGAGGTGTTAAGCAGTAGACAGAAAGCTGTCGAGATGATATGGCTACTGAGATGCTAGTAGTTTTAGGTTGTGTTGTATTTTCTTATGAACTTCAATGAGTGGGACAATCGGGCAATATTGTAGTTGTAAGTAAGGCTCTAATGAAGTGAACACTGGGGAGTAAATTTGCAGCCCAAACTTAGCTCTTGCAGAGTGTAAACTTTTGTAAATTAGTACATCCATGGATGTCAAGATCTGTTGCAGACCAATCCAGGGTTGAGAACTGGGGAGCAGGTGTCCCAGTTCTTCCAAAAGGGGGGGGGGGGGGCATTATTTTTCAGCTGTTCTGTGCAACCGTAGCAGTGTAGCACTGCAGAAACCAGAGGCAGCTGGTGGGCACATGATGTTGGCATGTTGATTAAAGCGACTGTAAGACAGATCAAGAGTGGCACCATAAACCTGCCAGTGCAGTGTTTAAGGTAGGAGCCTTAATCAACAGTCCAAGCAGTTACCTCATACAAAGTCATGAAATGTTGCCAGAGACATGACCAGGTGTGGTGTATTGGCACAACAAATGTGCTCCTGTCTCATACAGAAAGCTCTGAGTGTGCGTTCTTAGCAGAAATATTAGCAGCCCACCATCCACTGTTCCCCCATAGGTCAGCAAACAGCCTGTACGAGCCTAGCCTGCTGCCGCCACAGCACCATCCTCTAGCAGTGAGCCTACCTCCTTGCACTTGGTGCTGCTTTACTAGTAGGCCACTCAAAGGCTCACCCAGCACCAGCCTCAGTTCCTGTCCTGGAGTACTGGGTCACGAACTGGTTGATACAACCCTCTGCCATCTACAGTGGTTCAAGTGCCGTGGCACCTAGCATTGCCACTCGTGGGGCCAGGCCTTCCCATCGGGAGGTCGGCATCCTCAGCAAGTGCTGTCAGCACATTGTGGTATAACTAGGTGGTGTAGATGTGAACTGCAGGGCTGGTGACATTGCAGTTTTGACTAACAAGCTGCTGGTGCAGTGCCTGGCCACGAACTGACAGGGTGAGTGAATGCTCCTGCTTGAGAATTTCCATGCCTTAAGTACCCAACAGGTCGAAGGATACAGATGGAAGTTGACAATCGCATATCGTGCTGCTCATGAACATCGCTGGTACCCCCTAGTAGTGCCTGCAACAATCGGTACGTAAATAGATTGTTCATAAATGATACCACATCTGCAGCATTCGATGCTGATGTGCTATTTGTAAATAACCTCAGCAGAAGCGTGAAGGCCAAATCCACAGGGTCGAAGCATTGTTGCGGACATTTCCCGTGGAAGACAACACCCCTTCCCCCTTAAGAAAGCGATGGAGAAGACCGTGGATGCTGGCTGTGGAATCTGCCATCCTTCTCCTGTGAGGGGAGATGGTGAAACCTGCAAGAAAGAGTGGTGCAGTCCAAGGGAGACCAGAGTGCACACTGGCTGCAACCCAGCCCCAGGAACTGGGGACCCAAGGGTGTTATGCTGTTGGTGCCAAGGGAGTGGATGAACTGGGCAGTGTTGCAAAATGCAGGAGAGTCACTGGGACGTGGAGTGCAAACAAGTGTGAGCTGACCAGTGGCCCGTGGAGGCACACAATATGATGCCACAGTGTGAAGACGCCATTGGCTGAACGGATGGCGGCACTACTAGGTGTGGGGAGGGAGGTGGGCACTGGGAGATGAGGCTTCACCAAAGGAGGCCCAGCAGCGATGCTGCTGAGACAGAAGCGATGTCGTTGGGTGCTGACAGCACTGGGAGACCAATGTGGTGCCAGAAGTGCAGCAGTTCCAATGGTAGCCTTGGTGTCAGTGGGCGCTGACAAAACGTGTGGCAACGATCACTGGTTGAGAGAAAGTAGAGAAAGTGAGGGCACGTGGAAAGTGTGTCAGTGTGCGTTACTGCATGCCAGTGTGTTTGGGTGTAGGGTGGCTCCGAGAAAACAGTGGTGCCGAGAAGAGGAACAGGAAAGGTGCTGCAGGAGAAGAGCAAACAGAGCAGAAGATAGTCTTTGCCGAGTGTGGTGCGTGCAGGAGCACAGAAAGAGGGTGGTCGAAGCGAGGCCACAAGCAGCAGGGGTGTCACTGACGTGGTTTGCGTTTGAAGCACAGAAGGGGCTGGCAGAAGGAAGGCCAGGGGTGGCGGGGCGAATATCTCCGTGGTACGCATTTGGAGCACAGAAACGACTGGCTGAAGAGAAGCCGTAGGTGGCAGGAGAGACGTCGCCACAACTTTTATGTGGCGCACAAAAATGCAAACACTGCAGAAAGGTAAAGAAAGGATGCACGTTGCCCAGAAGACGCAGTGTCCCGAGGCGAAGAGGTCGATCGTGGCTGCACGGGCCTGGAGTGGCAGTGTGGAGCAAAAGGTCAACGTTGGGCACAATTGAGTTCGGGCAGTATTGGAGTCAGTGGGAGTGTTACCAGAGAATGGCACTGGTACTGCAGACTGCATTCACATTGACAAAAGAGATGTTACACCGCCCAGAAAAGGAGGCCAGCCACAGCTGCACAGAGGCGAAGACGAGGAGCATCGGGAGCAAAGGGCAGTAGAGTCGTCACGGTGCTGTGTGAAGGTGGCAAGCTGTGGCTGTGGCACCACAGCGAAAGAGCAGTGTCGAGCACAGCAGGAGGGAACACACGCGGGAACCTCGGTGCCGGGCGATACTCCTACGAGGGACGCCGGCGGCAGTTGCATTCCTGTAGTGTAGGTGTAGGTGGGTGGAAGCAGCAGCCAGAAGCGGCAGCGAGTGGGTGGCAGGTGAGGTTCAGTGCAGCGAGAGCAGAATGGTGTCAGCGGAGCCAACCGGTGTCCCGGATTGCTTCACCGTCACGAGGTAGTCTGGCCACAGCTGCACCTTCGTGACGAAGCTGCAAATTGGTACGGTGCACTGGGTACGGATGACAGAGGACCTGTCATTGAGTGACGCCAGCCTCGGGATAAGAGCCGACTGTGGCTCCAACTTACGGAGCAGAATCTAGTGCAGCTGGAGGCGGACAGTGGGTGAGGTGAAAACGCAGCGTGGATGGTCAGTGGCCTCATTGCCAGCTGGGAACTGGGGCCAACTGCGCATGTGAGGAGGGCCGGCCGTCTCCGCACGAGCGTCGGGTGTGCTCGTAGGATAGTCGTGGCCAGTTGACAAACGAGACCAGGGGCCGGTGCCGGAGCCAGCAGAGCGTTTACCTTCGACACCATCCGAAACGACGGACGATGAGAGTATACTGGTGCAGTAATGAGGCTGATCACCGTCCGAAGTGGAGCAGTGGCACTCTCGAGGAGAGACGCTGCCACAGCTGGGTGAAAGAGCCCGGTAGCCGGAGGGCGGCAGCTGCGTGCCAGAGCGCTCGACCCGGTCACGTTTATTCTCGTCCCCATTGGTAGCGTCTCGAGTGGTAAGGCCGCACATAATATCTTATTAGTAGCCTACGTGTTGGTTCTCAGGTTGCAATTAAATGTACTTATTTCACTGCACAGAGTTCACAAGAAAGAGTAACTGTGGAGAACAACTGAAAGATTGTCTATGGTCATTAGTAATAACATATACCAAGTCCACTGAAGGATACCAGTGCGTGGTGGGTATCGGAGCGACGTTCAAAGCGTGAGTCACGTGACACGGAGATGGCACGGAACGTCGGAGGTGCGGTGCGTCGGTGTAAATGTGAACCACAGAGCTGGGCTCGGTGTAGTTCCAGCTGATAAGTTGCCGGTGCAGCCAGCGCTTGGGCGGCAACAGAGACTGCTGGAAGACTGCAGTACCCAGCAGCAGAAGGATACGCGCAGGAGTTGACGATCGCACGTGCGCGATTCGCGATAGCAGCGCCGCTGTTTCTGATGCGCGTACTACACAGAAACGTGGCTGGTGCACTCTGGTGGCACCTGGAACAGTCGGTGCGTTAACAGGTTGTTCGTAAATGGCACCGCGTCTGCAGCACGAGCGCTATTTCTAAATAACTGGCGGAGTGCCGGCTGGGTACACAGCACGCTACCAAAAAGGCGCCAGAATATATCGGCAATGTGGACATTCAGTCAGAAAGGCGTCTGTTATGATTTTCCAACTTCCATGTACCACATTTTACAAGTCTGTATTTGTTAGCAATCTTTGCTATAACATCTGCACCTCGATCGATTATCCGTATAGTCGTTTCTGCTTCTGCTGCACTGGTTTGTCTTGACTAAGATCTTTGGGGAACGTGAGGTCTCAGACTGTGAGAATTGAAAGCACGATTACTATCCGTATGGTTTGCAAATTCGAAGGGGAGACATCTTCCTTCGTTCTGTTCTATGCACCTTTGTTGTGGCAGTTGGTGGTGCACATTTTGTTATGTTGCTATAATAAGCATGTCTGCTTTCAAGCATACTGAGAAGGAGAGAGAGCGTGATGTTTACGAATAGCAGAGTGCGACTACCGCTTACCATCAATCTGTGGCAGTTTCCATTTGCTTTTACAAGATATATTTAATTCCTAATCGAATCGAGCAGACGGGGATGTGTCTGCAACGTGATTCTTCTGTTATTAAGCCTGACGTTAGGTGTAAAAGTATTTGTATCTTGTGACTTTTCGCCAATCGTCTGTTATTACAAGGTCTCATCCATATATTTACATGTCGATGCTTCAGCAGATTACAAATGGCAGGACCTTTTCATTAAGTTTATCTAGAAAGACTTGAGTTTAGGGACACTTGTATCGCACTGTAACGACAGCTAATTACCATTTTCTGGCACGAGCATGAGCGTCATTTTCACGAGAATGGTTCTTACAGTGCACAGATTTTTCAAAAGCGAAAGATTACTTGCAATATTCTAGTATATTTATTATAGGTTCGCGAAGGTAAGTTTATGTGGAGAACTCTCAGATCAGCCGTGTAACACATTACCTGTGTCGGAAGCGTACGCTGTGGACTACGAGCAACAGCCAGACACTCTCCTTACGCTTGTTCGCCTGTGTGAGAAACGTTTAGGGGACCACATGTTAGCTCATTTGATAAGGAATTTGTGGACTGTGAAGTAATGAATAATTTCAGATTCCCAAATAATTGTTGCGTTAAGAAAATTTGCCTCTTTTAAGATTATTCTTGAAGTCAGACTACCTGTGAAATTATTTCAAGGGTCAACATACCACTAGAAACGAGAAAATTTTCATTTGGGCAAGATTCTGTGGGGGTTTTCATGCCCACTGAGTTAATTTACTGGGCACAAGCATCTCTCAAGCTGTTACACAGTAAAATAGTAAGGGCAGAAAATTTTTTTCGTTAAGAATCGATGGACATGTGGCCAAGTGGGGGGCATCTCAACAGTGTCTGAACCAAATGTCAACACGGGAAGACTGAGGTGCAGACAAACTGTGAGCTCATTCTATCAGACTTTCGGACAGGGAAGCTGAGAACGATGGATTCAGCACTTTGGCTAACGGTGTGGAATACACAGGATGCTGTTCTGTAGTAACTCCACCTACAGATATCATAAGAATACCTTTCATGGTGCGAAATTCGCATAAATGAACGCTCTGGAACCGTGAAGCTAAACACTAGAGCAGCCGAGAGCGCTGGGAGGTTCAGAAAACGAGAGCACATTCGGTCACTGATGTGGGGGGGTGGCGGGGGGGGGAGTACGGGGAGGGAGGGGGAGGGAATCACGTCCTCAGCTGCTATGAAACCTCCGCTCTCCTCAAGCTTATTTTCAGAGTGAGGCCACCATATCTGCATTACTGATACTGAGAGAAGACCAGCTGTGTTAAGTTGCGGGATCTGTGGTGAACTCAACAAGGGTATACAAGCTGCCACTAATTAGAGTCCACTGTTGCCAATCCACAGCCATCTGGCCATGCAGAGGACTCTGTTCTACAAGCTGCAGTCCAGCTCGTTGTAACAGGGATGGGGCAGGCCGATCTTCCGGTGCTGAAGAACCGATCTGCCTGTACGCGAGCTGCTCCAGTTGGGCGCTGGGCGGCTGTGTCGTCGCCAGTGGGGTAGTACGAGCTCGTATACTGGGACCGCCTCGTAATCTGTCCTCCGTCTCTTCCGCCTACACGAAGTCTCGACAACAGTGGCGAGCAGAGTTCTGGAGCCGGGCCCGAGCGCCGAGCATGCTGAGGCTGTGACGGACGTCCACAGCAGTGCCCGGCCGCCGCGCCCTCCTGCGGCACTGACACCAGGACCTGCACTCGGCAGGTTCCTCGCCAGTCACTGGCGTGCCACCTCGCGCATTCGAGCAGCGGGGGGGGGAGAATATGGTGTGATTATAAAACTTTCACCAATGAACGATTGTTGACTGAATACGGCGTGATTATAAAACTTTCACCAATGAACGATTGTTGACTGAATACGGCGTGATTATAAAACTTTCACCAATGAACGATTGTTGACAATACGGCGTGATTATAAAACTTTCACCAATGAACGATTGTTGACTGAATGACGTTTCATTAGCGCCTCGGCTCTCTACAGGACGACTCGACGTCACTCTTTGCTCGACCTCCTGAGAAGAGTTTGACGCCGTACCATATTTTACGGGCCATAAGACGCACTTTTTTCTTCGAAAAATTCCTCAAAAATTCGTGTGCGTCTCACATTCAATATTGATATAAAGATGTCCAGTGTTCGATTTAAACTTCCCGCCGGTCTTGAAAATGGCGATATATTCGCGCCGCAGGAAACATATCTCTATCTGGCAACGTTGGATTCAGCTGGCAGCAGCAGTGCGCCGATGCGATGAACATCGGTTGCAGGCATTCGCGAGCTTGCTGTCACAGTCCCCCCCCCCCCCCCTCCGCCCCGCCATCACAAACCCAGAACACTGTCTATCCTGTGATGCGGCAATGCAGTCTACGGGCCAGTGGACTTGAACTGAAAGTGATTTGTTTTGTTGGTAACAGGTCAATATTTTGTTAGTAGCTGCTTTCGTAATGGAAAAAAGTGAAAGGTATTCATATAGTGTGGGCTATAAATCGAAAGTAGTAGCATGTGGAGAAGAACATGGAAAAAGAGCAGCTGAGCAGCATTTCGATCCTCCAGCAATAAAAAAGACCATTCGTGATTAGCGGGCTAGTAAAGAAGAACTGAAAAAAAAATGAGGAAGACTAAATGTGAAAATAACGGACTGAATGCAAAATGGCAGAGACTGGATGATGACAATTTCCAGCGATTTCAAACGTCAGTTCGGTATTATAAACTAACATATTTTTTACTCTGGCTTCGCACTTTAAGAATACAAATGATAACAACGGTATTTTTTTTAAAAAAATTAAGATGCATCTCACAGTCCATACTGTCTTATAGTCCGTAAACACGGGAAGTTATCTGCCCGTATATTTTGTGATACTACATATTTTATGTATTTTCGTATCTCCTCTGCTTTTATATGACTTCTATGTTTTATATGCATACATAATGTTCGTATCTAGACTATTTATATCTAATTAATTCGTGTGTTGCACTATGCTATATGCTAAATAAATAAATCCAGTGCAGGCAAGAAACATTGCTTTTTACATCGGTGGACTGAACACCATTTTAGGTCACAACTCTTACAGACGGTATGTGAAAAAAAGCTCAACAGCCGTACGGCACTCTGTCAGAACTCGGCAACGGCACGGGGACATGCGGCCGAAAGCTCGAGGCTATACGCTGCAGAGCCAACGAAACTGGTACACCTGCCTAATGTCGTGTAGGACCCCTGCGAGCACTCAGAAGTGACGCAACACGATGTGGCATTGACCCGACTAATATCTGAAGTAGTGCTGCAGGGAACTGACACCATGAATCCTGCAGGGCGGTCCATTTATGCGTAAGAGTATGAGGGACTGGAGATCTCTTCTAAACAGCGCATTGCAAGGCATCCCAGATATCCTGAATGATGTTCGTGTCTGGGGAGTTTGGTGGCCAGCTGAAGTGTTTAAACTCAGAAGAGTGTCCCTGGAGCCACTCTGTAGCAATTCTGCACCTGTGGGGTGTCGTATTGTCCTGCTGGACTTGCCCGTCGGAACGCACAAGGGACAGAAATGGATGCAGGTGATCAGACAGGATGCTTACGTACGTGTCACCTGTCAGAGTCGTATCTAGACGTATCGGGGTCCCGTATCACTCCAATTGCACACGCCCCACACCATTACAGACCGTCCACCAGCTTCAACTGTCCCCTGATGACATACAAGGTCCGTGGATTCACGAGGTTGTCCCCATACCCGTACACGTACGTCCACTCGATACAATTTGAAACGAGACTCATCCGACCAGGCAACATGTTTCCAGTCATCAACAGACCAATGTCGGTATTGACGGGCCCAGACGAGGCGGAAAGCTTTGTGTCATCGAGGGTACACGGGTGGGCCTTCAGCTCCGAAAGCCCATATCGATTATGTTTACTTGAATGGTTCGCACGCTGACACTTGTTGATGGCCCAGCACTAAAATCTGCAGCAATTTGCGGAAGGGTTGCAATTCTGCCACGTTGAACGTTTCTGTTCAGTCGTCGTTGGTCCCGTTCTTGAAGAATCTTTTTCCGGCTGCAGCGATGTCGGAGATCTTATGTTTTAGCGGATTCCTGATATTCAGGGTACACTCGTGAAATGGTCGTACGGGAAAATCCCCATTTATGGCTAGCTGGGAGACGCTCTGTCCTATTGCTCGCGCGCCGACCAGATCACCATTTTCAAACTCACTTAAATCTTGATAACCTGCCATTGTAGCAACAATAACCGATCTAACAACTTATATAGCCGCTGCCGATCGCAGAGCCGTGTTCTGCCTGTTTACATATCTCTGTATTTAAATATGCATGCCTACACCAGTTTCTTTGGTGCTTCAGTGTATAAGCAGTTGACATGGCTTGAAGTTTGAGAAAATTTTATTTTGTCGTATACTTGATGAATAGTGATTTCGTACAATTGAGAACTCCTCTCTCTAGAGCTGAAGTACACTCCTGGAAATGGAAAAAAGAACACATTGACACCGGTGTGTCAGACCCACCATACTTGCTCCGGACACTGCGAGAGGGCTGTACAAGCAATGATCACACGCACGGCACAGCGGACACACCAGGGACCGCGGTGTTGGCCGTCGAATGGCGCTAGCTGCGCAGCATTTGTGCACCGCCGCCGTCAGTGTCAGCCAGTTTGCCGTGGCATACGGAGCTCCATCGCAGTCTTTAACACTGGTAGCATGCCGCGACAGCGTGGACGTGAACCGTATGTGCAGTTGACGGACTTTGAGCGAGGGCGTATAGTGGGCATGCGGGAGGCCGGGTGGACGTACCGCCGAATTGCTCAACACGTGGGGCGTGATGTCTCCACAGTACATCGATGTTGTCGCCACTGGTCGGCGGAAGGTGCACGTGCCCGTCGACCTGGGACCGGACCGCAGCGACGCACGGATGCACGCCAAGACCGTAGGATCCTACGCAGTGCCGTAGGGGACCGCACCGCCACTTCCCAGCAAATTAGGGACACTGTTGCTCCTGGGGTATCGGCGAGGACCATTCGCAACCGTCTCCATGAAGCTGGGCTACGGTCCCGCACACCGTTAGGCCGTCTTCCGCTCACGCCCCAACATCGTGCAGCCCGCCTCCAGTGGTGTCGCGACAGGCGTGAATGGAGGGACGAATGGAGACGTGTCGTCTTCAGCGATGAGAGTCGCTTCTGCCTTGGTGCCAATGATGGTCGTATGCGTGTTTGGCGCCGTGCAGGTGAGCGCCACAATCAGGACTGCATACGACCGAGGCACACAGGGCCAACACCCGGCATCATGGTGTGGGGAGCGATCTCCTACACTGGCCGTACACCACTGGTGATCGTCGAGGGGACACTGAATAGTGCACGGTACATCCAAACCGTCATCGAACCCATCGTTCTGCCATTCCTAGACCGGCAAGGGAACTTGCTGTTCCAACAGGACAATGCACGTCCGCATGTATCCCGTGCCACCCAACGTGCTCTAGAAGGTGTAAGTCAACTACCCTGGCCAGCAAGATCTCCGGATCTGTCCCCCATTGAGCATGTTTGGGACTGGATGAAGCGTCGTCTCACGCGGTCTGCACGTCCAGCACGACCGCTGGTCCAACTGAGGCGCCAGGTGGAAATGGCATGGCAAGCCGTTCCACAGGACTACATCCAGCATCTCTACGATCGTCTCCATGGGAGAATAGCAGCCTGCATTGCTGCGAAAGGTGGATATACACTGTACTAGTGCCGACATTGTGCATGCTCTGTTGCCTGTGTCTATGTGCCTGTGGTTCTGTCAGTGTGATCATGTGATGTATCTGACCCCAGGAATGTGTCAATAAAGTTTCCCCTTCCTGGGACAATGGATTCACGGTGTTCTTATTTCAATTTCCAGGAGTGTATTTATCGGTACAGCTCGGCTGGAAGGAGTGACATACACTTCGATCACGTAGCCATCTGTTCTCAGTTCTTGGGTTTGTGTCTGCACGTCTGCATGCGTAATGATGGTTTTCATAAGACCTGATGTTCGTCTATAGAAAAGATTTGTGTGTGAAGAAGTGACGTACACACGTTTCTGAAATTTTTATCTGATATAATTTCACATTTTGCGTAAAAATATATGGTTGTTTTCGGATTTGCAAAATTTTCTCTGTTGAGCAGTGGTTCCCATGGGATTATAAGGCAACTCTTGAGTAAAAAAATTATTTCGAATGTTAATTGCAAATTTTACAGATGTATCCACATTTATTTATTGCTGAAATAAGCATACCTTTTTCTATTAAAGAATGTTTTGATGCCTTATCTCGAGAATTTACAGATGTAAATTAAATAATTTCACCATTTGGATCAGAATTTGTTTTGAAAATATTTTATAGTCTCGTGTTTTTATAATCATTTGTGACAACTGACGAAACAAGTCTTAAAGAAATGCTCTGGCATTCTGTTAATGAAAACATATAGTATGCAAATGCAATTTTCTTTCCAGAAATACTTCTTTCAGTACAAACTGTGAGAGGATCTGTGACTTACAGGTATAATTTCTAACGGTTTGTTTATGTCTTGCGCAGTACACAATTACGTGTACTATGTTTTATCATAGTTTAGTAACAGTCAATTTCCATGCAACGAGTTATATATATTACCGGCCAAACCGGATTTTAGGATGAACTAGTTTCGCCTAGGTCAAACTCGTTCATCCTGTTACCGACAGGATAAAACAGTTTAGCCTAGATCGAATCGGTTTATCCTAGTTAGAATTTACATGCCTTAGGATGAACTGGTACGTCCTAGTCTGAACTAATATCACCTAGCTTGTATCTTCTATAAGCTTTTTAAAGTAAACTGAATAGAGCAATAGAAATAAAATAGTCAATCTGATTCATTTAAGTTATTTATTAACTAATTAGTAATTTCACATCTATCACTAGATCAACTTACATGCGTCCACCCACAGAAATCACCTTATCTGCAGTTTGATTATTTACTTATTTTTGAAAGGTTTAATTTGGTGGCACTTGCAGAGTACTTTGTTTTTCTTATAATTGCATTAGTTTGTTGTCAGTTTTTCATGCAACTGCATCTCTCGAAGCCTTGCCCTGATGCAACAGAATATTTTGTGGCTGCAGTCCTTAAAGATATTTCAGTATCCTGGTTAATATCTCCCACATCCAAAAACTTCTGAATACAGGCGTCGAAATCAGTTCTAAAAAAATAAAAAAGAAGTTAAAACAAAAAATTTTTAATATTTTATTACAAAAAATTATGGAAAATTTTAATAAAATTATACCTGCAATAATGTTTTTGAAGTACGCCATCTTTCGTGCCAACTTTGTAGAGGCCCTCATCAGTCTTTTGAAGTATTACTCCAACTATGTTTCGAAAGTGACCTCTGACTGTATCCACACCTGCAATAGGTACGGTTACGTTGTCTCCAATGCAAGATAGGATGTGATTTGTCAGAGAAAGCTTTCATTCGTTTAGCTTTTTTTTGTTTATTTAATTTTCTGTCGCAATTTTTCTAGCATTTGAATGTCGTTTATGTCAATTTTCACAATGTTATCACCATCACTGTCTTCCTACTGTTCAGTATTGCTGTCATCTTCGATTGCGTTCTTTGGGTCATCTTCATCCTGAATATCATTTATGATTTCTTGAGGCAACGAGGAAGTGGAATGTCCTACTCTAGGTTCGAATAATGCTTTGGAAGGTGATTGTTTTATGCCAGAGTGGTAAGCTCGATTTTTCGTGAATTGGACATACCTTAATCCATCCGACCACTTCGTCGAATTGTTGTCCTTGAACCAAGAACGTATCATATTTTCAATGACTTGATTGGCACGTTCAACAGAGCCCTGACTTTGGCTGGAGCCTTGGTTTTCCATGCATAATTTCCAGTTCTGACCAAAGTTAGCGAGTTCACTTATAACATTATTGACAAATTCTCTGTCGTTATCAGATTTGGGAATGTACGGCGTCCCTACGGTTAGGAATATGTCATTCAAATGATAAGCCACTTCTTCAGCCCTCTTTGGTGTTAACGCAAGAAGGGGAACAAATTTTGTGAGAAGGTCTTGGTAAACTACAATGAATTTTAAATTCCCGTCTGGTTGTGTTTCGAAATCAATCAACTCGGCTTGGCATCTGCTATGCATTTTGGAATGGAGAATTGGCTTTGAAACTAGCCCTCTTTTCTTTTTTGTCTTCTTTTATTGACAAACATCACACATTGATAAATAGAGGCATATCATTTCCTTTGTGATATTGCCATATTTTTTTATGGCTAACATCCTATCGCGACCACCATGACCCACAGCTACATGAGCTGCGTCAATCATAAAGTCGATCAGCTGGAACAAAGTATTTTATATTCCCTTCACACCATTTTTTAACATAACCAAATTTCAAAACAGCAAGTCGTTCCAGTCTTCTGTTTTGTAATGATCTTTTTTCCAACTTTTCCACGTCTTCTACTTGTTTAACCAAATCCGTATATTCGTTTATTGATAACACATTAGAATGAGAAGATTTTTTGTTGTCATTCTGCAAAATTTCCTCCAGAAAGTTTTCTCTCCACAGCTTTTGATTAGCTTGTCTGCTACACGAAGGCTCATCCATGATGAAACACCTCACGATAATTATACAAGGATTATAACAAAATCTTTTAAACGCACTCGTCGATGCAAAATACCGTTCAAAACAAAGAACAGTGCGAACGAAGAGCGGTTGAGAGGCGCAAGGGGCAGCCAGAAATGATTCGGGGATTCCCCGTTCGTACAGGCAGCGAAATGCGTTCCGACTAGGCAGAATTAGTTCAGACTAGGACGTACCAGTTTATCGTAAGCTAGTCTATTAGGTGCGATATCAATACATGCACTTTAAAGAAAAAGAGCTATTTCTGTTCTTTGGGTATATTGTGGCATATCATTTATCTTGAAATGGATCCATTTCATATAATTAAATCTCGCTGCTGAAATATTTCTGTGTTTGGTTGCATCTAATTGGATGTATGTGACGGTAACAAACCTGAAGAAAAGGAAAGAGACGTATTTCACAGTTATTACATCCATATTTTGTGTACCCGAATTCTTCCGGTGACCTAATTGTGTGTTTAAACCCATGATGTATGTTCTATTTGATCATCTAGTAGGTTTCTCGTAGGTGACGAACATATGTAGTCTGCCATAACCGTTTTGCCAATTTGGGGGTAGAGGCAGGAAGACAGAGAGTCGTGCTTGGGTAGCTCAGATGGTAGAGCACTTGTCGGCAAAAGGCAAAGGTCCCGAGTTCGAGTCTCGGTCCGCCACACAGTTTTAATCTGCCAGAAAGTTTCATATCAGCGCACACTCCGGTGCAGAGTGAAAATCTCATTCTGGAAACATCCCCCAGGTTGTGGCATTATCCTTTATTTCAGGAGTGCTAGTTCTGCAAGGCTCGCAGGAGAGCTTCTGTTAAGTTTGGAAGGTAGGAGACGAGGTACTGGCCGAAGTAAAGCTGTGAGGACCGGGCGTGAGTCTTGCTTGAGTAGCTCAGTTGGTAGAGCACTTGCCCGCGAAAGGCAAAGGTCCCGAGTTCGAGTCGCGGTCCGGCACACAGTTTTAATCTGCCAGCGAGTTTCAGGAAGACAGAGGCTTAACTGTATTGACAGGCCAGGCGTTTGGTCAAGGATTTGCCGTTAGGACGGCCAGGGAACCTGAAAGTTTGCGTCTTTGTTGACCCAAATTCCCACACGGGCCAGTGCTACGGATTAGGCCTTGTGCTTTTAGATCAGAAACGAAAGTTTCAGCCTTGAGTGTTTTTCAGTATACATATAAATTTACGAATTAATGTTCCTTTAGTGGTAATAAATGCATGAGTCTGTGTTGTGCACGTGTATGCTACGAACATCCGCGTTTTTCTCAGGTTTTACACGGATTGGTATACTCATTAATAATGAATAGTTGGGGAGAATGTTGTAAATTGGAACACTTGTCAGACTTTGCCCTCTAGCCAACCCAATGACAGAAGTTTAATATATGATAGCTTTTACTTTTTGCGTGCTGGTGTCTTTTTCCGAAATCACAAAAATTATTCTGGAAAAGTAAAATTTTTCCAAATGTGAAAAAATGTTCCAGAGTACATGGTTGTGTATCTAGTATCAAATATTCTATTAAAATTTAAAATTGTTGCCATTAAGTAAATCTTATCAGAACTCTATGTAATAGTCTGTCTGTTACATTGTTACTGTACAACACACCGCTATTCGGTAAGTGAAATCAAATTAAACACCAGTTACAAGTTGAATGCATTTTAGACTAGAAGTTATTGCAAAAGAAAATCAGGCACTAGATTGAAACACCGGCCAGTGAACATCACGGATTCCTGGATACACTATGCTCAATGTATAACATTCTCCCCTACTAAAATTTCTGTTTAAAAAGAATATCTACATGCGTGGACAAATTTTGCCATTTACATAATTTTCAGGTTAATGTAGTTTTCGTGGTTTGCCATGTGTCCACTACTGAGGTCCCACTTCTCTTCCGTGAACGCAACAGTTCTTCTAAACATTATTTACAGTATGAATATCATTTGCCATGCCTGTTTAACGAATGAACGAACGTGCGAGTGCTTCTGTTTGTATACTGTTCCCACGTGTCACCACGTGCAGTATCCAAACTTTCCCAGTTCCTTGCGATGTGGTCAACATCGATGCACACTAAGAAGGTTGTAGTTACCTTGTATTGATGTGCTATTGTTTTATTTTGTGACATGCGAGAAACGTTTTAGTTATTGATTTGTGTCCACCAAGATCTGATTAGCTAGATAATAAATCTACTTAGTGGAAATAGAAGAAGCCGAGATCTTAAAAACCTCGAACAGATCCTTATTGAAATTCACAAATTAGATTGATAGCGTTATCTGTCGCCAAAATGTAAATGTTGATCCATTAGTTCCGCCAGGACACCTTTTCTATTTTACGTTAATCCTCCCACAGTAGTAAAGTAATCATTTCACAGGGTGACCCAGCCCAAAATAGTAAACAGAGAAGAAGAATAATAGAAAAAAAATTACTTGGTGACCATATCGGAGACAGCTTTTACGTAATCTGGCTGGAATGTCATTGACTGCAGCCCCTTCAGACTGAGCCCCGACTTGCTGGGCAGTCGTGGGATACCACCTGACTGTCGCCCCCTGTACAATCCGACAACTAGGGGTGCCGCCAGCGCACACCCCATTTTGTTGCAAGCCGTCCTGGGTTTACAAGATAATGCCCACCTGCACGTGGCGAGAGTTTCCACTGCTTGTCTTCGCGCTTGGCCAGCAAGGTCGCCGGAGCATTACAGGCAGCGTCCTGCAATCCCGTCTGGATTTTGACAGCTTGACGCGGAATTTGGCACGGTGTCACTTAGGACTACATCCAACAACTCTGCCAGTCAGTGCCAAGCCGAATAACTGCCTGCATAAGGACTGGATGTGGATGATCGTGTTATTAATTTGCTCAATTTGTCAAGCTCTTTTTCTCGAATACGTCATCCAGTTTTTCTGAAACTGTGGTCATTTGTTTGTCTGTAAATGTACATCATATCTACCAATTTCCTTCCCATATCGATAATTCCTCCGTGGTATGTCGGTTTTTCTTTTGTCTTAGAATGAAATGAAACGTCATGTGGCTAGGGCGTCCCGTCTGGTAGACCGTTCGCCTTGTGCAAGTCTTTTGAGCTGACGCTACTTCGGCGACTTGCGTGTCGATGAGGATGATGTGGTGATGATTGGGACAATACGACACCCAGTCCCTCAGCGGAGAAAATCTTCGACCCAGCTGGGACATTCAGTCGCGCTGACCACTCAGCTACCTGGCGGACTGTCTTAGAATGTACGACAAACTCTACCTACATGCTATGAAACATCAACATAGTTTTATGCATAAATCACTATCACGAATTTCGAAGCTCTATTAGAAAGATAGCAGTAGATTTTATACATTTTTCCTCATCCATTTATTTTAAACATTAAATAGAGATTTTTGTATACAAATGTACCAGTAACTGAAATGATAAAATGCACTGCAATAAAATGATTTCAGTGAGGATCGTTCTGGTACACTGGGTCTGAAGATGTCGTAATAACCGGAAATGTGTGCCAGATTGCTACTAAGACACAGTTTTCCTACAAACTACGAGCAGCTGCCTCGACCATCGGCCTCCCTGAGTACGCACCCTGGTACGCTGGGTCTGAATATGTCGTAATAACCGGAAATGTGTGCCACATTGCTACTGAGACACAGTTTTCCTACAAAGTGCGAGCAGCTGCCTCGACCGTCGGCCTCCCTGAGTACGCTTGCAGGTTAGACTCTGATGCTTCCACGTGTGACTTCCAAACCATGGATCAGTGTCACCATCGATGTATTAAATTCATTTAAGTGAATTTACTTAATTTCATCTTGTGAGTCGCGGCCAGGCTGAATCCCGGTGCTGCACTGACTCCGATCTTCCCGTGGCGCTGTTCTATTCTGTGCCTACACACCAGCTGAGAGGATCTGAGATATCGGTGTTGGGAAATCACAGGTGGATATATCAGTGAGAGTCCGAGTGAGGGGTTGGAGGCGTGTTGAGGTAGCCTGACGACTAACGCTGTTGCTCTCAGGATGTGCAGGGCACAGATTTTCAGCTTTCACGACATATTCGTATCGTTAGATACTGATGCGAACGGAAGTCAGTCCTTTTCTGAAGTTCCCGCATTTCCAGTGGAACTGGAGCGAGTCGGAAGCCCTGAGAGGACTGGCGTCAGACCAGCTCCGGATCGTGCGGTCACTACCAGCTGGCATTATGGGCGCTTATCCGAGAGCTGCAGAAGGAGTTGGCCATTCCCCTCAAAAAGCACACTTTGCTGAAAACGTTCATCCACTGGCTGCCTGAAAAAATAAACTGAAGCACCTGGAAAGAGAGGAGAAAACGGAGCGAAACTTCACTGGCTGAGAGGATATGTGACGTTACATCGGTGAGTACACAATGGAGTCAAATTTAGAAAGAACTTGGCAGAATGAGCCCACTGACGTTCCACGCCCTCTGGCCAGGGTGCTTCAGCTGATTCTGTTGGGAAAGGTGTCAAAATACTGTCATGTCCTTTTGTGAGGCGAGCTGGCGCACAACTGTTCCAAATGAACTTTTATATCCTGAATACTGCCATTGAGTCACAGTTGACTTCCTAGTTGGTCCAACACATCACATACTGTGAAGAAATCTGGGGGTCTTACCGGCTATGGGAGTACCTCAACACCGTGCAGACATTTATTAGAGATAAGTGCCGCGTGTGGATAACTACTGTCGTGTCGAAAAATAGCACCACAATAGCGCCACGTAAGGGGTAACACGAGAGGCGCACAATGTCTGGGATGCGCCATCGCGCCATCAGACTTCTTCCAGTCGTGACCAGAAGTCAAACACGGTGGCACTCCACACAATGACGCCAAGAGTAACACCACTGCGCCTATACAAAACAGTGGAACGGCGGAACCTCTCCACAGGTCGCTACAGTACTTACTGACAGTGGCCATTCGGGTTGGGCAGAACTGTGATTCATTGCCGAACACAGTGTGACGCCATTTATCGGCAGTCGAGGGTTCCCAGTCATAGCACAACTCCAGACGCAGCTGTTCGTGTGGTGGTGTCAACGGCAGCCTGTGCACAGAACGAGAATTGCTGCTACCGGCCTGCCAGTGGTGCAGGATGACAGAGTCACTCGTCCACAGGCAGCAGACGCAACGAAGGGGTCGTTCGAATGGTTCAAATGGCTCTGAGCACTATGGGAGTTAACATCTGAGGTCATCAGTCCCCTAGAAGTGAGAACTACTTAAACCTAACTAACCTAAGGACATCACACACATCCGTGCCCGAAGTCGGACTCGAACCAGCGACTGTAGACTGAAGCGCCTAGAACCGCTCGGCCACAGCGGACGGCGAAGGGGTCGTGATGCACTCGGTGCACGGTACGGTGATCCTCCCTTACGGTGGTCAGGTGTGGTCGATCTAAACTTTCACGGCGAGTGTGCCTGCCCTCACATTGCTGTGCAGTCCGACACCGAGCGACTGTCACATCTGAATGCACCACAAATCCGGATATTGCACCGTCGCACCAGCCGGCCTAACAGAGTCCTGCGATCGGACTGCTTCCGGACCGTCGCACCAGTACGCGGCGTCAGCCACAGTGATCGTTCGACATCTGACACTGTTCGTCACCATTATATAACCTACTGGGCCTCGTAGAAACGCAAACGCGAACAACCCTAATGCACCCTGCTGACCGTTCTACCTGTTTCAGAGAATTACAACTGTAACCACTTATATACTGGATGACGGTGTGTACATGTAGAGAGTTAGACTGGCATCTGACCGTGTGTTTTGGGTGATTCACTGCTTTTGTGAGTCGGAGTTCTTTGTTGTTGTTATATTAAGATTCTAGACATTTGTGGTGACGGCACTTTTTGCCGTATTTGGGCGGGGGAGGGGGGGGGTGTCAGTGTGAGCTCCCAGCCCTGTCCAGAAGCGAGCGCCGGAGCGCCGCCCGGCTGCCACTTACTGACCTACGGCGTCCGCCCGTTCTCCAGCGGTGTGCGTCGCCGCGTCGCCTGGAGGCCGGCTGGAGACTGCCCGCCTGCGGCCCACTTCCGGTCGTCCGCGAATCGAGCGGCCGCCGCGCCGGCCACAACATCGACCGGTCGCTAGGATACGCCGGTCGATGCGTCCGCGTAACGGCCGCGCCCCTCGGCCTTGACACGGCCCGCCCGTGGCGGCTGTAAACATCGCCGCGGCGGTTCACACTCTGCTCTTCCACCGCAGACGGACAGGAGCTGCCAGCGGCCGTGTAATGCACCAAAAGTGTGAAATGGCCCCGTACAGTTTCACTGGGGACCGCTGGAATCGATCACAACGTTTAAGCATCTGGGACAATTGTACCCAATCTGAGGGTTAATTACCTCTCGATCAGTAAAATCGAATTTTCTGAGGCGTAAAAACAAAAGGGTTCGACCGCGTTTCAGTAACGAAGCTAAATTATTTTTAAAAGATCACAACCATTACGTTAACCATGTAAGAGTCTAACACTCACTCTACACTCTAAGACACCACGAAGGAAATGATCCGAATCCCACAGAAATCGTTAGATGTGATATACATGTACAGACAAACAAGTGATCATAATTTCAGAAAAATTGAATCATTTATTCGGGAGAAAGAGCTTCACGAACTGAGCAAGTCAATGACGCGTTGATCCACCTCCGGCCCTTAATCGAGCAGTTATTCGGTTTGGCATTCATTGACAGGGTTGTTGGGTGTCCTCCTGAGAGAATCGAACCAGTTCTGTCCGTGTGACGCGTCAGATCGTCGAAACCCCGTGACGGTTGGAGGGCCCTGCGCACATTGCTCGAAACGTTCTCAAGTGGGAAGAGATATGGCGACATTGCTGCTCAAGGTAGATTTCATAAGGACGGAGACAAGCTATAGAAACTCTCGTCGTCTTGCTGAAATATAGGCCCAGGATGGCATATCACGAAGGACGACAAAAAAAGACGAAGAATATCAAAAATGGCTCTGAGCACTATGCAACTTAACTTCCGAGGTCATCAGTCGCCTAGAACTTAGAACTAATTAAACCTAACTAACCTAAGGACATCACACACATCCATGCCCGAGGCAGGATTCGAACCTGCGACTGTAGCGGTCACTCGGCTCCAGACTGCAGCGCCCAGAACCGCACGGCCACTCCGGCCGGCCGAAGAATATCGTCGACGTACGGCTGTGCTGTAAGGGTGGAGCGGATGACGACCGAAGAGGTCCTGCTGTGGATCCCCAGGCCGCCGGCCTAGTGGCCGAGCGGTTCTAGGCGCTACAGTCTGGAACCGCGTGACCGCTATAGTCGCAGGTTCGAATCCTGCCTTGGGCATGGATATATGTGATGTCCTTATGCTCGTTAGGTGTAAGTAGTTCTAAGTTCTAGGGGACTGATGAGCTCAGAAGTTAAGTCCCATAGTGCTCAGAGCCATTTTTTTACAAAATGATATAGAGAGAACTTCTGTATAGTGCAAAAAGTGGCAATTTGCACTAAACAAATAAAAGTGCGACGTCATCCACATGGGTACTAAAAGAAATTCGATAAATTTTGGGTATACGATAAATCGCACAAATCTAAGGGCTGTCAATTCGACTAAATACCTAGGAATTACAATTAAGAGCAATTTAAACTGGAAAGACCACTTAGTTAATATTGTACGGCGGGTAACTCTGAGGTCGGTGTACCACTGGTGTCGGGGGCGTCTCCAGACACGTGCTCGGCCTGGAATCTCATTGACTGGAGAATAACTGTCTTCAGTAATGGGTCCCATTTCGAACTAAGCCCTAACGACTGGCGAAGACGTTGATTCCAAGTGGAGATGCAGGGTGTCGGTGAAGCAAGTGTCATACGGAAAGGAAGCGTACTGTGTAAGCAATGTCCATTGATTCGTTCACTGATGAGTTCGCGTTTTAGTAAAACACGCACGAAAACTAAATTAAATTCGTATTTCGTCATTTTAAAAACAATAGTTTAGACAAGAAGCGAATAGAAGCTTTCGAAATATGGTGCTACTGAAGAATGCTGAAGATTACATGGGTGGATCACATAACTAATGACGAGGTATTGAATAGAATTGGAGAGAAGAGAAATTTGTGGCACAACTTGACTAGAAGAAGGTATCTGTTGGTAAGGCATATTCTGAGGCATCAAGGGATCACCAATTTAGTATTGGAGTGCAGCATGGATCATAAAAATCGTAGAGAGAGAGCAAGGGATGAGTACACTTAACAGATTCAGAACGATGTAGGTTGCAGTAGGTACTGGGAGATGAAGAAGCTTGCACAGGATAGAGTAGCATAGAGAGGTGCATCAAACCAGTTTCTGGACTGAAGACCACAACAACAACAACATTTTAAAAATTAAGTGTTCAAAGGAATTATTTTTCGTTCTAAAGTTTAATTACATGCTGAAGTTGGCCAGGTGGGAGGAACGGCGGCAGAGAACGGTGGAGGGGACAGGGATGGAGGGGGGGGGGGGGAGGCAGTACTTACATGCGACTGCACTCAGCGGCAGGGGTCTAAGAAAGGCTGGGAATCGGCGACTTAGGACTTCCTATCCAGAATGGTTTAAGGTGGAATTAGCGTAAACTTAACAGCGAGGAACGCAGGCCGTGTATACAGGCTCACCGTAAACGCCAGTGATAAAATATCGGAGGTAATTCTGGTTGCCGTTGTATTCCTCTACTTCAGACAGGTGTTCCATACAGGTCAGCACTGCTGTTTAGTGGGAAAAATATTCTGGCTTACTGTGTATCACAACTGATTTGCGACTGGATTCGAGACTTCCTTGCGGACAGAACTCAACACGTGGCTCTCAACGGAACAAAATCGAGGGATGTAAAGGTAATTTTCGGATTACCACAAGGATGTGTGATAGGGCCATTGGTGTTTACAATGTATGTAAGTGATACTAGAAAGCGTCGGAACCTTTTTAAGGCTGTTCACAAACGATGCGGTTGTCTATAAGAAGACACTAACGATTAGAAGAATGACCTGCAAAGGACACTGAATGGCGCAGGCTCTGGCAGTTGCCTGTGAATGTAAATGAATGTGCAAATCTACTACTGTACAACTGCACTACTGGTGACAAATTGCTAGAAAAAGTGTTTACCGTAAGATACCGCGGAGTGAATGTCTGGAGCGACCTTAAGTGAACTGCCCATACAAAACAAAAAGTAGGAAAAGCAGATGACAGGCAGAGATTCGTAGGAAGAATTGTAAGGAATTGTAACTCGTCCCCGTGAGAAGTATCTTACAAACCACTTGTTAGACCGACTACCTTACCGGGCATGACTGATACGAGGGGTGGAGGAGATCCGACAAAGGGCGGCGCGTTTGGTCACGCAATCGTTTGGTCGGTGGGAGAGCGCTGCAGAGACACCCGACAAACTCCAGTGGCAGCCGCCACACCAGAGGCGACGTTTACTGTTCACATTCCGAGTCAGTACATTCCGGGAAGAGTCGCACAACATATTACTTTCTCCAAAATACGTCTGGCGAAATAACCGCAGCGCGAAAATTCGAGAAAACTAGAGCTGGTACAGAGGCTTACCGACAGTCATTCTTCCCTCGAGCACGGCAGGAGGGGCTCAAGCTGCTGATACAGGGGGAAGCCTCCCCCACACGCGGCCACTCGACTTCCGGACCACAGGTTGCATGGGGGCTTAATAAAAATATAATGCAAATAATTTTAATTTTTTTTTTTTTTTCATGTTTCGTTACCTTCATATATTGATGACAAGCACTCAAATTATTACAATATATCTCCACACCGACTCGCTATTAGAACATCTCAACAAGAATTTTTCAGTATCACATCTCAGCAAGCACTCCCTACTAGCACATCTCAACACGAACTGACTACTACGAGCTCTCCCCAAGCACTGATACTACGACATCTCAATAATCACTCTGCCAGTGGAGGCGGGCGAACAATGCTCTCTAGCGATCTCTGGCGCTGTGGCTCAGTGTAGCCACCTTTCATATGCCCTTCCTCCACGGCTAGAATTTGATGGTATTTTTGCCAGCATTGGTGGTGAAAATACCACCAAATTCGTCAAAAAAATACAGACAAAAATAAAAGATAATATTAATACGTAAATACCATATAACTAGATAAAATTTTGGCTTTGCACTGACCTTTCAATAACCTATTATATAGAATACAGTAAGCAATACAAATTCTTTCATGCATGTGACTTTACATAATAGTTTACACAAGTATTATGTGGTTAAACAGTTCAATCAATAGCGTCAGCAATGACGAATATGTGCAGGTAAGAGTCTCATAACTTTCCACAAACAGTAATACACAAAAAAATCAGTTTATACAAATATTCACATAAACGCTTTCCATAGCCCATGAATAAGCAGTTGACAGTTCCAGCAATAGCACCCAGCAATGGTCAACAGGTGCAAAAACCAATAAGTAACATTTTTTCAATAGAAGCAGTCCATCAGTGGCACCCACAATGTTGATCAGGTGCACACAGCAACAGGTGACTTCATTTCAGTAGAAGCAATCCATCAGTGGCACCCAGCAATGTTGAGCAGGTGCAGACACCAACAAGTAACACCATTTCAGTAGAAGCAGTCCATTAGTGGCACCCAGCAATGTTGAGTAGGTGCACACAGCAACAGGTGACTTCATTTCAGTAGAAGCAATCCATCAGTGGCACCCAGCAATGTTGAGCAGGTGCAGACAGCAACAAGTAACACCATTTCAGTAGAAGCAGTCCATTAGTGGCACCAGCAATGTTGATCAGGTGCACACAGCAACAAGTCACATTTCTCAGCAGAAGCAGTTCCATAAAATTCACTAGCACTGATCACACTGTTCATCAGAGTTTATAAGCAGAAATTAAACATGTCCTAGTGGCACCAATCATGTAGAAAAGGTACAAGTAACAGTCCATAATTTTTTACAATCACTGATCACACAGTTCATCAGCAGAAATTAAACATGTCCTTGTGGCACCAATCATGTAGAAAAAGTGCAAGTAACAGTCCATACTATTCACCATAACTACTGAGACAGTTCAGTCATGAACAATAGTTTGAATGCACATACAATTTCTTTAACAAATTATTATCAATGCTCTTACACTAAACATACAAATCATAATAAACACACAAATGATATCAGGTAATTATCACATTAACTATTACAGTACACAATAACAGTTAACCTATAATATTTATGGGTGTCAGTGCAAGCCACAACAAACAAGTGAAATAATATTTAGGAGATAGGTTGGGATCACTTCTCTGGGATTATAAAAGGAAAACACACAAAACACACTCACTCATCTTTCATCCACATTAGTGCTACTGTGTAATTGAATAGTGTTAACTGTGTAAATGCAATTCTGTCGAAATTTTATGTTCATTATGTGCATCAAGTAGTAGTGGCAGCAATGTATAACAGTCAATAATAGTTAGTCAACGTCATAGTCATCATGTCTAGACCAATGTTTGCCAAGCCAGATCAAATTGTACTGTTGCTGAACAACTGTCAGAGAGCCAAGATATGCAAATACTTCCTCTCTTCAAAAAAAAGTGTATACTGCTTAGTGATTTGACAAAGTGTGTGTGTAGACAATCTTCCTTCTACTTGAGTGTTCTAGTCTGCCATCTTTATCCTCCTTGTTCCATATGGACCAACAAAAAAAATATGCTCCTCATTTACTTTACCTCTTATCCACCAAAACTCCAATAATCATCAACTTAATCTCAATACTTCACTAATACCTTTTCAATACGTTGATCATCAATATCATTTATCTTACCTTTTGTCCACGAAAACTCCAATAATCATCTACTTCACCTAATCTCAATACCTCAATAACACGTCGATACATATAAACCTCAGCACCAATATCATTTCACTTCCATAACAACTCTTTCCTCTAGTCAGTCTCCTCGAACAAGTACAGACAAAATCCTAGTGCAACTTCAATTCATCATCCCATACAATCCGAAGACACAGTGTCCACACACAACCTCTGTGTAATCCATCTGACCCAAATTTTCTACTCATTATAAATTATAAGATACATTTTGGTTCCTTGTCCATCATTAAATAAAAGAAATGCATACATGACCTCTAACAGACCTTAGTTCGAATAACTCTCAGTAATTAAGTACGATTACGGAGTGTGAATGATCATAACATTTCACAGTGTGTACACCACTTCAAGAATCATAGCAGAAGCAAACATGTGGAGTATTTTTTGTGTCAATTGTCACTTCTTATTTCAATTGCTCACGAAAATGCAGTGTAATACTGTCAATGGTCTAAACCTAGTTTTGGTCTGTCATGTCGTTAGCTTCCTTCCTATTAGCATAAATTTATACAGCTTCCATAAAACCTCAGCTCATGTGACTTCTATGACTTTCTTTTACTAATGTCGTTCGTCGAATTATAGCAGTTCATTTTCTTATCTTAAAAATATAAGGCACTGAGCGTAAGCAAAACATGCAATAGCGAGTAAATATACCAGTAGAGAACAGAATGTGAACAAGTGGATGCAGCACAATCCCTATAACAAGGCTCTGCCAAGCGAACAATCTACAATTAATACCATAGTGTAACCTAGTCTCTATGTTTGTACACAGTATATCAGCATTTCTATATACTAAATTGAAGAGTAGTTATGACAACAAAACAGAAATGTGTAAATATGCAATCCATAAGCAAGGCAGCAAATATGTTATCTATCATAATAAACAGGTCATTAGCATCATATCAGCATAAGCAAATAAATGTTTATATGTAATCTTAATAAGTAAACATGAAGGCACAAGCAGATAAATCACAAAGTATAACTTACATATCTAACCACATCAGCACAATTAATCAGGTGACAATTATAATTTAAATAAATAAGCACAGCAGGCACATAATAGAAAAATATGACATCAGTGAAAAAGCATAGCAGCCAAGCGATGCAGAATAGATACAAATAACAACCCTGTTCATTAATTAATCATTGTCAAAATCAGTTAATATGCGTAAGCACGTCGCTTCACTAGTAAATTCATAGAACATGAAATTAGCACAAAGTATGAATCACGTAATCGCAAGCAGCAAATTACGTCTGAAGTACGTACCTAAGTGGAATTATGTTACCTGAAAAATAAACTCAATTAATAGTTACCCTTTTTAATTTATTACTTTTTTTTTTTTCGAAATTCCATTCTTCCTGAAATTTTCTCGATAGCAAGTCGTCTTAACGTCGGACACGCACCGAATTTACCTGAAGGTCTTAAATATTTTATACAACCGTATCCTGAAAAATACTGAACGTTAATAACATAATTTATGAAGTCCTTATAGCTTTATACAGAATTTAGTCGGAGAAATTAGACTGTGTATTTGTTTACGTCTGTCAGTGCATTCGCACTGAGCGCTCGATCAGCTGTAGGCGCGTGACGTAGGAAGGTAATTGTTTGCGGTCAACGACTGCCTTGTGCGGCGCGCAGACTGACTGTTGCTTTGAGTATGTGCCGCCGCCAAACACAGCGCGGTATCCTTGTACTCTCTCCATGTTTACGTAGACTGTTGGTTTCTCACAAGTATGTCATTCCACAAAAATTTTTACGTTAGATATGTGATGTATTCCCTTAGAGCGCCGAGTTTTAAGAGTTTCTACTTCAACAGTGTTATCATGAATAATTTTGCGAACTCTATATGGACCGTTATAAAGCAGAAAAAATTTGCGACATAAGCCTTTTCCTTTATGAGACAAACGATGAGATTTAATTAACACCTTCTGACCAACTGACAAGATTTTTAAACGACCAGGACGTTTAGCTGATTTCTCTCTTCTAGCAGCCGCAGATGCAATATTTTGTAGAGCCAGGTTGACAACTTCAGAATGCCGCAGTTTCCGTGAAGGCGGAAAAGAAACGATTTCAGAAATGCGATTTATCGGTGCTTTATTTTTTAATATCAGTATAGGCGGTAAAGAAGTTGAATCATTAGGAAGTTCATTCAGAATGTTTTGAAAAAGATGAAGATACTGATCCCACGTTCTGTGATTCTGATGACAATAAAGACGACACAATTTATTGATTTCCTTCATCCATCTTTCTGAAGCGTTAGATTGAGGGTGAAAAAGTGAAATGAAGATTGGTTTAATTTTACGACGCCGTAGAGTACGAAGCCAAATTTTAGAGCGAAACTGTGATCCATTATCTGATATAACCTTATCAACATGACCAACTTCCTTAAGAAAATGTTTGATGAAAGCATTAGATACTGAACGAGCTGTTGCTTTGCGTAAAGGTGTAAAACACACATATTTTGATGTCAATTCCACTGCTACGAAAATGTACGCAAAACCATTAGTAGAACGAACCACTGGACCGAACAAATCGACTGCAGCCATCTCCTTTAATTTCGCTGGAATGATAGGAAACAACGGTGCTCTGTGAGAAACAGTTGGCGGCTTAGCCTTTTGACATAATTTGCATTTGGCAAGAACAGATCGAATACGTTTTTCCATATTACTGAAGTAACAATTTTCTCGCAATTTATGAAAACATTTTCTGGGACCAAAGTGCGCATAACTAAAATGTGTGTACCAAATCAATTTATTGACCCACTCATCAGGAATACAAACTAACCAAACAGAGTTGTCGACCGATTTTCGTTTGAAAAGAATGTCATTGCGAACTAAATAATGCTGTCTAATCGCTACGCTTTCCTTTCTCCTCCACTTCTCCTTAATGTCCTTCCAGATTGGATCCTTATTTTGCTCCTTAGCGATGTCCTGGAGCGAAGACGAAATAAAGTTCTCAAACGCAACACCTTGAATGTACATCAAACAATAATGGTTTTCTTTGCAGTCCTCTTCAGCACATTGTTTCAAACCCATAGGTGCACGTGATAAAGCATCAGCAACAATATTTGAAGATCCCTGTATGTAAACAATACGAAAATCAAATTCCTGGAGGTACAACGCCCATCGTGACAATCTGCCATGAGTTAATTTTGTCGACATAAGAAATTCCAGAGCTCGATGATCGGTGTAAACCTTAGTATGTCTGCCAAACAAAAATGTGCGAAATTTTGTGAAAGCCCATACAACAGCCAAAGCTTCAAGTTCCGTAATCGAATAATTCTTCTCTGATTTAGAGAGAACACGGCTTCCAAAGGCAACAGTTTTCTGTACTACAACGCCGTCTTCTTCTATCTCTTGGAATAAATGTGCACCTAGGCCTTTGTATGATGAGTCCGTCGCCAAACAAAAATCTTTAGATAAATCCGGATGTGAAAGAAGTGGAGCAGCAACTAAAGCATCACGAAGTTGTTCAAATTCTGATTGAGCTTCCTCATCCCAACACCAATTAGAATTTTTTCCAGATAATTCACATAAACGAGGTGTGGCCAAATTGTCCAATCTAACAAAGCGTCTAAGAAAATTACAGACACCAAGGAAACTACGAACATCACGTTTTGTGGTAGGAACAGCATAATTACGAATAGCATCTAGTTTTTCTGGATCAGGAAGAATACCTTCTGTAGAAATAATGTGACCCAGAAATTTCACCTGAGAACGACCAAATTCAGATTTTTCCAAGTTCACAGTAATGCCAACTCTTGCAAAGATACGTAATAATGAATCCAAAACTTTGTTGTGTTCACTCCAAGAACGTTTAGCAATAAGAATGTCGTCAACATATGAAGTAATATTGTCACGAAGATAAACAGGTAAAATATCATTTAAACTACGAATGAATGCTGCAGAAGATACAGTAAGTCCAAACGGTAATTTCAGAAATCTCTGGGTAAAATCGTCATATCCGATTAATCTTTAGATACTATCTAGATAGATGGATAGTAGAAGAGTTGTTTTTATAGATGCAAAGAATAGTGAAAGAGTAGGCAGCGGTGCAGAAAACTAAAAGGGAAATAGCACCACTACAGCTCGGGGCCCTGTGAACGCTACGGCACATATTCACTTAGTATAGTGAATCCCCTGAGGACTTTAATAGCCGTACATAAATTTCAGTTTGTGACTCAGTGGCAAATCTGGCGGAAGTGCGCACGTAAATCGATCCAACCATGAACATGGACGTATGTCATCCCTAGAATTGCAAAAGATCTTAAATTTCCGAACAGTCAAGAAGTGTTTACAGTCAAAGCTTCCGCCTCGCGGCGAGAAAGACCTACCGCGTCTGTTCCAGTCCCAATGTTGATTATTGTCAAGTTCGCGCGCCTGGCGCTCCCTTGTTGCGTCCCGTAAATGAAACAAATTATTTTCTTCAAAGCCCTCTGCTATCTGTGATTCTAAATTTCTTCTGCTGTCTTTTCCTACGATTTCGCTTCCAATATATTTGTCTTGCTTTTGTAATGCCTCAACTTCCCTGTTAACGCGTTCATTAATTTTTCCTTGATTTTCAACATGTTTATTTATGTTCTGATACTCTTCAGTTTCTGCAAATGGTAATGGAGCTGTATCATCTGAATCTCTATCCCCATGTAAACTAAGACTTGTCAATTTATCTGAAATCTCCTCAACTCTTTCCGATAAGTCACCTATTTTTTCTTTCTGTTTACCTACGTCTTCCGTAAGTGTCGCGACTCGGGTTTCAGTGTTGTCACATTTGGTAGTTAACTGTTCATATTGTTGTGTTAGATTATTTATTCTGTCATTTGGTACGGATTCCTCGATTCTCTCAAATATCTCTTCCTTATCGTGTGCACGTTGTAAATTTAACTCTGAAAATTTTTGTACTATCACGCGAGCTCTTTCTTCCTGTTCTCTATCCTGTTCCCTTTGTCTAATCTCTACTGCAATTAATCTATTATTGTGAGAATTCAAAATCGGTTGTACTTCTTCTCTGATTTCTTTCTTTAATTCATCTTTCATGTTTTTGAAACATGTCCCTATTCGTGAATCTAACCGTGTTTCCATTGTTCCCATCTCAGTTTTGATTGTTCCTATCTCTGTTTTTAATTCAGATCCTTGTGAGTCTAACCGTGTTCCCATTGCTCCCATTTCAGTTTTAATTGTTCCTATCTCTGTTTTAATTGTTCCTATTTGTGATCCAAGTGAGTCTCGTAACTGCTCCATTGTTCCCCTATTTGTTTTTAATTCAGATCCAAACCGTGTTTCCATTTTTAATATAGCACTCATCAACTGCTCCATAGTAACTGATTCGAAACTCCTTCCGCCCCTAACATTTCCCGCAGAACCAGTTTCCTTCGTCATAGCTGTAAAGCTATCTGTGTTCGATACTATTTCCGAATCTTCTATCGTTAATCTCGTATTCTGTGAATTTCCTGATTGAGAAAAATTTTGAAATGTTTCCGGACTATTTTCCCGACTTATTACATTGTTTTCCACTTCATTATCCATCATACTGTTTTCCTCTGTTGGCGAGTTCGCCATGTTAACAATTTCGTTATTCTCACTATTCATCTTTTTTGCCTTTTTCATCGATCGCGTAATCATTTACAAAGCATACAAAACTCGTCACTGTACGGAAATTACACACAATGACTCTTTATCTCCAACAATACCATTCACTCGAAATGTTTCCCTCAAACACGATTAACGAACAATTGAAATAATTGCACTAAGTCGTCAAACGCGTAAACAAGACAACAAATCAAATTCAGATAAAAAATACCATTATAAGAATGACACTTACCAAATCTACACATGCAAAACAGACTATAATTACTAAACTACAAATTACTACAACAATGCTACTGTCCACTATTTCTACAATCAGAAGAATTCCAAGGGACGATCCGAAGCAGTGGTCGCCACGTGCATGGGGGCTTAATAAAAATATAATGCAAATAATTTTATTTTTTTTTTTTTTCAAGTTTCGTTACCTTCATATATTGATGACAAGCACTCAAATTATTACAATATATCTCCACACCGACTCGCTATTAGAACATCTCAACAAGAATTTTTCAGTATCACATCTCAGCAAGCACTCCCTACTAGCACATCTCAACACGAACTGACTACTACGAGCTCTCCCCAAGCACTGATACTACGACATCTCAATAATCACTCTGCCAGTGGAGGCGGGCGAACAATGCTCTCTAGCGATCTCTGGCGCTGTGGCTCAGTGTAGCCACCTTTCAAGGTCTAGATGTAAACTCACTATTTCCGTGTAAGGGACCCACAGTCTGTGTGGTGGCTCGTTACAGAGTAACTGCACTTTATTTGCTTATCCCCTCCTACCTTTGCACCTGTGTTGCACTGAAACGAGTCTGTACACGTCGGTGGTATGCGCTGGGTGTCCTGTTTGCAAACAAACTTGCTCGTTACCCTCCAGTTTTCATTCAGCACTGCTCTGTTCTGTACAGGGTCTGTTTATCCAGTTATGTTAGCTGTACACCATTGGTTAAAGAATCGAACCCCACGTATCAGACAGATTCAAACGTGTGGTTATTTTACAAATGAGTTGATGTGTTAAATATTTGACCTTAAGCTTGTAAGCCAGAAACAGTTTAGGAGAGGTTTGAAATTATCGTCAAAGTATGTTAGAAATCGCTAACTACTCTCATCACGAATATAAAGCTCGTAATATGCGCTCTATTTCAAGCAAAAGCTACTTTTTCACACATCTTAGTCTACGACGTTCCTTCTCCTTAACTAAGTGTCCTGCAAGTATACACAGCGCCAAAGAAGTGGTATAGGCATACGTATTCAAATACAGAAATATGTAAACAGGCCGAACACGGCGCTGCGTTCTCCAACGCCTGTATAAAAAAAAATTAAAAAAATAAAAAGTGTCTGGCGCAGTTGTTAGATCGGTTACTGTTGCCAAAAGGGCAGGTTATCAAGACTTAAGTGAGTTTGAACGCGCAGTCATAGTCGGCGCACAAGCGATGGGACACAGCATCTCCGAGATGGAAGGAGGATTTTCCCGTAAGGCCATTTCACGAGTGTACCCTGAATATCAGGAATCAAGAAAACATCAAATTTACGACATCGCTGCTGCCGGAAAAAAATCCTGCAAGAACGGGACCAACGATAAGTGAACAGAAACTTTCAACGTGACAGATGCGCAACCCTTCCGCAAATTGCCGTAGATTTCAGTGCTAGGTCATCAGAAAGTGTCAGCCTGCGAAGCATTCAACGAAACATCACTCGTGTACCCTCGTTGACTGCACCACTCAAAGCTTTACGCCTGGCCTGGGCCCGTCAAACGCCGACATTGGACTGTTGATGCCTGGAAACATGTCGCCTTGTTGGACGGGTCTCGTTTGAACTTGTATCGAGCGGATGGACGTGTACGGGTATGGAGACGACCTCACGAATCCGTGGACCCTGCAAGTCATCAGGGGACTGTTCAAGCTAAACAAAGGCGCAAAATGTGCAGAAGCAGTCAACCAAACAATTTACATGGGAGGGAATAACGGTCCAGCTCAAACGCACCTCCATATTCAGTCTTCTCAAATTTCCACGCGATCACGAAAGCTACCCAAAGCATAGTAAGCATTAGTTCGCTATTCGGTCGTCTAGAGGACAATACGGTTGAGTCATCTACATTCCTACACTCCAACAGGCTCTCCATTCGGAGAGCTCATACCATTAACAGGAAACGTGAATCTCCCCCGCACAGGCCACCGGCGCTGCACGCCAAACACGCACAGGTAGAATCATCATCCTACGAAATCGGTCACATATATATATTTTATCATCCCTGTACTTACAACTAAACGTTACGATCGCGGTCTCAGTTGAACGATATTCGACAATGAGCGAAGTATCGGAAATACACCCTGTTGACGGCTGTGGCTCTGGAAATAGAAATACCAGTACCATTCTCATGACTTGACATACTCTTCCCTTTGCTCTCACAGTACTCGACGTCAAATCCACACCTTCCTCACGAATGGATATAGTCATTTCCTTCGCACATGTCGGTACACAATCACATTATTTATAAGCCTGATGCTCAAGGTGAACCTATCACGCACCCCCTACTACTAACAAGGGGAGGCCGCCAATTGTGAAATTCAGATTCGATTCATACTGCGCATAATAAAAGCTCATGGCCAGAGGTATAATGTGGCAAAGCACCAAGATGCACTTCTCAGCCGTTGTCGAGAAAATCGACAGTTAAAAGAAACCGTTGCGGTGAAATACTCTCTACGATTAATAATTTTCTACAGCGTCGTGGCGCAGCGGTAAGCGCTCGGGTTCGTAATCCGAACGTCGCCGGATCGAATCTCGCGCCATGCAACCCCTTTCTTTTAGTATTTGTTTTTTGTAATTCATATATATATATATATATATATATATATATATATATATATAATTCCCGGCAATCAGTTGCAACAATTATGCATATACAAAATTGTTAAGGCTTTCGTGGCCACTTGTTGACAAACTGCCTATTGGCTTCTGTCTCGGGTTCTTCGGCCGACGTTCATCTAATGATTTTTCTGACGTTTCGCCAGCACGAGTGGCTGGCATGCTTCACCCTCCATTGCCGGTGGTGAACTGGAGGCGAGCTCGCGGCCGCAGACTATATGTACCTGGCGCGCCAACGTCCGAGGGCTTCTCCGCGGTCATTTCCGGTGCGGTTCTCCTCTTGCTACCTGCGACGGTCGTTCGCTGCAGTACGGGAAGCCAGGATCCGTTTACCTTAAGGCTTTCCTCTTTCTTGTTGAAACTGTTCGCGTGTTTTTGTATTTCTACAGCTTCTCTGAACAAGCGCGTGTGATAGTGCTTCTCTACAGCTAGAACTTCCGTGTCGGCGAATTTTATTACGTGGTCGGTCCCATTCAGTGCGTGCTCTGCCACGGCCGATTTCTCCACCTGCCCCAGCCTGCAATGTCACTTGTGCTCATTGATCCTGGTGTTAATGGATCGTCCAGTCATTCCGACATAAACTTTTCCGCATGTGCATGGTATACGGTATATTCCCGACCTTGCAAGTGGGTCTCTTTTCTCCTTCGCCGATCTAAGACACTCTTTGATCTTCCTTGTCGGTTTGAAAATCGTCTTTACGCCATGTTTGCGCAATGTGCGGCCGATTCTGTCCGTCACTCTGGGAATGTATGGCAGAAAGGCCGTACCCGACAATTTTTTTTCTGGTTCCTTACTTCGCCGAGTGTTGGGCTCTGTTACACTTCTAATATAATTTGTGGAGTACCCATTGCTCCTCAGAACAGTTTCCAGGTGTTGCATTTCTCTTTTGAGGTGTTGCGGCTCACATATTCGTCCTGCTCTCGTTACGAGCGTACTAATCATGCCTCTTTTCTGGCTCAGATGGTGGTTTGACAGTTTGTGCAGGTATCGGTCCGTGTGTGTCGGTTTTCGATACACGCTGTGTCCCAGGTTTTCGCCTTCCCTTGTGACCAGCACATCTAGAAATGGCAGTTTCTTGTCCTTTTCTACTTCCATGGTAAATGTTATGTTGGCATGGAGGCTGTTCAAGTGTCTTAGGAAGTCACCGAGCTGTTCTTCACCATGGCTCCACACCACGAAAGTATCATCGACGTACCTGTACCACACCTTAGGTTTGCAAGTCGCCGAGTCCAGTGCCTGTGCTTCGAATTGTTCCATGAAGAAGTTGGCCACCACTGGACTGAGAGGACTACCCATGGCGACGCCTTCCAGCTGTTCGTAGAAATCGCCATTCCACGTGAAATAGCTCGTGGTGAGACATGCATGGAAGAGCTTTTTGATGTCTTGCGGGAACATGGAACCGATGTGCTCCAGAGCGTCACTGAGTGGCACTTTCGTAAATAACGAAACAACATCAAAGCTGACCAGGATGTCGTTTGGTGCAAGTTTCAGTTTCTTCAGCTTCTCAATGAAATGTCCTGAGTCCTTAACGTATGTGTCGGTCTTCCCCACGTGTGGCTGGAGCAGAGAGGCCAAGTGTTTTGCCAGAAATGGTTCAAATGGCTCTGAGCACTATGGGACTCAACATCTTAGGTCATAAGTCCCCTAGAACTTAGAACTACTTAAACCTAACTAACCTAAGGACATCACACACACCCATGCCCGAGGCAGGATTCGAACCTGCGACCGTAGCAGTCCCGCGGTTCCGGACTGCAGCGCCAGAACCGCTAGACCACCGCGGCCGGCTGTTTTACTAGTTTATACGTTGGTGAGCCAGGAGCGCTAACGATCGGTCTCAGTGGAACGTTGTTCTTATGGATCTTGGGTAATCCATACAGCCGAGGTGGTAGGGCTTCCGTGTTGCGCAGGTTTCTCTGTATGTCCGCCAGCAGAGAAGACGCCTTGATTAATCGATTCGTCCCGGGTTCGATTCCCGGCGGGGTCACGGATTTTTCCTGCCTCGAGATGACTGGGTGTTGTTGTGTCGTCTTCATCATCTTCATTACGGTCGGAGGAAGGCAACGGCAAACCACCTCCATTAGGACATTGCCTAGTAAGGCGGTGCGGGTCTCCCGCATCGTTCCCCTACGCTCTGTAAAGAAGCATGGGACTTCATTTCCATATTCCGAGTGATACGCTGCGTCGGATCTGCGCTTAATTTTCGGTACGTCGTCGGATCTAATAGGTCTCGGATCTTTTGCTCATAATCTTCGGTCTTCATTACGACGGTCGCATTCCCCTTATCGGCAGGCAGTACCAATATACTCTTGTCGGCGTTGAGATCCTTAATGGCTTGTACCTCTTCTTTCTTCAGGTTGCAAGCTGGTGGTTTTGCTGGCTGTTTCCGTGCGTATTTCCTCTGCCCTTTCACAAGGAAGGGTCCGAATGGCTGCTTCGGTGTTGGCAATGATGTCCTCCATAGGTATAGTTCTCGGGACGATAGCCAAATTCCCTCCTTTTTGAAGAACAGACACTTCCTCTTCGGACAATTGTCGTTCAGTGAGGTTGACCACTGTGTGTGACATGTCGGGATTCGCCTTGTTGGTCTGCTTCCGGCATCTTTCAAACTTTTTCTTCTGCCGCTCGGTGCAGCGCTCGAGTTCGTTTTGCATGCTCCTGTGAGTGATGCTGTCGATCTTGTCCCAGTCGTCTCGATGCATTCTGCTACTTAGTTGATAGAAAATGTCCAGAAGTTCCTGATCCGTTCTTGCCAAGTCTCTCCGTGTTGTATGTATTCGCTCACGAAGAAAAGCTCGTTCCATTCTGTCGTAGATACGATGTGCTTGGGCGGTGGTGAATAGGCGCTTACATCTCAAGAACTTCGGTGTAGCACATTCATCTCGGCACCGTGACAGAAAGGCGAGAGAGGACATCAATCGCGCTTTCTTCTTCCGTCGTTGGTCAAGGCGTCGGTACAATCTGCAAATCTCCTCCCCGTAGAGGCGTAATACAAAATTGTTAAGGCTTTCGAACATCATTATGTTTTCCGCAAACAAAGTTGTATTTCACAAATGTTATTAATTGTCTTCATAATGTTAACCACGTATAGTTAACGGAAGACGTAGAAACGGTATTGTGAAACGAATACATATAGCGTAAGTCAAACGTTCGAATTAGAATAGAGACCCCACGAACACAAATTTGCTGCGGCAGGTATGAAATATAAACTCCGTTACTCGCTCGTTACACTTGAAGGACAGATGTTGAATGGCCCGAAACGAGCCGCGGCATAACAGCGTAGTTGCCTGCTAACTTCGAAAGAAGGTAGATGCTGTCCCTAGCGCAACTTATGACATCGTCGAAAATCAGTGCGGACGGGAGAGCTTTGGTACACCCTGTTAAAAAAAACGGAAAAATGGAGGCGGTACAATTGGAGAGCGATCCGCCTTGACCAACATGCATAAGCAATTCATTAATTACAAAAAACTAATAATAAAAAAATTGCACGGCGCGAGATTCGATCCGGCGACCTTCGGATTACGAACCCGAGCGCTTACCGCTGCGCCACGACGCTGTAGAAAATTATTAATCGTAGAGAGTATTTCACCGCAACGGTTTCTTTTAACTGTCGATTTTCTCGACAACGGCTGAGAAGTGCATCTTGGTGCTTTGCCACATTACACCTCTGGCCATGAGCTTTTATTATGCGCAGTATGAATCGAATCTGAATTTCACAATTGGCGGCCTCCCCTTGTTAGTATAATACTTCGTTAATAACTGATCGCTGGCGATAGGAAATAATACTGACCGAAAATCAACGATGGATCGACATGTCTCATAAAGTTTTCTTGCGAGTGCTACCACTGTGTCTTAGAGGTTTAATCAACTAACAAACCGCCAGATGTTAAAAAAACCGATCCCAACAATTACTGTAAGCTACTGTCACAAGTGGTCTCGGTTCTACATGTACACAAAAGTAGCCACATTAAAAGCTATATCGGCTTTATATATCGACGTATGGCATTACCTACGAATCACATGGTTTTTCCAGACAAATACGGAGACAGGGATCGCCGGAGTGTATATTATCAGACCAGCAGTTCGCTTAGACGTAGCCCACGATGCAACCTCGTCATAAAATCGCTGAATTTTGAAAGTGATTCGGTTAAGGAATGTGGAATGAAACCGCTATTTGCAACCCCCTCACACCGCCGCCAGTCTTTGTAATGTATTCTGTCTTGATACCATGTCAGAGGTTCTGCGATATATCCACTGAGTTACAGGCGATGACTGATTGAGGAGGATCACAAACAGTAGTAGACTGTGTTCCGATTGAGGTCGTAAGAAATGTACTCTAGCTTTTCAGATCTCTAGTGCTACGCTATCCACTAGAAGTGATTATGATTTTGAATCAAGTCCCTCCATTCAACCACATACCTGCATTGGATGCTATGGAGAAGTCTTTCAATGATTGCATCCACTACTGAATCATATTTCTGGCACTCTCATATCTCGAAACAAGTCACCTTTCTCGAACTTGTTTGCTACAGTAAAATTCCCACCTGGTTTTAGGTAGCCCCTATGCATCCTGCAACTGCCCCTCAGACTCTGCACTACCATCCCTGCAGCTTTGCGCACTCGATCGTTCCAATGTAAGTCGGAACTGAGTAGGGGTCGGAAGAAACTATATCTACCACCTTCTGCAACCTGTGTAGAAATAGGTGAAGCTGAGTTACTGCGACAGAACTGTGTTTTCACTATTCGATGGAAACGAAGCCTGCTCCTGCAACACGAGGTAGTATAAAAGACAGTACGGGAACAGGGGGAAGGACATGGATTTTGCTACTGCATTGTGGTGCTTGTCCAAACTAAAAGCAGGTACTACAGATCCACGTCCCTCAGGGCCCATTCACGTCTATCAACCCAACATTCTATCATCGTGATTCTATTCCATCCACCAGAGAAAAATTACGAACTATAAAAGCTCCACTAACTTCATCCGATAGAGAACTCGATAAGATTTTTACTGCATCTCTCTCCTCCCATATATCAAAAACAAATACCGCATGCATGCCGGCATCGAGCACATGTGACGATCCTATTAAATATACAGGTACTGATCGACTGCACAGACCAGTGTAAAGTTTCATCACCTGTACTGTAGGAGGATGGCCGTACCCCACAGACCACACTGTAAGTCACAGGAGACGCTCCCTGTGACCCTGCGTCGTTGTTTGAAACATTATTTTTTTCTGCTGTAACACGCTTTCTACACTGTCATACATTTAGTTTTTCCACCACGACTTTGAGATCTGTGTCAGGTTCTAAACTGACGTTAACACTTTCTGATCCATTGCCTCTCGCAGAAAATTAGACATCGCACGGTGTACCTCATCTTGGTACTCCAGCTACCATAACACGCCACACACACTGGATCATTTTAAATAAAATACAGTTACAACATAAAGAAATTGAAAGAGTTGTGCAACGTTGTGGAGAGTTTCTGTACTGCTGTCCGAAAGTGATTGATGACCTCTACATTTAAACTCGTCTGTCACAATGACGGAATAGCTGAAGGCTCCATGTTCTGTTTCGACTGATTCCTCATACTGCAGTCATGTACGCGATCACCATTACGATGCTATCCACCCCCAGAAGGTGTTGCCCCTCCACCAAAACTCTTTCTCCATCTCAAACAAGAGCTGTCAGTCAATCATTATGTGGTAGCCAACGGCGTACCAGTGGACGGATGGGATGGAAAAGACATTCCGGATGTACTGAAATAATAAGCATTACAGTTGATTGTGTGAAAAATTTTACCAATTTTACAGTTAATTTCAACACCGACCAATGATGTGACAGCATGTTTCCCAGTTTCAGTATTATAGGTGAACCACCCCATTCCCACTTTGCAAGTATCATTGCGAATGTGGCTAGATGACTATGCAGTACGTCCATGCATCGTTAATTCTCCTTATCACATCCGTCGTCAAAGTATATCAGACAGTGCACTACATATTTCTAACACTTGGAGCATAGTGCTTAATTTACAATCGATCTCTATGCTGATGGGACTCACAGAGCATTCTCGAAGTCTTAGGGTAAAATTAGAGACTGAAAGACCGCCGTCACACTGTCATTGACCAACCCGGCTGACAGCACTCTTACTGATTTAATCTGCAATCGATCAGACGTAGACTGCTACATTCCCCGTCTCGTGAATGAATGGAGCTTGCCGAGTCCTCCTCGCCCATCCAAGTGCACAAGACTTCTCAAGATGCGCCCATGTCGAGGAGGTTAGCACTCTTTATCGACGTATAGTAATACATTTGAAAGTGTTGTGATGTAATAGCAGACAGTGAAGAAGAACAAGAAAAGGGTGATTTTTTATACGCGATGGAGCTCCAGAGGTACGGAGTTTGAAGCATTTTTACATAAATCAACCAGGCTATCAATTTTTAAGTATTATTCCAGAGTCTAGGATCAGTACTTGGAAGGTATTGGTAAGAGAACATAAACACACGCACTCCTAAGGCTACAACGTTCCGCAATTAAAACGGGCTATAATGTTAGTTCGCTTGCGTTTCCGACCTATCACTCGTATGGAATGTAGTGCTGTCAATATTCCAATGTAAGAAATATATTTCAAGCGCGTGACATACATCCTTCTTCCAGATTTCTCTACGATAAACTATGTTATCGAACCGTAAAACGAGAGAAATACTTCCTTAAAACATTCGCTCTGTGTTATACGAGCACAATATAGCTTTCTAGAGATGTATAGCGTTCACTGTTTACGTCCGATCACGCTCCAGAAATTATACTATGCCTGCATCAGCCCTATATAAAATTATGGTTAGTAACGGGGAATACCTCTTATAAGGAAACAGATAAACACATAGCAGCAGCGTGCGACATGTGAAAGTTACAAGTCACTCCGCCGCTAACTCTGTAAACAGCACATCAATCATGCAAATGCATCCACGCGGATTGCACTGCCTGACAAACACCTACCGCTAACTTAGTGATGAAGCTGAAGTCTTGATTTTACACCCAAGATGCGACAGGGGGGATGGAGTACATCGCATAAGTCATAGTTCGTTTAGAGGACTGTGTCACGTTTCGTCACACACGATGACCGTTAACGATCGCAAGTAGACAATGCTTTAAATCACACACAGAACACGTGGCTCTATACGAGTCGAACGCAGGCTATGTCACGCGACTAATACATCCTGACAGAACAGTGGAAAAAAGAATGCATGATCAGTCTACCATTAAATCGAATATCGTTACAGCTCCATCTCAATCGATCACCCCGTCCGCTCTCTGTCATCCTTTAACGCAGATGCATGTAAGTTTAGGGGCGGGTGGTTCTCTGTCTTCCCGAAAAACGTCAAATACAGTAGTCGACTCGCGCGTATCACTGGTACCACAATAGACATACAGTATAACGCTGCCTCGACGGAGAAAAATTACTGCTTACCTGATTCCCTTCGCTTCCATGTCTGCGTCTGTCAGCCCGGCTTTAAGAATTAAAGCGGATTTGCTAAAGACTACGTGGCTGTGCCGCGCTCGAACACACACACAAAAATTTTAGTTTCGTAAGAACAAAATAAATTAAGCATTTCTCATTGCCTTTATCAAAAAGTAATGCACTATTAAAACGCTGAAATGGAAATTAAAATTTCTGACGTCTAAAACATATCTGTTTAAGATGTCTTTGTGCCAAGGCAAACAATCAGCACACGTCCCCGTTCCTTGCCTTACTCTGCCCAAGACGAAGGCACTCCCCACAACAACAGTACCACTCAACTGTCAATGTGATCCCATCTTTTCGGCTTGCTTTCACGTATCCTTACAAGTGACACGCTACAATACGCCCACTCCATTCGTCAACAATTGTTTTAAAATATCTACTTGCTAGTATTGAGCAATGTTGTTGTTGTGGTCTTCAGTCCTGAGACTGGTTTGATGCAGCTCTCCATGCTACTCTATCCTGTGCAAGCTTCTTCATCTCCCAGTACCTACTGCAGCCTACATCCTTCTGAATCTGTTTAGTGTATTCATGTCTTGGTCTCCCTCTATGATTTTTACCCTCCACGCTGCCCTCCAATGCTAAATTTGTGATCCCTTGATGCCTCAAAACATGTCCTGCCAACCGATCCCTCCTTCTTAGTCAAGTTGTGCCACAAACTTCTCTTCTCCCCAATCCTATTCAATACCTCCTCATTAGTTACGTGATCTACCCACCTTATCTTCAGCATTCTTCTGTAGCACCACATTTCGAAAGCTTCTTGTCCAAACTAGTTATCGTCCATGTTTCACTTCCATACATGGCTACACTCCATACAAATACTTTCAGAAACGACTTCCTGACACTTAAATCTATACTCGATGTTAACAAATTACTCTTCTTCAGAAACGATTTCCTTGCCATTGCCAGTCTACATTTTATATCCTCTCTACTTCGACCATCATCAGTTATTTTACGCCCTAAATAGCAAAACTCCTTTACTACTTTAAGTGTCTCATTTCCTAATCTAATCCCCTCAGCATCACCCGATTTAATTTGACTACATTCCATTATCCTCGTTTTGCTTTTGTTGATGTTCATCTTATATCCTCCTTTCAAGACACTGTCTATTCCGTTCAACTGCTCTTCCAAGTCCTTTGCTGTCTCTGACAGAATTACAATGTCATCGGCGAACCTCAAAGTTTTTACTTCTTCTCCATGAATTTTAATACCTACTCCGAATTTTTCTTTTGTTTCCTTTACTGCTTGCTCAATATACAGATTGAATAACATCGGGGAGAGGCTACAACCCTGTCTCACTCCTTTCCCAACCACTGCTTCCCTTTCATGTCCCTCGACTCTTATAACTGCCATCTGGTTTCTGTACAAATTGTAAATAGCCTTTCGTTCCCTGTATTTTACCCCTGCCACCTTCAGAATTTGAAAGATAGTATTCCAGTCAACATTGTCAAAAGCTTTCTCTAAGTCTACAAATGCTAGAAACGTAGGTTTGCCTTTTCTTAATCTTTCTTCTAAGATAAGTCGTAAGGTTAGTATTGCCTCACGTGTTCCAACATTTCTACGGAATCCAAACTGATCTTCCCCGAGGTCCGCTTCTACCAGTTTTTCCATTCGTCTGTAAAGAATTCGCGTTAGTATTTTGCAGCTGTGACTTATTAAACTGATAGTTCGGTAATTTTCACATCTGTCAACACCTGCTTTCTTTGGGATTGGAATTATTATATTCTTCTTGAAGTCTGTGGGTATTTCGCCTGTCTCATACAGCTTGCTCACCAGATGGTAGAGTTTTGTCATGACTGGCTCTCCCAAGGCCATCAGTAGTTCTAATGGAATGTTGTCTACTCCCGGGGCCTTGTTTCGACTCAGGTCTTTCAGTGCTCTGTCAAACTCTTCACGCAGTATCTTATCTCCCATTTCATCTTCATCTACATCCTCTTCCATTTCCATAATACTGTCCTCAAGTACATCGCCCTTGTATAAACCCTCTATATACTCCTTCCACCTTTCTGCCTTCCCTTCTTTGCTTAGAACTGGGTTGCCATCTGAGCTCTTGATATTCATACAAGTGGTTCTCTTCTCTCCAAAGGTCTCTTTAATTTTCCTGTAGGCAGTATCTATCTTACTCCTAGTGAGACAAGCCTCTACATCCTTACATTTGTCCTCTAGCCATCCCTGCTTAGCCATTTTGCACTTCCTGTCGATCTCATTTTTGAGACGTTTGTATTCCCTTTTGCCTGCTTCATTTACTGCATTTTTATATTTTCTCCTTTCATCAATTAAATTCAATATTTCTTCTGTTACCCAAGGATTTCTGTTAGCCCTCGTCTTTTTACCTACTTGATCCTCTGCTGCCTTCACTACTTCATCCCTCAGAGCTACCCATTCTTCTTCTACTGTATTTCTTTCCCCCATTCCTGTCAATTGTTCCCTTATGCTCTCCCTGAAACTCTCTACAACCTCTGGTTCTTTCAGTTTATCCAGGTCCCATCTCCTTAAATTCCCACCTTTTTGCAGTTTCTTCAGTTTCAATCTGCAGTTCATAACCAATAGATTGTGGTCAGAATCCACATCTGCCCCTGGAAATGTCTTACAGTTTAAAACCTGGTTCCTAAATCTCTGTCTTACCATTATATAATCTATCTGATACCTATTAGTATCTCCAGGATTCTTCCAGGTATACAACCTTCTTTTATGATTCTTGAACCAAGTGTTAGCTATGATTAAGTTATGCTCTGTGCAAAATTCTACAAGGCGGCTTCCTCTTTCATTTCTTCCCCCCAATCCATATTCACCTACTATGTTTCCTTCTCTCCCTTTTCCTACTCTTGAATTCCAGTCACCCATGACTATTAAATTTTCGTCTCCCTTCACTACCTGAATAATTTCTTTTATCTCGTCATACATTTCATCAATTTCTTCATCATCTGCAGAGCTAGTTGGCATATAAACTTGTACTACTGTAGTAGGCATGGGCTTTGTGTCTATCGTGGCCACAATAGTGCGTTCACTATGCTGTTTGTAGTAGCTAACCCGCACTCCTATTTTTTTATTCATTATTAAACCTACTCCTGCATTACCCCTATTTGATTTTGTATTTATAACCCTGTATTCACCTGACCAAAAGTCTTGTTCCTCCTGCCACCGAACTTCACTAATTCCCACTATATCTAACTTTAACCTATCCATTTCCCTTTTTAAATTTTCTAACCTACCTGCCCGATTAAGGGATCTGACATTCCACGCTCCGATCCGTAGAATGCCAGTTTTCTTTCTCCTGATAACGACGTCCTCTTGAGTAGTCCCCGCCCGGAGATCCGAATGGGGGACTATTTTACCTCCGGAATATTTTACCCAAGAGGACGCCATCATCATTTAATCATACAGTAAAGCTGCATGTCCTCGGGAAAAATTACGGCTGTAGTTTCCCCTTGCTTTCAGCCGTTCGCAGTACCAGCACAGCAAGGCCGTTTTGGTTAATGTTACAAGGCCAGATCAGTCAATCATCCAGACTGTTGCCCCTGCAACTACTGAAAAGGCTGCTGCCCCTCTTCAGCAACCACATGTTTGTCTGGCCTCTCAACAGATACCCCTCCGTTGTGGTTGCACCTACGGTACGGCCATCTGTATCGCTGAGGCACGCAAGCCTCCCCACCAACGGCAAGGTCCATGGTTCATGGGGGAAGTATTGAGCAATAATAAAAACTATTACGGTAGTCTGTAACAATCGGCTTCCTTGTGTCTCGGATTATTCTTTATTGAGCAATAATAAAGAATAATCCGAGACACAAGGAAGCCGATTGTTACAGACTACCGTAACAGTTTTTTTTTCTTTTTTTTAAAAAAGCGTAACAGCGATGTGGTTTAAGGTTTCAGTGAAATTATTTCCACGTAGTCTGGATTGTTATCGTTTTGATTAGAGAATGCCTTTGGAGGACGCGGGAGCTTGTGTTGTAGACTGTTACCGCCTTAATGGCCAGTACAGAGAGTAGGGTCTACAGACGGGATGCGTGGAGCAAAAGCTCTTCAACGGGCAAAAATTTTCGCAGTTTACAAACGTTACGCCATTACTGGACGCTTGTGGAAAGCTGGAACACAATATTGAGTATTGCTTCTATACATACTTTCGAGCTAGAACAATTTCCTAGTCGCAGTTGATAAATTCGTCATACGTTTGTCGTCATCATCACAGGTGGATATTAGTGGCACCGAAAGCAGTGAAAAGCATGTTCAGCCGAAACAGGGAACCCGAGAATGTGGCTTCTCCCAGTTCCTGTAGCACATCACCAACAAGTGCCAAGAAACCGTCAGCGAGGTCATACCACGGATGGAAAAACACATTTCCTTGGATTTATTACGATGAAGAATGTTCTGTAGAGTGTGTGAAAACGCTTTTGATTCCTGTATAGTGCTTCCGTCGGCAACTACTACTGCTGCAGACAGGGATTCGTGCAATGTATTTGTTCAAAATAGGAGGGAAAAAGGTAATTGAACGTTTCAGAGTTCATGAAAAATCTACAGTTCACCGTTCGTCCGTGATTGCTGTGGCAACAATTAAACATGGTACTAGTGTGTCACCCCTTACCTCCACATATGAAAGGAGATATTAAAAAAAGCACGCAAGGACATATTAAAGATAATTACGTCCATCGAGTTTTTAAATCAGCAAGGAATAGCAATTAGAGGTCACACCGATGAACCATCGAGTATTCATCAGTATGGGATACTCCTGACCTGAAATCTTGACTGTAGCGAACTTAATATAATTGTGTTTCTCACAATATATTGAATGAAATTGTCTCGTTATAATCCAGCGACGTACAGCAAAACATTCTGAAATCCGTTAAGGAGCCTCTGTATTTTTTTTATTATTAGTGTAGTTGAGACTTCCGACATACCAGTGAAGGAAAAACTATCCACAACGTTTTCTATGCGTTTTTTTCCAATTTAAGCTGTTAGATTTGACTAGTTTATCGTGTAACCGAAGTTTAACGGATCCTCTTACCACTCACGTGGATGACATCGCGCTTTTCCTTATTTACTGTCAATTACCAATTTTTGCTCCGTATAGATATCTTGTCTGTGGTGAAAATTATACAACTTTCAATCAGTATGAGAAGGAAAGTTACTCTCTGTAGCGAAACTGAAGATGACATATGGCATTTTTTTATTCTAGGACTACTATTTTTTTCCACATAGATAACTAAAATTAATAAAGGTGACCAAGAGTTCTTGTCTACACTTGAGTAACAGATAGAATTCAATATAATGACAGATCTATGTCTAAAAGACAAGAATTAAATGGGACGTGGGTCAATATAACACAATGATTATACTCTTCCTCATGTGCACAGAGTGTAGTGTTCCCATGGGCAGTAGAAAAAGCTGTACAAATGGTGGTGACTAATGGATAACGCGATCTGACTTTGATTAATACGAATGACAGTGGTTGTGAACTGTATCGTGAAACAAATAACCACAATGTGCTTAAGGGGAGTTGGAATGCTCTATCCCGACAATGTTAAATTTAGTCAGTTGGCTTCTCTGTATTTCAGGAACCACTGTAGCCACTGACATGAAACTTTTACAGGACATTGAACTGTATGTCTTGAGTGTACTGAACTATAATAATTGCATTTCAGCAACTGCTTTCGGAAATACAATTTTTTAATTACACAGATAAAATTTTGTGTACTTTTTTACGTTATCCTAATTAATTTTAATTATACATAACATTATGTTCTTCTTTTAGTTCAGTGGAATTGGGATATGTATGCTATTACTCCCCGAAAATTTGAATACTTTACTCGAAGTGGTTTCTGAGATTTAGAGAAAAATGCAACAGAAAATGTAAATTTTCAAAAGATCAGCTCACTTAATATATACTTAATTTTTTGTTTTCAGTCACTCAGAAGTACCCTGAACCATACTGTATATCATCTTCTTGATCTTTTTCCAAGTTTTTTCTTCTTTCTGGACTCCTTAGTGGCCAACTGTGCAGCATACTCTGCTTTATCAATGTAAATCTTGTCCATCCGTTCAAGTTCTCTAATGCAGTTTGCTACAGGATTAATTTCCATATGCTGTAGCACTTTTGACCTACCAATGTTGCCATCATTAAAACAATAACAGCATCACTGCCCCCCCACTTTAGTGTCTTCATTCCAACAAAAACATTTTTTGGTAAGCGAGTCCATATAAGATTATTGAACGACTCATTGGGATTTTGAGTCTGACCATGCAGACACTTCTTCAGTAATTCAGGATTTGCCAGGTCTCTGTAAATGGGTTTTATGATATCTATGACTGCTGCTGGGATGGAATGTTTATGGCTGTAAGAACTGTTTGATTGCTGGGCATTGAGGTAATTGCAACATGAATTAGGTCCAGGAGGGCAAAGGTGGTGTACTGGTTTTTCATCAGTTGACAGTTTGTGGAAGAAGGTAGCCCATACTGCCTGATTCATTTTCAACAAATCCACAGTATTATTTCGAATGACCATCCCATAATACTGGTGTAGTTCATCAATCATTTTGTCTGTCAGCCTGCCTTTATGGTTTTGCCATCAGAAAGATTCTTGTCCCTCAAACGTTCTTTCAGGTTCCTCAACCTGGTGCCCATCCTGTTCTGGACATGACCAACACATTCCAGTTTTGTGATAATCTTCTCATCATAAGACTGAGCAGCTACTACACTGTTAATTGCTTTTGAGTCTACATCACCTAAGAACTTCGTGTAACACACTACCCTTTTGTTCACAGATCGACTAAAAATTTCAGTAGCTGCAGAGGCCTCCATAGCACCACTTATTCCTTCATAATTTCTGTCACAGATATGCCCTTCTTCATTCCCTTATTTACACTTATAAAATGTTTGGTTAAAATCTGGAAATCTATTACCTTTCCAATATCCACACTGGTCACTGTAGCAACAGAATTTTTAGAACTGTAGCTGAACTTCTGCTAAGTGCCATCAAAAGCTACTGGTATGTCAGTCATACCATCATTTATTTCAACAGATTCGTTTGCAGTATCCTTCATTGACTCACATGCAACAGATTCCACAGCAGCTCCAATAAATGCTGCATAATTGTCGATTTTACAAGGTGGGCATGGTATATTCGTCATGGCACATATTGTTTCTGCTGCATTGTGTCCTTAGCCAGTAGCTCTCAATTCATAAAACCACCTAACATTTACTTCAAAGTAATTATCTTTACACTTATCAGAATTCCAGAATGAATGAGTATGTTTACAACTGGTACAACTAATGATAAGTTTCCTGGCTCCTCAATTTGGTACCTCACTGTCTTCATGCAAATTAACTGGCCCACCACTTATTTAACAACACACACATTCACCTAACACCCTTGTTAAGAAAATTATGTATCACAACGTTTTATTTTAATCTTCGAAGCACTAATGGGTATTTCTCTAGATACTGACGAGTTTGCCTGTATTTCATTGTAACTTCACACAATTGCTGAACACAATGTTTCCCTTAATTCGAAAATCTATTACCATGAAATCCACGTTTCTTAAAAACACTTCGTTTTGGCGTCATACTTTACTTTTTGAGAGATTTGCCAATCTATTCGTCACTTTTCCTCAGAAAAACTTTAGCACTTCGACATACAACGTGTGTTTATACCATGAAACAATAGTATACTGTTTTTGACAGTGCTGCCAATACAATCGCGTAATTTAACCTTTGTAATACAGCAATCTACAGCCTTCTATACACAAAATTACCGATTTTATTAGATCTTGAAGTAATGCACATAAATATTTTAACATTTTCAATTATTGTAGATTATATTTAGAAAAATAAAATAAAATACTTCCCATAAGAGTTTATAAGTTATATATATATATATATATATATATATATATATATATATATATATATATATATATATATATCATTTTATTAGGAAAATTGCAAATTTTATAATGAGATAAAAATCTGAAAATGTGATAAAAAAATTTCCGCTCTAACTCCCCTTAAATGGGACAGCGAGTGCTGCTGCCATGCGCATGCAATGAAGTAAGAGAAATTCACTCTAAACGCTGCTGGTGGCGCTGCTGTGCTGTGAAATGCTCACCGTGCCCGTGCGCAAGTCTCAGGATGCAGAGCCCAGTGCGCCTCTGCATCAGGTCGAACGTTGCACCTCCGTCTCCTCCTCTCGTCCTGATCCACCTTCTCACCCGGGCTCCAAGTCCAAAATCAAACAAACCTCTTGTCCAAGACCGAATCGACTACTCTCCTTTGCAATTCACAGTCGAATTATCTTGCTTCCACACATTACATTCGAGTTTGTCACAAACTACAAATGTAGCTAAAACCACCAATTCAGAATTGGTAAAGCACTCCTGCACCAACAGCGTATCATTCGTGTACCATGGACTCTCCCTCCCTAAAACAGTAAAAAGCTGTTCCTCCAATCCTGACACATCTCGAGGCAACAGACAGACTTTACCTGTTATGTTTTCTGACAGTCAGTACCCCTATCAGAACGGGTGTCCTTGTGACATCTATGAAACACCACAGTTCTCTCGGTCACCCAGCATCCAGCCTCTCTCAGTGTCGTCCCACTTTGCCCATTTCAGCGGAATGTTTTTGCCGGCCTAGCTGATACCAACCTTACAGGAAGCTTCTCAGAAAACAACATGGTTACCCTTGCTGAAATAGTGGAATATACTTTACCTCGGCTGGGAACAACTGCCACTCCTGCTGTCCATTGCAGCACAGCGAAAAAAAAAAACTAAAAAGTCCGCCCGAACAGGCCATGAACGCCCAATGGCACCAGTGTAGTCCCACTTTGCCCATTTCAGCGTTATGTTTTTGCCGGCCTTACAGGCTGATACCAACCTTACAGGAAGCTTCTCAGAAAACAACACAGGTACCCTTGCTGAAATAGTGGAATATACTTTACCTCGGCTGGGAAAAACTGCCACTCCTGCTGTCCATTGCAGCACAGCGAAAAAAAACTAAAAAGTCCGCCTGAACAGGCCATGAACGCCCAATGGCACCGAGCGGCAGGCCGTGTCATCCTTAGCCCATAGGTGTCACTGGATGTGTATGAGGAGGGGTACGTGGTCAGCACACCGCGCTCCCTGCCGTATGTCAGTTTACGAGACTAGAGCCGCTACTTCTCTATCGAGTATCTCCTCGATTGGCCGCAAGAGGGCTGAGTGCACCCCACTTGCCAACAGCGCTCAGGGGCCGGATGGTCACTCGTCCGAGTGCCAGCAAAACTCCACAACACTTAAGTTTGGTGATCTGACAGGGACCACTGTGGCAAGGTTGTTGGCCAGTTCAGCAAAATCAGTCGTAGAAAGTTTTGCCTGTGGCCTCAGGGACAATAGGCTGTGGTCCCACTCCAAACCTTCCGCTTTGTATGGCGACTGACCTCCTGTGGCTTACGTCGAGTCCTCAGCAGCGGTGTCCACTGTGTGACGGTATCGCCCAAAGTTTCCCTTTGCTCTCTCTGTACTGCGGCTTGCCGTATTCACAGAAATGACACTATTAAGCCTCATCTGATATCTGACAAAAGAAGCACTCAGCTCCTCCACCTCCAGTAGCTTCTTGCATTTAGCTACCACTAAATTCAGCATCACAACTACTGTCAACGTTATCTCATTGACTAAAAAGCTTGTAAGTGACTGTGTGTCGAATACATAAGGGGAAGAAAGGTGGATCAAGAGGACCTGCTGTCTATCAGCACCATCAAATAGGAAAGTCATTTTGCACCACTTATTTACAATGATTAGATTATTGCAGTGAATTCGTATAGAAGTCAGCTTGTACTAGTAATCACATCATCTGATATTATCAGTAACATGTACACATCAGCTTGTTCTATTTAGAGACTTGGCAATGGAGTAGAAGGAGTTGGCCATGAATAAATCCTTCAGGCTCCTCTTAAACTGAAAGTTTTTAATGATTAGATTTTTTATAGCTGCTAGTAAGTTATTGAAAATATGTGTTCCTGAAGAAGAGAAGCCTTTCTGGAGCAAGATTAGTGACTTTCAGTCTTAGTAAAGATTATTCTGATTGCTAATATCAATTTCATAAACTAAGCTGTCTGGTTGAAAAAGAAATATATTTTAACAACTTAGTTTGTAAAGGATTAAATACATATGAAAGCAGTAGTTAGTATCCTTAGCTTCCTAAACAGTCTCTGCAGGATGTTCTTGATTTCACAACACAAATAATTCTTATTACACGAGTTGTACTTGCAAAACTTTAGCTTGGCTTGAGGAGTTACACAAAAAATATCCCATATAACATTGCGGAATGAAAGCAATCGTAGCATATTTTTGTATTACCTAAGTTGACAACATTCACATTGCAAACAGAAATTTGTGTAAGTGCTTCAGTTGTTCTGTGGTAGGCTGTTCCCAGTTGAACTTATTATCAAGCTGTAATTCCAAGACTTCTTTTCTTCGTTTGTGTGTCATGCTTTAGGCATAAATTGACAAGAAACTTACAACTTCTAAACTACATGTAGTGTATTTTTGCAACGTTTAGTGACAGAGTGAGGGTAGGAACCATTTATTATTGTCCATGAAAACTTCATTAACACGTCTTTCGAAGACTATGCTTGATTTGCTGTCAATTAAAATGTTTCTATCATATGAAAACAAAATAAACGTGGCATCTAGTAATGTTATATGTGAAAGATCATTGATATACACAAAAAATGTAAAAGCCCTAAAATGAAACCCTGTGGGACACCACATGTAATTAGATCCCAGTTGGTTGATGCCTGCCAACTTAATACATGTCTCTACAATAGTGTTCCCACATTTCAATTTGTTATCTCTGTAACACACTCCTACTGATACTAATGTACCTACCCCTCATTTAATATTCAGCTCTGGAATTGCCGACTCAATGGCGAACTACTTATAAATGACCCAGTATTATATAAAACAACTGCAGCAGAGGTTTGGTGGGACTATTTCATGCAAGTTTTACCCTACAAGACCTGTTATACTATTGCAAATAAGAGTCGGTTTTGAATTGCAATAAATGTTCAAAGCATTAGGCATAACTTCTAAAAAAGAAATCAAATGCATGGTGAGAGCAGATACAATAATTACAAGTAAAGCGACTAGTATGAATAGACATATTTAAACTCGACCTGTCTTATGTTGTAATCAAAAGTGTCGTTTATGTTACATTAGAAACAATTTTTTACTATGTAAAATTTTAGGCCATACTTTATGAAGGAGTTCTCATCTTAGTAGATTTGGAATGATTTAAGTCATCACAGTCAATCTCAGATTTCTGAGAAGTCCAGCGAGTTCAGTAGAATTATATCATACATCTTTGATATCATTATTTCCAGAGAGAAAAAGTTTTAATCAGCTTTTTGCCTCAAGCCACATTTACAAAGGGAACCAAAATGATATCACCATTTGTGACATACTCCGCTGGCATATCTAAATAACAAGTTTATGGTGGTATCACTGCACTGATATCACATTCTGTCTTATCATTAAAATCCCAAAATTTTCATTTAGTGATACCACTAACCTTCTACAGTTCCCTAGTGGTTGTATTATTGTGTACTAGCATTCTGTCCCAGTTTCATTTATTACTATTGTGGTCTTATTACAGTATGTTTTATTTTCAAGTTGAAAAAAGTCAAGAAGTTAACAGCAGTTTCTGGAATACATAGACCGACCTGATATTATTGTTTAATTTTCTGTAGAAATAATTTGCATAAGGATAATGGTTGAAAGACCTAGCAGTATAGAATGTGTGGACTGTATGTCACAAGTAGCCTCCCAGTGTGTTGCAACAGTTTTGGAAGTAAAAACTAGAAGTGTTTGTATTTTCATTTCTTTTTCGGTCCTGTAAATCGTGCTTTAGCACATAGTTTGCACATACAACACAGGAAAAGTCAGGTTTGGCATAGTAAACACATTTTATACATATTATGATTCTGACTTAATAATTCAATACATGTTGCATATTTGTAACATAATTATAAAGCAAATAAGATGACTGCAACCATTAAGTATAGTTAAGAATATTTGATCAGCTATACTAATTTTTTGTATTCCAGAAATTCAGAAACAGAATCGGAACTGTGGTCAAGCAAGTACAGTTCCATTTTAATACTATGTAAATTAGGTATCTGTTTCAAATAGGATGGCATGTGGTTATACAGCATAATGCAAGTGTGATATATTTCACCTTTGCAAATGTTATTAGTTACTGTGTTGATGTATAGATTATGCTTCAATGCTTCTGCCGAGTTTGATAAGAGTGAATATAACAGTTATGTCTGAACATATTTTCTTCTTTTAAGGTGCTTTTTTGTGGAGATTAGTGCTATGTGAATATGTACACAGGTGCAATATACAAAGACTTTTAACTATTAGTCTGCAGGAGTCTCTGTATTTAGCTTTTTTTATTATTATCACAATCTTTTTCTGTAGTGTAAATGTTTTTCTGCTAATTATGGACTTCCCCAGAAGATAACTGGATACATCAGTGGTGACTGGATACTGACATAGTACATTGCCACATCTGATGCACCTAGATAGTACATTGTGTATGTGATCATTACCACCTATGTTAAGGTATTTAGATTATTCAGATGTGTCTCCCTTTTCAGGTTTTCCTCAACACGTGTACCTGAAAATTTGGTCTCATTTATCATGTTTTTCCATCGATGGTAGAAATCAGAGTTGCAGTGTGAAGTTTCTGTCTGTTGTGGAAGTTAACTGTCATTTTTTTCATAATTTATTGTAAGACTGTTAGTTTTGAATCACTGTGTAAAATTTTGTATTACAACTCCAACTGTTTCTTGTAGGCCTGATCTAGTTAGGATGTGTGTATCATCTGCAAAAAGAGCTGTGGTCTGATTAGCCATTTTTTTGCTAGGTCATTAACATAAGGAAGTAAGAAAATGGACAAAAGAACTGACCCTTGAGGAACTCCATATCTGATTCTTTTGTGCATTAGCTTAAAAATTTCACATGTTTTTTTCATCTTAGTATTTTATTTGATTGATATGATAATGATAATTGAGGTAGCAATGAATCCACATCCAGTAAGCTTTAATTCCATAATTAATTGCTGCAACAGAATGTCATGATCATTCACTTCAAGGAATATGCCAGAAACATCTTGGTTACTTTCTACTACAGTTAGTATTTCATTTGGGTAGACAAAACTAGCTTACTGTGTGGGCCTGTCAGTTCTGAATCAAAAAATGATTCAAATGGCTCTGAGCACTATGGCACTTAACAGCTGAGGTCATCAGAGCCCTAGAACTTAGAACTACTTAAACCTAACTAACTTAAGGACATCACACACATCCATGCCCGAGGCAGGATTCGAACCTGCGACCATAGCAGCGCGCGGTTCCTGACTGAAGCGTCTAGAACTGGTCTGCCACCCTGGCCGGCCAGTTCTGAATCCAACTTGTGAATCACTTATTATCCTTTGATTCCTTACAAGAGAAACTCCCCATTGCAACAACCTGAAATTTAGTGGTAAGATGGCCCAGTGGATAGCTTGTCACAAACTGAACACAGGTTAAGTATGAAAGCAAGAAAAAGGTGTACTGAATTATGAAAAAAGAAGCAAAGTAGAAATAGTGAATGGGCCAACCTCAAGAAATTTGGCATCGAGTGAATTTGAATCGTGAGGCTGTTGTGATTGTGTTGTCATGCTGTTGGGCTTTAACAGGGGAGATCTGTGTTCAAATTTCCTTCATGCCCCCTATTTGCTTATCTGCTTTTTCACAAAATTATGAACTGTTCATCTGGTCATTGATGTATCTGTTCACAGTATTCAATTTTGTGTCTGTGTCCATTTGCAACAGTGAGGTGTAAAGAAGGGACCTCTAGGTATACGTATCTCATCTTTGTTAAAAAGAAGTATCACATGTTATGACTCTTCCATGCCCTTTTGGAAGTTTTCTATCTTGAATTCCATTGTTGTGACATAGTTCACACCCATTTATTTGTTGCTTTCATTTCTGTGAGAGGTCTATGTGGTATCTCGCCTGCTCTTACTATTCATCACATTTACCTGTCTCATATTCTATAACCACTGTATGGTATGACAACTGCTGAGACTATGGAAAGAGAATAGACATGTCAATGACCAGATGGAAATTCATAATTTTGTGGAAAAGAAATGTGGCATGAGGGAGATTTGAATATGGATCTCCCAATTTACATTCAAACACCGTGATCACACAGCCACAGCATCATTGTTCTTGCCATTCTCTCTCTGTTACATACCTTGAGCTTCGACGGTTCACTTTTTCGGTTTTGCCTTTTTTTGCACAGTTCAGTACACCTTCTTCCTTTTTAATGCTTTATGTGTGTTCAGTTTTTGATGGGCTATCTACCAGGTCTTTTACTACTAAATCCGAGTGGGGTATGCTGCGTAGTTTCCATTTTTAAGAAGACTGTTAGTCTCCTAAGAAACAATTTCTCTGGAATTTTGCCAAAGCCTGACAAAAGTGATACAGACCTATAGTTCATAGGTTCACATTTGTCTCCTTTCTTGTACAATGGTGTTACTATAGCACTTTCCAGATTGTTTTGGGACCATGCCACACATGGAGGAAGACTTGTACATATCCATTCATGATTTGACAATAAATACTACCCTTGCTTTGAAGATAATATGTGGTATTTCATCAGCATCTGCTCGATATTTCTTGTGGAATCTTTTTATAATTATAGACAATTTTTAGTTGTTGTAGGAGATATGAATAGGTTCTTGTATGAATTTTTGAATATGGTTGTAATCTGTTGCTACCTAGTTGTGTGTTATGGTGTTTGATGATCATGTATTGTGCAGTATATGAAGAAGTAAATTTAATTGCTACTGTTGTAGGTCGGTTACTTATTGACTTTTTAATTGCGTTCTATGTTGATGGCCGAGCGGCTCTAGGCGCTACTGTCTGGAACCACGCAACTGCTGCACTCGCAGGTTTGAATCCTGCCTCGGGCATGGATGTGTGTGATGTCCTTAGGTTAGTTAGGTTTAAGTAGTTCTAGGGGACTGATAACCTCAGAAGTTAAGTCCCATAGTGCTCAGAGCCATTTGATCCATTTTTTTCTATGTTGATGTGGTCTAACGCCATTGAATGTGTTTCTTTTTTGGTGAATTTTGCAGGCTGACTTAGTCTTTATTCGTGGAATTTTCTCTTTATCATTTTCTTTGCTTCTGTTATGACTCGTCTAAGTATTCATTTATATTATTCTGGATTGATGTGACTGTTCATATAATCTCCTCTTATGATGATATTTTTATTCCTGCTGGGACCAGCTTGTCTGAATTCGATAAGAAATTTATTAGTGATGATTGTTCCACAAAAATAATTTTAAAAAAAGTTTCTTTGTGGCCATGATCTTAAACTTGTCATTTGTATTGTTTGAACTGTAAACATCAGGGCAGTTTGCACTTCTCAAGAGAAAATAAAAGTAATCTACATTTTCATCACTTAACTTCCTGACACTAGATTCGTGTTTTGGGGTTTCATGTGTCCTAGAATCGCTATTATTATAATTTGGAGATGATCATCACTAAAACCAAGTGTTCACGACTTGTGTGTTGTATCTGTATTTATAAAAACCTGATCAGTGGCTCTTCCAGAAGCACCAATTACATCAGTTGGATTGCTTGCAGCAAGTTTTAAGTCAAAGGGTTCATAAATCCCTGATTTGATCTTTAAATTTATTAGGTCTAGAGAAATCGGTATTGAAGTCTCCACATATATTTCCCTCGAGGACGCTGAGATTTTCTAAAAAGTCTTCCATATGATTATAAGAAACATTTTATAACAATCGGATGACATTTATACACAGATGCTCAAAGAATTTTGATTTGGTTTTTGTCTCTTTCTCCTGATAAGCTTTCATATTTGATTATATTTCTGCATGCTGTATTTTCTCACACAGTGGAGGTGAGTACGCTCATACAACATTATGCCTTACAACACTATAACACCTGGACCATTAAAATGATCTTGCCTGACAATGTTCCTGGGTTCATTACACTTTTTCTCCTCTTGTCACATGAGGGCATGTGCAGCATTTTCGAACACGATCATTTTAGTGGTCCAGGCGTTATGGTGTGCGCAGGTATAATTTTGCATGGGTGTGCTGACCTCCAGATTCTTTAATACTGTACACTAACTTCTCATCCCTATTGTGTCAATGTACTCCTGTCCCAAGTGTGTCTTTTTAAAGGCTGCATTCGGCTCTGACTTCATCTTTATCGATGATAATGCGTAGTCGTATTGAGAATCTCTTGGCACATGAGGATATTCAGCGAATGGACTCTCCTTCTTGTTTCCCCAACTTAAATTCCACCGAGAGCGTGTGAAATGTAATGGGCAGACGTACTGCAGCACATCCAACAAGCATCTAGCAGATGGAGGACCGGAACACCCAGCCACAAGAACTCCTATACAACGTTGTAGCGAGAGTGAGAGCATGTTGCGTAAGATGCCTTGCGTTTGTGGTGCTCACGCACTATGTAAACAACCAGGTAATCTCCAGGGAACCATCGTGGATCACAGTGACTTCGTTGTAATTGTTGTCTTTGAATGTTCATGTCACACGTATTTCTTTCAGTTATCTTGTGCATTGTACTATAACATTCTTCCTGCGTATCATCCAAGTAACATATCATGCAAAAGTTACTTTCCATGAAACTAAGTAACCAACCTGAGAGGTGAATGGATCTTTGACTAGCATGCTTGATTGGTTGGTTTGTGACCCATATATCATATCAGGGATGCAATGGAAAGATGTATACATACATGCCAACATCCAACCAGCGATCTTGATAGACTGGCACAGCATATGTTTCAGGCATGGTAAGAAATTCGTCAAGAGAACATTTGGAGGCTGTTTTCTCCCATGTCACAGCGAAAACAAAACTGTATTCGTGCCTGTGGATTTCACTGTCGTACTGATTTTGAAATTGTACATCATTTCTGAATCGAATGGAAGTTTAATCATTTAATACCCGTTAAGAGATGAATTGTCATCAAAGTTTGCTAAATATCGTACTGGTGCTTCCTGTTGTAACATTTTCAACTTCCGTCGCATATACTCTCCGAATTATAACTATCCCTCAGAAAAGAAGATGTAACCTGACAACAGCTTTTTATTGACAAACTCTAAATAAAATGCTCGTTCCTGTGACTGCGACGAAATTTGAATCTGGATACTTGTAATTCACTTGCAATAAGGAATGTGGATTTGTGTTTCACGTCCCATCGACGACGGTATCACTAGATACAGGAAATGAAACTTTCGGCTACGTATAGCCCCCATAATGTGCAGATATCATATTACACCTCCCAACTGATCCAATTAGTTTCATGGTTTACAGTGATCTTTGTATTTTTTGCTTTAGACGTTTTTAGCTGAAAAACACGCTTCAGGTTTTGAATCTCTGCTGCCGGCTCAGTTTCATTTGTCATAAGAAGAAAAAGACAACATGTTAAAGCATAAAAAAATCGAATCGCCCCATCTGTGGTTGATGTGAGACTAATAAAAAATCTGGCACCTTTGTAAGAATGTGTATAACATGTAAATGAATAACTAAGAACAAATAAATAAAAAGGCGAGTTAAATAAATCCTTCGGATTCATCTACGTTATTTCTTTACAATCTTTAATAATTCACCCCAGTTTTACTATAATCAGACTCACATTGCAGCAGCACAAATCTAGTATCAAGTATTTTACTACCCATTGTTTGCTCTACTGAGTTCACTTATAGGCTACAGATATGAGGAGAAGAAAAAGACAATTTTTCTACATGATACAGTCTGCGAACATTATATTAATATAACCAGATGCATGCAACGAATTTTAAATAGTTATTGAAACTGGCTATGAGGAAATAAATATTTGCGTCATGAAAATGTGCCTGGCAGATCTTTTCTGATATGTTCATAGCGGAATGATAGAGCTTTGACAATTGCATGAACAAACTACTGGTATTATCTTTGTGTTTCTCTTCACGAACAGGTAGATTACATTTATATAAACGACCGTGATGGAATTTCAGTATTTCAAATATGAAACCTCAGATTCTTTCCGTATGCAATACGTATTGAAAGATTCCTTGATGATGTGAATAGACTTGATTCATTCTCCGCGTGAAGAAGATGGAAGGGATAATAACAGAAAAGGACATTAACTGCGTTTTTTTTAAAAGAAATCATTCCAATATCGTCTTAAGCGATATAGGGAAACCACTGTAAGTATAATCAATGTGGCCGGACGGGGCATCCTATCAATTAAGAACACAGTATCTTAACATCATGTTCGCGTTTCTGGGCGGTACAAGCTGTCGAACTGCATTTGTCAGCACAAACAGCTTCGCAAGTTTCTAAATAGTAGCTGATGCCAGACACGCGCTAGTTACATTGCAATTAGATCATAGCAGCTAATTGAATCAGAAACATAGATTTCACTTTGTTGGATCGAATATCGCAAAATGAATCTTGCCGTACGTTTCCTGAACGAATTGTAAAGTTCGTTGTATAAAAATCTTAGCGCGGAAAATATGAACAAATTAACAGTTGCGTACCTATAGTAAAACATCAGGTAATTGAACCAGCTATTAAGAGGACACTTACATTGTATTTTAATGTTCCTGTAGAATTCTGCAGAGACGCTTTGAGCCATTTGTTCAAATATTTCGCAAAAATCGTTAATCCCATAGCCTATTTAATTTTCCCTGTGTCATGATAAAAGATATAATATTGCGAGCACGTTAGAATAGTTTGCAACGTTAAGTATCTTTTATGACAAGCAATGTGGCATTTACTGAATATTTATCTTCTGCCAAAAATAATGGACATTAACCTTCCAGCCCTGTAAGCACAATTTTTTTCCTTGCTGTAAATGTCGTGTATTGTTTACGTTCGTAGAACTCCAAACCAACGACAGCACATTGCTATTGAGTAATTCGAGTTTCCAATACATGTTATAAGCGAATTGCACTGCATTCCAAAAATAGTACCGAATAATGCAAAAAAAAAAAATAATAATAAAAGGTGTACGTCAAAAATTAGTTGAGTATTGTTATTGTTCAGTGTAATTCTGTTAAAATTTGATTACCGTTTTGTAAACCGAAAAAGTGTGCTATATGTATATAAAATTTCAGTAACACTTAACTAAACGTAATAAGAAATTAAATATTTCCTTATCTCGTACATGGTTAAGTTTCCACTATCGAAGTTTCTGCCAGTAGACATGTTGTTTTCTGGTCTACACGGGTAGCAATCAATGAAAGTAGTATACACTTTGTAATGTACATTTGCTATGTTGTTAAACTTTACCGGTGTTTATAGTAATTTTTTAGTAGTTGCGAGTTAGTTATGTGTGTGTAAATAATATTACAATACCAACCATTCATTGGCAATTGCTTAGTGAATTGTTTGAAGTGTTGTGTAAGTTTCGATGTGCATACGGAGTGCAAACTATGACCGCCCCAACCGCAGAACGAGGCTGCAATTACATTCCCTTACTGAACGGCTATCGGATACTCGACATATGAATAAGTAACGAGAGGTAATACATATATTATCAGTTTACTTGCTTGTTTATTTGCAGTATTGTTTTATTACCAGTGTGGACTGTTACCTTGCATTAAACGCTACAGTAACTTTAAATGTCTGCGAGTGTAAGACTGGAAAACTGTACAAACTTACATCATACTCTTTACAAAAAATTAAAGCATTTAATGAACAACGTTATCATTTTTAAGTTGAGTCTGATACCCATCTTAATACAGGTACGTATTTGAGACAAAGTAATTGTAATGACGCTGGTTCTTTGGTATTGTCTCGCCGTTAATTTTACCTGGCGTAATAAAATTTCAATTTTCTGATTATTTTCTTACATAATAAAAGCAGTCTCGCGTAAATGTGATTGTAAATTGAATGTAAACGCACTTGCAGAAATCGCAAGTGATTATTTCGGAATTGCCGTGGACGATTTACAACAGTCACACAGAAACTTGCGATAGTTGTACCATATAAACCGCAAAAGAAATGGAAAATATGCAGCAGGTAGACGTTTAGGAATTTATGTTGAAAACTTATACGCGTCTGCCATCGTATAGTGTTCTGTTTCTCACTAACTCGCTCCTCATAGGCAGGAGTACTAAAATATAAACCGTATCGTTTATTCATTTTTTGCTATCGAGAAATAACAGCACAGTTGCATTTTTCCATCACATAAAATTAGGAAGTCGCTGCCTGTGGTCTGTTAACTTTTTCGTCTCGATTTTTACATATTTTATGTACTGCCAGTAGTATTTGTTGGTCTATTGTGGTTCCTAATTGTTTGGATTCGCACATGTTGCGTAGCCAAGCAGTCTATTCGTATAAAGAAAACAAACGTAAATTTGTGCTGAGGGATGACGACGGGTGGTGGTTGTGTGCCCCTGCTAGAGGAACCATGCCAGCATTTCCCTAAAGGACAAGTCATTAATCTCTCCTCCCAAATGTAAGTTCAGTATCGTAATACATGTACTAACCCAATCGGTTTGTACCTAGTGTGCAATGCAGATTTTGTTAAGAATCGTACATGATCTTGATTAACAAAAAACAGGACGTGTGAGATGTCATCATGTATCAAGTTAATTGTTGTTTATATGATAGACATACTAACTGATAACCGTATGTGCAAATCGAATTGAAGAGCCGTATGTGGTCATTAACATTTGTGATCAGTGAAACTACATTGATGCTCCTAGTGTTGTGATTTAAGTGTGGGGAGGAAATGCAACCGGTAGTTGTTAATGTAAGAAAGAAAAGTTTGCCATTCACCATATGACTAGAATATTTATGTGTATTTGTCCTATTATTGCCATGGATACTTATTAATTTATTTATGTTGAAAATTCTCAGTGGATGAGAATACCATATATGTTTTCCCTACTTGTCAGCATTTATGAGCACTATTTCCGGACCTGCTACCCGATTTCCTGGATTTCACTAAAAGATTTAGTGTCTATTAACAAGAACACTGCCATAACAGATAAAATTTAAACTCGTACTGAGTGATCAGTGTATAAACTTGAAAAGTATCACACTCCAAACTGATCTAGGCCTATGCAGCAAATAGCTGGCCATATGTAAAATGTGTATGTAGTAGACAAAATATGAAATTGCGTGTTTGATTGCTTTATGAAATACATTATGCCCTTGAATATTACCTGACTGTTCACTAGATAACAAAAGGTATAGCATATTCTGATTATATACACAAAACTAGATTTTTACATACATGGTGGCAACTTCACCTCGCAATATCTACAACTTAAAACATATTCTTTCAGCTCTGAAGAGCAGCAAATGCTTCACCAAAGTGCCAGCAACAATTCTGCAATGTTGGGTATGGTGTACTAATAGGAGAGAAACAAATGTGCCTCAGAAGTGACAATTGTATCTCAGATCCTGTAAATTATATACTTGTTAGATTAATACAGTTGTTTAATGTTTATAAAATACTATAATGACCATTCTGTGTTTTAATTCATGTGCTCAGAATTAACAAGCTTAATGCAAACCATCCACCGTCTTTGATTTGTAGAATCTGCTTTCTAGCAAATTTGTGCTCTCCCTCTCTGGTCTTTTGTGCCATTGCTAAATCAAGGAAGTAGAGCTTCCTCAGATGTATTTTTAGCATAGCAATGGGTTTAGGTGGACTATACAACTTACCAAAAATAGAAAAGGTAAAAAATATTGCTAACACATTTTTAGATTTATTTATTTACTTACTTATGCACTTACTTCTGTCCTTTTTTAAATTTTGTTCTGGTGACAAACATTCCTGTAGTGTAGCACGAGGTATAGGTTAGGTTTTAAGATATCATTTTGCTTGTAAGTTGTTGAAATTAATGAATGTGATTATGAAACCTCGGTTATGGTGACTCCCTCTCCCCCTTGCCCCACCCTTTTTTAGATAAGTTATTTGCATGCTTTATGAAGTAGGTAGCGTTGCAGCTGGAGGGGGAGGGAGCTGAAGAGAAATATCTCTCTGAAAATATAAATTATCTGGTATTTAAATAGCAAAAATTGATTTTGTTTTTTGTTTGTAAAGCTGTTTAGTTTTCTTGGCTATCAGCCAAAACAGATACACTGCAACAGTAGTGTAATGTTAACATTTTTTAGTATTGCTTTGAAGGAGCATATGCGGGTGTTCAGAAGGTGCTTCGATATCACAGCAGAAGAGACGAATGAGAAGTTCCACAATGAAATGGAACTGAGGATTGAGGCAGTGTACACACAAATAATACTCCTCGAGACTCTTCAAATATAAATCTCTCTTTTTTTAAAAAAAGGTGTGAATGTTTCATTTTTGTTTTCTATAAATAGTTTTTGATAGTGAGTGTTAGCTGCGGAATTGTTTCATTATTTCAGCTGTAGTGTTATATTTTGCAACTAACGCTAAGATGTGACCAGAATTGGTGTAAAATGAGCTTTTATATCATATGCTGCAGCTGTCATCTTTCTTCTTTTTCCTGGCTTTATCCTGCATCGTCATGGGGCAGCATGTTAGATTTGGCAATGTTAATGTTAAGCTGACCTTCCTATTACAAACCTTTCCACCTCTCGCACTCCCAGGACAGAATTTGTGTACCCCGTCTGTCTCATTTAAGGGATAGTACTGAAAGTCTTTGGAACTGTTACTAGAGAGGCGAAGCATATAAACGCAGAGCGGAAGGTGCATAAATCTCTGAATAAAATCAGATCAATTTTAGATATAGTGATGACAGTGTCTGAGAAGCAACGGAAAGTTTCAATTATCAGTTCACTGAGTTTGGAGGATAAAGATGTTACTGACATTACTGAGATATTATGTAAAATCATTTCTTGTCTATTGTATGCAAGTTGAACAGTTAGTGTGCAGTACAAATTTCACATATTTGTAACTGAAAACCATTCTGAGGGAATGACTGAAAAAAATGAATTGATAAAATAATTCTGTGACTGAAGTATGAGGATTAATATTGTTTTATTTAGACTATAGTAGAGATGGTACTGCTGTTACCAGCTGTTGGTTGTGAAGTGCAAACAGCTGCAGGCGCAAAAAGTAGTTGCCTACAGAGTTGTAACAATACTAAGGTGTTGCCATAGAGATAGTTACAAAATCACATTATGTTATTGGTTGAGATAGGCCCGCAAGGCTGACGGGATGGCCCTTTGCAACTGTCAGGGATCAGCTTAACACCAATTCAACTATAGTACCATCTGTGAACAAAACTCAACCAATTGTATTTACAAAGTAATGGAAATAAATTTTTGTATATAATTAATGAGAATTTATAAGTGTGCAGATTCTTAGTTATTACCTCAACGCTATGCAGATTTTTAATTTTTAGTTGAACACAATGAAGAAAAGAGTAAGAAAGAGTGAAGGTTGAGAGAATTAAAGACACATACTATGAAAATAATTATTTTACAATTTAGCTATACATAACTTCAGCATAACTATATTTTTCATAAATATTTTTTTCCTTATTTGCTAAATGATCTTGTTCGCTATGATCAGAAATATAAAAATTTAAACCATTGGAAGGTCGAACTCCTCTTGATGCAAAATATAACAAAATGTACATAAAAACTGGTTGCCAAAATAAAATCTAAAGTTCACGAAGCAAAGTTTCATTGGCCTGCTTGTATAATTATTAACATTAACAATCAGTAGTTCAGTTTTCGATGCTCACTTGTTAATTCCATTAACTAGTGCTTCTTTTGTAATTTTATTTCTAATACGAGGAATAATGTTATTAATTTCTAATTGTGACTTATTTCGAGGTAAAGCACTTAAAATTGTACTGGATAGTAATTATTAATTTTTTAATCAGTACCACAAATTTTTTTATCATAGCCTAGTTGCAATAAATTTTTGTTTCACATGGCAAACCTGTGAATATATCATTATTTATTACGGTACAATCTTTATTTTTTTATGCTTAAACAACTCAGTTTGACATACATTCTGATAAAAAAATTTTCTGCAATGATGCAGAAAGCTACGAATAATCACAGTTTGTGTGAATATTTTATCACAGGCTGCAGAGCAGTTAGACAAAACATATTTGAGCGAGTTGTAATATTAAACTTAATGTAGAACACTGTCACTTACTGTACACTGTTCACAAATCTTTTTCATAAAGTTCATTAAATTATAACTCTTTCTGGATTAGATCTAAAATTTCTGTTTCAGTAAATTCTGGCATTAATGCTGGAGCAGATAATCTATGCAATTGACATGTCAAATTCTGACCAATCTGAAATCATCAGTTTCTGATAGTGCTCTGTTATAAAAAAATTCTTCACCATAGCCCCTTACAAAATCTTCCAAATATCTATTCTAAATTAAAACCACAGTGCTAATGCATCTGTTGGCAGTTTAGTGCACAAATTACAGCAAATAAATGGCGCATTTGTTCAGTTCCTTTGCTTCATTTACACATTCTCATCATTTGTCACCATTTGAAACAATACTAGTGTAACAACCTCTCATATTATAAATATGTATGTATGTATGTATGTTACATCCCTCCCACTCCCAGGACAGTATTTGTGTACCCCGTTTGTCTGTGTCCATGGTGTTCAAGTGAAGAGCAAAAAGTATCCAAAATGTTTGTGAATCCTGTGTGTGAGCAAGAGCATGGACAAAGTATTCACATAGTCAGGTGTAGGAAACTGTCTAAAAAGTTCACACAGGCCTTCATCATCAATCTGTCAGGCTGATTTGATACTCGGCTGGCACACCTGTCCAAATCCCAGAAACGATGCCTTTATGCGTGCAGCTATCGTGGCATGTCCACTGTAATTGTATTTTAAAAAATTTACATCTGTTTTAAAGTTTGAGAAAAAAGTAAAATGAACTAATAACGAACTAACATTTTGAGTAATCATAGAAAAACCATGTATACACAATCTCTGAATAAACTCAGATCAGTTTGAGATATAGTGATGACACAGTCAGGGAATTATTAGTTCAATGAGTTTGAAGAATAAAGATGTTACTGACATTACTGAGATATTATGTAAAATCTTCTGTCATCCTTTCTTGTCTATTGTAGGCAAATTGAACCATTTTTGTGCACTACAAATTTCAAATATTTATAACTGAAAACCATCCTGAGGGAATAACAGAAAAAAAGAAGAAAATAGGGAATTGATGAAATAATTTTGTGACTAAAGTATGAGGACTAATACGATTTTATTTAGACTATAGGAGAGATGGCAGCACAGTTACCAGCTGTCGGTTGTGAAGTGCAAGCAGCTGCGGGCGCAAAAAGTAGTTGCCTACAGAGCTGTGACAATAAGGCATTACCATAGAGATATTTACAAAATCACATTATGTTATTGGTTGAGGTATGTCCACAAGGCTGCCGGGCTTTCCCATTGCACCTGTTAGGATCAACTTTCTGCAAAATTGTCATAAATATCATTAATTAGGCATGTTATTTTTATCACGGACTAATTGCTGTGATGTTTCTGTAAGATTGTCACCAAACAGCAATCATTTCCTTTCATCATCATTACCAGTTTGTTTCAATAAGAATCAACAAAGATGAATTAATGTATTGACTACAGTTATTGTTTGCTGTAACATTCAGCACTGAATTTTCCAATATTGGAATGGGTGATTTAAATGCATTGTGAAAACTTTTACCTCCAATTGAAAGAACTGAATCTTCATTGCATTGCAACAGCCTTTAGCTTCAATTGACTTAAGTTTCCATGCATCCGTTTCAACTACTGAAACTAACAGACAGGTTATTTAGAGATCTGTGTAGGGATGAATGTAAAAACGATAATTCTTTTGGACGTAAATCTATTATTTTATGCAGTGATTTTCTAAAAATTTTACCAGTCATTCCAGATGGATCATGGGCAAGCTATACTTCAGAATTGCATTAAAAGTTGGAATGAGCTTAATACACTTCATCATGTTGATTTAACTTAAAATATGAGTGCTTCTCCACATGAATTAAGAGCTTATTGAAATTTTGAAATAAAGGAACCAGAATGCACGTTAAATGTGTTATATAATAGTGCTATTGTTTTCAAAGTTGTAACTGGAATCACACAGAACAAGCAAAATTTGTTTCCACATATAAATATCTTATTTCAGAACTATTTTATCTTTTGAGTTTCAAAGAAAACATTTCCCAATTATTTCTGCATTTGCAATTACCATTAATGATTCTCAGACACAAACATTCAAACAGTTATTATAGTGGTTTACAGTGTCTCATAAATATGTATTACACTGGAGAAATAATAATAATAATAATAATAATAATAATAATAATAATAATAATAATAGTTTTTTCTTCCTTTCTTCTATACAGTTTCCACCACGAAATAGTTATATCTGTGTGAGAATATATTAATTCACTTCATTAAGTGAATAAATTAGAACATTGTGGAATTAAGTTGAAGCCATTCATTTGGTTTGAGTCTTTAACTGAGCAGTAGTCAGAATAATGTTCCTGTATAGTTAACACATAATGGAAAATATATTAGTAAGTTACTGCAAACACCTAAGATATAGTTGTGTCGGGTGCTCCTCTTCATTATATATGAAGACCATTTCTTTTCTTCATAAAGAATAATTATGTGATTGCAAATGTAGCCTGTTTTGTTTGGAGATGAAGCAAGAATGATTGTTATAAATTTGGACCAGAAACTGAATTATATTGCATATATTTTCTTGGAGAGAAGCAACTCTTATTGGACAGGTAATAGCCTATTAATTGCAGCAAAACACAGTCATTAGTAAAATACAAGGGACTAGATTTATGGGATTGAAGAGAGTAAAGTTGTAGTGGAAGGTCCACAAGCTAAACATATTAGTGCCGAACTCTGTGCAATTATGAAAACTGTAGATCAGTTGATGTATGATCACAGATTGAAATTCGCCACACACTCTGATTCCCTCGGTGCTTCACAGACCACCTGGCACATCCAGTTTTCCTTCTCCACTTACAAAGGCAGTGTGTTGTTTGACCTCGTACATAATTGTTAATTAGGGTGTTAGAGTGACACATCCAGTTATCATGTAAGTGATCAGCTAGTCACAGTTACACTTTGCTGTCTTTTCTGGTCTTGTGTTCGCGTTTTAATCGTAGCCTATGTCTTAAAACACAATATTAACAGTTTTTGCTTTCATCTGTGTGAGGGTGACCGTGTATGCTAATGTGAAGAATAGCAAATGTGATTTTATGTAGCTTTTGGCATCTCTGCATTTCAGTTTTTACTACATCAATGTAAAAAGTATTTGAAGGGGGTCTGTAACATAGATGTCGAATGCCCTAAGTAAACAAACGGCAGCTGTTATGGATGGCACATATTTGTAGCCTACTCCAGAAGAAATACAGGTACATTTCTAATAGTATGAGCAGTAAGTATCAACTATACATTGCTACTTTGTCACTTGGTGTTCTTTCATCCATTGATGTCATAATGGATTATGAGTTTTTTTTAGATGAAAAGTGAGTCATAGCAACTATACGTGATAGTTAACTCACGTAGCTCAGGTAGATGTCCGGTTGATAAGCTGAGTATGCCACAGCAGGTTGGCTGACAGCACGAACATTCATAAAAGGAGCACCCATTCGGTGGACACGAGACGGAGGAGAAGTCTCCGTGTTGCGATAACATTGCTTTCTAGTGTTTGATACTCTGCATTGTAAATGTTCAAAATGTGATGGCTGTTAATGATAAACAATGCATCTGAAACTCTAGCTACAGGATTTTCTTGTGACAATCTCCTTTTCCTTGCAGAGTTACTTCAGGTCCACGGAATGTTTCTGTGAGGATATAACTCGTTCAAGTCGGAAGAATAATAGACAGTACTGTCCCCAGATCCATATGTTTGTAAGTCCCTAATGTGTATTGAGAAGGACTAAATTGTTCCTGTTGGCAGGTTACAGACTTGTTTATCTCATGAAGCTATCCCAATTTGGATTTTATCGGAATTGCTCTCTCCTGTTGCTGTCAACTGCCACGTTGTTCTGTCATTCGATCAGTGTTGCAGTTTTGTGTTTCTTCGTTGTGTGATACTAGATGAACACACTATTGTAGATGGAATTTTCCTTTTTGCTGTGCTCCCACATTCCAATATTTGTCAGGTTTGTGTGGCATTTGCTTTTGTCTTAATACGTCATTCTCACTGTGAGGTTAATGTAAGAAGACCTACAAATTTCTACTCGAATACCGTCCAGATACATCTCTGGTGAACAAAAAAAAAAAAGTATAAGTGTACATTATCATATTTAGTTCACAGTATTGTAGAAACATCTTCAGAACAATGACAGCCTTCTGTGATGCTCAGATCTTTCAGTCTGTTAGCAGTTGTATCAAGCATTTAATTATTTCTTGCAGATATCCCATTTCTGTTTTACTTCGGACGGCTTTCGCTGTGCATCATACGTTTTTTACATTCTATTATCTGCTATAAAGAAATTGTGCACCCACCAGTTTATCGATTATTTCATTTGTGATCTGTGTATTTGAGGTACATTTACCCTGCTTGATTGTGTTTGCCTTCTATTGGACAAAAAATGTGATTTTAGTATGTCTTAGGAAAACATCTACATTACAGTTACAATTACTTTTATGTAAATTTTGTTTAAATATTGTAATGTAAGGGAGATGTTGCTATCTAACATGGAGATAATAATATGCTAAAGGGGAAAACAGCAAATACGGATTTCAATTATTGTGTCATTTCGATAAGCGACTATTCGGAGCTGTCGAAGTTGCGTTCGGCTACAGTTGACTCACATTTGGACACATTCCTAGGTGGCACCATGGAAGAGGAACAAGGACAATCCAAGCCCGGGTCCCCGCCTTCCTGCGGGGGCGGTGACGAGGAGCTGGAATTGGAGGAAGCGTCCGCGGAGGAGGAGGAAGAGGAGACGCTGTCCCCGCCGGGCAGCCAGACGCCCTCCCAGCCCGCCACCAGCCCAGGTAATAAGTCTGCCAACGTGTGCAGTCACTCCTGGTGTCGCGTAGTACTCGTCAGTCTGTGAAGACGAGGTTTTAGGCATAATGTGATCTGTGTGACTAAATTAATGCCATTGGCGTCTGTTTTTGTGCTTGAAGGCGTGTAATGTACTTCAGTTAAGCAGTAGGGGACCTTATTTAACCGAGGCTACTTGTTTTTGCACGAAGACGAGTAACTTACTTTCTTTCGAGAGTGGGGTTGTCGACCTTTTCTCGTGTTCTTCAGTTCTTGTAGACCCGTTTGAGTGTGTCGACTTGCACTTTAGAGATCACTGCCACTTCTTGCTATCGTGTACCGATGCGAGAGGACTGACCACATCCAGAGTGGTGTAATGTGTTCAAAAGAAAAGGTACAAAACAGCACTGTGAGTATAGTTGTAGTCATTATTCGAGACTAATCTGCAGAGGCGTAAGCACAACTACTCCACTGTTTCGTGAGCTGAAGGATTCCTTGTTCTCAGAATTTCTGTGGCTGTGACAATAGCCAACTCTCCACAGTGTCCTTCAGTTTGTCGTCCGAGTTGAAGTGCTACCCTCTGACACGTTTTTTTAGCGGACGGAACACGTGGAAATCGCAGAGTGTCACGTCCGGGTTGTAGAGTGGAAGCACGAGCAGCTCTCACTTGAACTTGGCTGCTACACTTTGTGCGACCTCAAGAGATGTGTAGGCGTGTGTTATCTTGCAGCAGACTCACTACTTCCGCGAGCAGCCTGGGTCGTTTGCTCTCGATGGGCTCGCATAGGCTGTGGATTGTGTTTCAGTAAATGTCACTGTTAACAGTTTTGCTGCCCTCACAGAATTTAACCAGAATCGGATGTCAAAAATAAAAATAAAAAATGCGTGCTGAGGGCACAGCTTTTTTAGGGGGAGGTGACGATGCCTGCTTCCGTTGTGTGTTGTCCGGCTTTGTCTCCGGCTCAAAGTAGTGGCACTAGCTCACATCACCAGCGACTATCCACTCCAGAAAAGCAGGGCCTTCGTCGTACCGGAACAGGCTTCGCTGTTCTAGCCACATACGCAGTTTGTTTTTCGGTTTGCTGGGGTTGTTCGGAACCCACTATGCGCGCAGCTGTCTCCACTGTTTCGCCACTACCGCCACTGTCACTGCCAGACATTCACAGTGTGGCAAGCCGATCACTTCTTACCAGGTTGTTCACCTTGTTGATGAGTTCAGCTGTGATAATTGTATGCGCCTGACCTGGTCTCGGGTCATCATTCCGACACACTTGGTCTTCTTTAAAACAGGCACACATTTTTCTTACTGGCTTGCCAGACACACAGTCTTCCTCTTGTGCGGTCACCATCCTATGATGAATGTCAGCCATTTTAACCCCTTCTGCAGCCAGAAATCTAGTAACACCTCTCTGCTCCTGAGTCATCGAATCTTGCGATGTGAATTTCACGATCTCAATGCATTCCCTCATCAGATGGATGGAACACACAACTGCCTGCTTCTCTCCTGTGATATGTTGTGCAGGCCCACAACCGTGCCAGATAATACATTCACACTCGTAGATGTCTTGCTACGTACCCCAAAGTGCTCCCCCCCTTCCTCCTGCAGGTCCTGGGGTAAGAATAGGCCCGAGGTATTCCTGCCTGTCGTAAGAGGCGACTAAAAGGAGTTTCACACGTTTCGGCCTTTATGTGACGGTTTCCTGTAGGGTTTGACCTCCATTTTTCAAAATTTTCCCGAAGAGCGAGCCAATTGGGGAAGGGCACCTTACGTGGTGCATCGTGTCCATCGTGCATTGAGATCTTTACCCTACTTTCTCGTCGTCGCATTTCAGTCCTGCTCATTCTCCATCTCTTGGGCGAGGACACCTTCCTGTGTCTGTTTTCCACCGTGCACTGTGCATTGTCGCTTTCTGCGTCGACAGTGACCTCGGACTTCTTTGCACCTGATATCCGCCACAGTAGGCAGTCCGTTGTGGTGGGGCCGCCATGTACCCTGTCGGTTGTAGCCCCCTGACCGCACGGGGATCGCTCTGCTGATGTTTGCGCCGTTAGGTCCCCACGTGTGCCAAGGGGTAGGGATCCATCCCCCTGGGGCATCGGGTCTCCTGGCAATGGCCATCCTGCCAGGTGGCCTTTGCTGTGGCTGGGTGACGCCTGTGGGGAGAGCCCCTGGTCTTAGTGGGTGGCATCAGGGTGGATGACACGCACTGATGTGTAGTCCATCATCTCTTGGTGGTGGTGAGACACCAGCAGTCACTAAGAATTCACGAGCTCAATTCAGCATACAGAACTACGACCCTAAATCATTCCCCTACCTGGCCACACCGTGGGAGGAACTTCACGCTAAGGATGGCAGCGGATCTTATTTTCCTCGGTAACTTGTATTGATTGGGAATCTTTCATGATGATGAAGCCTCAGCTTTTTGTTGAGCATTTAGAGGACAAGTTTGGGAAGTGGAGGGATTGTCCAAATTGAGATCCGCGTCAGTCTTGATCAAAACAGTATCCTCTGCCCAGTCACGGACGTTACTCTTTTGTGAGAAGCTGGGGGATGTTTCTGTAACCATTACGCCCCATAAGAGCTTAAATATGGTCCAGGGTACCATATTTCACTGGGACCTTCTTTTGCAGTCTGACGACGAGCTGCGTGCCAATTTAGAGTGGCGAGGTGTACATTTTGTCCGGCGTGTCCACCGGGGTCCGAGGGATAATCAGGTCGCCACCGGTGCCTTCATCTTGGCTTTTGAGGGTGATACATAGCCCGAGAAGGTCAAGGTGATGGTCTACTGCTGTAATTTAAAGCTCTATATCCCCGATGTTATTCAATCTGTATATTGAGCAAGCAGTAAAGGAAACAAAAGAAAAATTCGGAGTAGGTATTAAAATTCATGGAGAAGAAGTAAAAACTTTGAGGTTCGCCGATGACATTGTAATTCTGTCAAAGACAGCAAAGGACTTGGAAGAGCAGTTGAACGGAATGGACAGTGTCTTGAAAGGAGGGTATAAGATGAACATCAACAAAAGCAAAACGAGGATAATGGAATGTAGTCAAATTAAATCGGTTGATGCTGAGGGGATTAGATTAGGAAATGAGACACTTAAAGTAGTAAAGGAGTTTTGCTATTTAGGGAGCAAAATAACTGATGATGGTCGAAGTAGAGAGGATATAAAATGTAGACTGGCAATGGCAAGGAAATCGTTTCTGAAGAAGAGAAATTTGTTAACATCGAGTATAGATTTAAGTGTCAGGAAGTCGTTTCTGAAAGTATTTGTATGGAGTGTAGCCATGTATGGAAGTGAAACATGGACGATAACCAGTTTGGACAAGAAGAGAATAGAAGCTTTCGAAATGTGGTGCTACAGAAGAATGCTGAAGATAAGGTGGGTAGATCACGTAACTAATGAGGAGGTATTGAATAGGGTTGGGGAGAAGAGAAGTTTGTGGCACAACTTGACTAGAAAAAGGAATCGGTTGGTAGGACATGTTTTGAGGCATCAAGGGATCACAAATTTAGCATTGGAGGGCAGCGTGGAGGGTAAAAATCGTAGAGGGAGACCAAGAGATGAATACACTAAGCAGATTCAGAAGGATGTAGGTTGCAGTAGGTACTGGGAGATGAAGAAGCTTGCACAGGATAGAGTAGCATGGAGAGCTGCATCAAACCAGTCTCAGGACTGAAGACCACAACAACAACAATCCCTCCCCCGATGCGGTGCTTTAAGTGCTGGAAGTTCGGCCGTATGTCTTCCTACTGTACTTCGCGCGTCACATGTCGAGATTGTGGACACCCTGGACTTCACATACCAATACTCCATGTGCCCCGCCTCCTATCTGTGTCAACTGTGGAGAGCACCATTCGTCTTAGACTAATGACCACAGATGTTAAGTCCCATAGTGCTCAGAGCCAACCATTCGTCTTACTCGCCAGACTGCAAGATTCTCCAGAGAGAAAGGAAAATTGTGGAGTAAAAGAACCTGGACTGGCTGACCTACAGAGGCTAAGAGAAAATTTGAATGCCTGCATCCTGTATGTACGACATTGTCTTATGCTGCCGCTACAACAGTTCTGGCACCAACAGCTCCGCCAATCCCAGTCACCTCTCAGAGCCGGAAGACTACTCCTGCCCCCTTGATGGTGGGGGCCACTTTTCTCCTTGTTGCTCCCGCACCACCAACTTCGGGAGCAACACCCCCCGACTATCGGGGACGTCCGTCCCCACTTCTAAGCCGGAGAAGCGTAAGTCTTCTTCGGCTTCTTTCGCTAGGAAGGGGTCTCTTAAGTCACTCGCTTCCCAGGTTTCTACTAGTGGGAAAGATGACACCCACCAGTGGCTGAAAAGCTCAAAAGCAGCTGGTCGTAGGGCTTCACGCTCATCCTCAGTCCCAGAGACTGAGTCAGTGAAATCCTCCCGGCCAGGGAAACCCGAGGAGCGGCGAGAGAAATCCAAAAAGAAGACCCCTAAGACCAAGGAAATTGCGGTGGCACCCACATCACTGCTACCTATGAGCTCTGCATCTGAGGATGGCGTCCGCTGAGGACCTAGATCTCGCCAGACCCTCAGACAAAATGCATATAGACTACTCGGCAAAAAGTTGGTGGCAGCAGGTGACCCTGAGGTGTAAACTGCCTCATGGAACGTTCCGTGCCTTCCCAGTCTCACGATGACATCATCCTCCAGTGGAATTGCGGCAGTTTTTTCCGTTGCCTGGCTGAGCTACAGCAGCTGTTAAGCTGTACACCTGCTACCTGCATTGCCCTCCAGAAAACCTGGTTCCCAGCAATGGGGATCCCTGCCCTCCATTGCTATAAGGGATATTACAGGAACCGTGGAGACTATAATCGTGTGTCAGGTGGAGTTTGCGTTTATGTCCTAAACTCAGTCTGTAGTGACACTGTACCCCTTCAAACCCCTCTTGACACTGTGGCTGTCAGAATAAGGACAACACAGGAAATAACTGTCTGCAATGTATATCCAGATGGTGCAGTACCCCTGAACGTATTAGCTGCACTGATTGATCAACTCCCTAAACCTTTCTTACTTCGGGAGGTTTTAATGCCCTTCAGTGTGGCTCATGGTAGTTACTCGGTCATTGATTTATCAATTTGCAGCCCAGGACTTACCCTATCTTTCCACTGGAGAGCACATGACGACCTGTGTGGTAGTGACCACTTCCCCATCTTCCTGTCACTGCCCCGGCGCCGGGCCCACGGATGCCTCACCAGATGGGCTTTAAACAAGGCAAACTGGGAAACTTGCACCTCTGCTGTCACCGTTGAATCTCCTCCACACTTTAACATCAATGTGATGGTTGAGCAGGTGACTACAACAATTGTTTCTGTGGCAGAAAACCCGATCCCTCGCTCTTTAGGGTGCCCCCCCCCCCGCCATAAGGCAGTCCATTGGTGGTCGCCGGAAGTCGCCGAAGCAATTAAGGAGCATTGGTGAGCTGTACAGCGACATAAGCGACACCCTTCCCTGGAGCACCTCGTAGCGTTTAAACGGCTCCGTGCCCGCATTCGCCGACTTATCAAACAACAGAAGCAGGCGTGTTGGGAGACATATATCTCGACCATTGGGTACCGTACGTCACCTTCCCAAGTCTGGGCAAAGATAAAATGTCTTTTCGGGTACCAGACCCCAACAGGTGTTCCCGGTGTTAACATAAATGGCGTGTTATCTACCGACACAAACGCAGTTGCCGAGCACTTTGCTCGAGCCTCTGCGACGGAGAATTACCTCCCATCGTTTCGTGCTCTCAAATGGCAGCTGGAAGGGAAAGTCTTCTCATTGACTACACGCCACAGTGAATCCTATAAAGCCCCATTTACAGAGTGGGAGCTCCTCAGTGACCTTGCACATTGCCCTGACACAGCTTCTGGGCCTGATCGAATCCACAGCCAGATGATTAAACATCTCTCATCTGACAACAAGCAACATATCCTCATCATCTTCAACCGGATCTGGTGCAATGGCATCTTTCCGTTGCAGTGGCGGGAGAACACCATCATCCCGGTGCTCAAACCTGGTAAAAACCCGCTTGATGTGGATAGCTATTGGCCCAACAGCCTCACCTACGTTCTTTGTAAGCTGCTGGAACATACGGTGTGTCGGCGGTTGGGTTGGGTCCTGGAGTCACGTGGCCTGCTGGCTCCGTGTCAGGGCGGCTTCTGCCAGGGTCACTCTACCACTGATAATTTTGCGTCCCTCGAGTCTGCCATCCGAACAGCCTTTTCGTGATGCCAACACCTGGTTGACGTCTTTTTTGACTTATGTAAAGCATTTGACATGACCTGGCGACATCATATCCTTGCCACACTGTACGAGTGGGGCCTCCGGGGCCCGCTCCCGATTTTTATCCAAAACTTCCTGTCGCTCCGTACTTTCCGTATCAAAGTTGGTGCCTCCCGTAGTTCCGTCCGTATTCAGGAGAATGGAGTCCCGCAGCGCTCTGTATTGAGTGTCTCAATTTTTAGTGGTCGTTAACGGTGTAGCAGCAGCTGTCGGGCCCTCCGTCACACCTTCTCTGTATGCAGACGACTTCTGCATTTCGTACGGCTGCTCCAGTACTGGTGTTGCTGAGCATCGCCCAACGGGAGCCATCCACAAGGCACAGTCACGGGCTCTAGCCTATGGCTTCCTGTTTTCCGCCATGAAGATGTGTGTTATGCATTTCTGTCAGCGTCATACCGTTCATCCAGAACCGGCACTTTACCTTAATGACAATCCACTCACTGTAGTGGAGACATATTGATTCTTAGGTCTGGTTTTCGATGCTAGTTTGACTCGGCTTCCTCGTCTTCGTCAGCTTAAACGGATGTGTTGGCAGCAATGCCCTCTCCTGCCTCATCAACACCAACTGGGGTGCAGATCGCTCCATGCTGCTGCAGCTCTACAGAGTCCTTGTTCAATCCCGCCTCGATTATGGGAGCGTGATCTATTGTTCGGCGGCACCCTCAGCATTCTGTTTGCCTGACCCATTGCACCATTGCGGAGTTCGACTAGCAACAGGAGCTTTTTGGATGAATCCGGTGACAAGTGTACTGGTGGAGGTTGGAGTCCCTCCGTTGAAGCCCCATTGAAGATCAGACATGCATGACTGCATGCCAGTTATGTTGCACACATTCATAGCTCTCCTGAACATCCTAATTACCGTCTTCTTTTCCCAACCGTGGCGGTTCACCTCCCGCATAGGCGGCTCAGGTCAGGGCTAACGATTGCGCTTTGCGTGCGATCGCTTCTGTCTGAACTAGAATCCTTGCCTGTACCACCTCTCCTAGAGGTCCATTCACGTACACTTCTGTGTTGTAGCTGTAGGCTGAAGCTTCGCCTGGACCTTTCACGTGGCCCTAAGGACTCCCTTAACCCTGCGGCTCTTCACAGTCACAGTCACTTCCTCTCGATTCTTGAAGTGGTCAGGGGCTCTGAAGTAGTTTACACCGACGGCCCGATGGCTGATGGTAATGTTGGCTTTGCGTTTGTCCACAGAGGCCATATCGAACAGCATTCCTTGTCCGATTGCTGCAGTGTATTCACTGCAGAGCTGGTGGCCACATCTCGTGCACTTCAGTATATCCGTTCATGCCCCAAGGAATCGTTTCTTCTGTGTCCCGACTCCTCGAGCAGCCTATAAGCTATCGACTAGTGCTACCCTCACCGTCCTTTGGTAGCGTCCATTCGGGAGTCCATCTCTGCCCTGGACCGTCGTTCAGTGGTGTTCGTGTGGACTCCAGGACACGACGGCATCCCCGGCAACGAACTTGCCGACGGGCTGGCCAAACGGGCTACGCGGAAACCGCTTCTGGAGATGGTCATCTCTGAACCTGACTACGAATGTGTGGAAATCTTCCTGCAGGACTCTCGGAATAAATCAGTTGTCCTCTGCTGGCTCCGCATTGGCCACACTTGGGCGACCCACTGTTAGCTGCTGCGCCTCAGTGTCGGTGCGGCACCCGGTTGACAGTGGCCCGTATTCTGGTGCACGGTCCCACTTTCACTGCCCAGCGATGAAATCTCGGGTTACCGGACTCGTTGCCGCTAGTTTTATCTGACGACGCCTCATCGGCTGATTTAGTTTTACGTTTTATTCGTGAGGGTGGGTTTTATCATTTGATCTAAGTTTTAGCACATGTCCTTTGTCCCTCTGTGTCATCCACCCTAGTGCTTTTAGGGTGGAGGTTTTAATATGTTGCAGAGCGACTGGATTATCCTTTTTATTCTCGTGGTTGGCCAGCCACTGCGATCTGCTTTCTTGTTTTACTCTCTTCTGTTTCTAGCATCACTGTGTTGTTTTCATGTCCTCTTTTGTTCCTTTTACTGTTCTTTGCCTTTCCTTTGTTCTCACGGTTTTTCCTTTCTCTCCATTTTGTGTTATATGTCTCGTCTGTTTTATTCTCACACTTGTAGAAATTGTTTTATTAGGAACAAGGGACCGATGAGCTCGTAGTTCAGTCCCTTGTCCCCTCTTTTAAATCAACCGACCGACCGACCCAAATCGGCATTTGCAAATTTCAGCTGGTCTGGCTGTTCCGAGTGTTTCGTACCTTTTCATTTGAACATTCTTTATATAAACCTTGGCCGTATACTGCCCATAAACATTGTACTGCACAAAAACATTGTACGATTGATAACACTACAGAAAATAAAGTGTAACAACATGGTGGAAAGGTGCATATGCTGTGTTCATAAATGCTTTTAGTTGTAGAGGCAGGTCACGTTCGCCAATGGTGAAACTTATGTCAGGCAAGAAAGTGTAAGTTAGAAGTGCAGCATGTATGCAAAATATGCATATAAGTAGTGTCGAAATGAAAAGGTACGAAACATTGTAACAACCAGACTGGTTGAAATTTGCGTAGGCCGCTTTGGGATAGCTTAGTGAAACATTGAGGGACAAGAAATGTGCATCATCACCTCCCCCTGAAGTATACAAAGCCGTACCATCAGCAAGTGAGCCGACGCTGTCTTCTTCGACATCAGAGGTCCGAAACTCATCAAATTCCTTGTGCACGGAAAACAGTGCAAATCCATTGAGAGCAAACAGCCTGGACTGCTTACGGAAGGAGTGATTCTGCTGTATCGTAATGCACACCCACTTATCTCTGTGGTCACACAAAGTGTAATGGCCAAGTTCAAGTGGGAGCAGGTTGAGCAACTACCCTACAGACCAGACAGTTTTGGTCTATTACAAAATGTCTCTGGGGGGATGTGATTCAAACCAGACGACACACTGTATGACACAGCAGAGGACTGGCTCGTGTCACAGCCACAGGAATTCTGAGAACGGGCAATCTTTTGGGATAGTTGTGCTGAGGTCTCTGGTGATCACTTTTGAATAAAGACTTCAGTTATATCCACACTATGTAGAATTGCACCAATTTGGAACTATTGTAGATCCGGGGCTGATGCCCGGAGCAGTCAGAGTTATAGTGGGAAAGTGTGTAGTCTCCACGTTAGTCTTGTTTACGTTTAGTGATTTTGCTGTTTCCTCTTCATTTACTGCTCTTATGTCAAATGAAAACAAAACGGATTTCTGTGGCCAGGAGCTATCAAGTGAATTAAAATACAGTCACATAATTACAGAAGACTAAAATATGTTATTAGTTTCATATTTTATTTTGTTTCCATCTTTCTGACAGTCGAGCATTAATTGCCTTGCAGAACAATGAACTTATTTTTGTAAGTTTTCTAAAGAAATTTGGCTTTTATTAATCTTTTCCACTGAGGCAGTCAATGTATTTGAAACGAAGTGTTTTATTCCACACTATTGGCTAATTGTTCGCTGCATTTCAAGTGCACGTTTTCATCTGCTAGCACACGTGGCATTATGCCATCATAAAGAACCAAACATGAGACTGGTACTCCAAGAAAATTAACGTCTCGAAAACCACACTGAAAAGCTTAATATCAGGTTGAGGCCTACTTCATTGGGAATCAGGACATACGAATGTGCCCTTTAAGCCGAATTATGGATTTTAGTACGGTTCACGAAACTCCGATGCTCTTGGAGAACTCTCTGGTGTCTTGTTTCTTTTATGACACAATATGAGATCTTTTAATGTTTTACACGTATGAACATGCAGGCTTCTTGCGTCATCGTAGCTGTGCAAGTGCGGTGACACATGTTATCTGGCACTCTCTGGCAACTGCTGATACGGACCTATTTCTACAGGTCACGGGAAAATATTGTGAAGCATTACTCTCACTTTCAAAGTAAATTTCCTTTTGCACAAGTTGAACTATGTGTGAGAATGTACGATGAATTTCTTAATTTACAAAGCGTTTGACTCTCATTTAAAAATATACTCTTTGATGATGAGCCATTTAGAAGAATTTCGAGCCCAGAAGATCACACATTTGTGTCGTTACTAAAAATTTTACTGCCACATTTGTGTGGTGTATCTTAAAATGTAACATGCGCAGTAAAGATCGACATTATATGTGAAAGCCTAGCTTCTCTTGCAGCTTATTAACATTAGAGACAAATGTTCTATGTTAAAGCTTTGCTTTTCTTGTAGCAACACTATGTATGTTAATTTAAACCATTAACTTTTTCTGTTTGTGTGTTCGCGCTACTTAACAGTGATCTTGCTATTGGCTGACTTCATCAGCTGTCCTATGCTCTGAATATCCGCTGTCATCGGCTGGCAAGATCACGTGACATTACCTACGACTGGGCTACGAAAGTGCATCGCAACCTCGATTTCAATGTTTCAGAAAGTAACGTGTGGTGTTTGGTGGAATTTGAATTTATACTTTGGTAATACAAAAATATGCAGTGTACATGTTGCTGCACATCAACGTGTAACCCCCCTCCCGAGTTTTGTTTTCTAAAGTGCCGGAAAATTCTATACGCCTATATAAAACCTTAACCATTCAAAGAATTGATAAGGTTTACAGTTCCAAGGAAAAATGTACTGCCTCTTGACATGGAAAACGTGTTTTCATTCGGGAGAAAATGTCCTTTTAACCGGGAGAAATCTGGGAATTGTTTTTCCTCGTACACGTGTACACCCTGACATAGCACAACATATTAAAATTCATTTATTCAGTTGCAGACTGCAACATAAACTATAGATAATTAATATTATAATCTAGTTTTCCTTTTGGAGTGGTACGGATGGTGTTAGCATGTCCTCTATAATGAAGATCACTTAGGACCACAAGAAAGGAGAACACCAGTGCTTTTTGCATGAAAACTTACCTTGCTGATGTGTAGTAACACCTGTGTTCTCTTTTACCAAGAAATCACTGTAATTCCTCACCAGTTCCTGAAATACACACTTGTTTTCGTACGTACAAATGTGGGAAGATGTAGTGTGTCGTGTACAGCTGCTAGCAGTAAAGTGTAGGAATTGGAGTTGTGTCATTCCGTAATTTTTCCAGGAGCGTCTCCGGCTTCCTCGGGCTCCGTCCCCGCGACACCGGTGCAGGAGTCTCGGCTGATGTTCTTCACCGGTAAGCCGCTGAACATCAGGCGCGGCAGGGGCCGGCCGCCCTACAAGGAGAGGACGACACAGAGGCAGGGCCGGCGCAACTCCCTGGGCGTCAAACTCAAGAGGTGGAAGAGGTACGTGAACTTGCCTGCAGCCGTCGGGGTTATGTAAAACTTCTAACGTTAATCGCCTTGTGATCTCATCACATTACAGCTTGCGCCTTTCAGAATAACAAGTTTCCGTCTTCAGGTACACACAGCCACAAAAATAAGAATATCTCATCATAAAAGCTACGAAATGTTTCAGGGGTGGTAACTGGCACACTCTGTTTCTTCCCTCAGCAATCCTCTGTCGTGATCTATTGGAAGAACTAGATACGTTGCTGCACAGTACCAAATATGAAATTGATTTGAACAAGCAATTTACAAATAAGGAAAGCCATTTCTTCAGTAGCTTTGCGAGTGTGCTATAAACGGCAACCCTGGCTACAGTATCACTCATTGTAGCTCCTAAATAGGCACAGTCATTAAATAAGACAGTCCGTCAGATAATATACTAATTTTGCACAGCAGTTACGTACAGTGGTACGGTGGGCTACAGATAATGTTTGCCCGGTTTTGTGTATTGTCGGTGGGCTGCTGGCTTGCAGTTTAATCTAAACCTGGGGTAGGTGAGTCGAGTCGAATGATGATCTCGTTCCTCGTGGTATACTGAAAGACAAAAGACGAGCTGCCGGAAATAGTGGCAGCAGGTCTGGTAACCCACAGCAGGCCGGCTGCTGGCTTAACTGTGCAGCATATTGTACTGGTGGCGGTGCGGTGACTTCTGAGGAAGACAACTGAGTACGGAGAAACTTTCGTTCTGTTTACGAAGTGATTTGTTGCTTTTACTCGTATTCTTGTGATTGTGTCTGTCTGAAGAAAGAAGCTCATTCTTCTGAATCTGACTTGCTTTAATGTGATTAGATTTTAAGGTGATCAACATTATAAGAGTGGTTGAGCCAAAATATCCTCTTAAATTGTTAAATTACAGTTGTGCATTGTTCCCATCCAGTCATGGATTAAATTAAAGTACAAGACCATAATTTTTAGTCTGCTTTATTTTTCTTTTTTATGTGTATCATTGCTCACACAGAACAGTTGCGCTCTAAAGCGAGCTTGTCGTGCTGTCACACGTAATGCTTGTGTAATGGTTATAGTGTGAAATTTAATTTGTGTAAAGAAATACATCTGGATAGGAGAATTATTATGGATTATAGAGAAGGCAAGCTAATATATTAGATCATTGCAACAATACCCCATTAAGTATTGCATTTCTTAAGAACCTGTCATTTAGTCTTACAAATGAAGAAATTTTAATGCATTTAATGACTCTTTGTTTATGAGTTGATGACTTTCATGTTTAATAGCATATGCGTTTTCTGCACTTATACTCTCCTGGAACTGCTAACAACTGGCATCACAAAGAGTTGATTATATAAATATGTCAAAGGAGATTGTGACATAGGACTGTGTCCAGCTGCATGTGATGGGTCGATAAGCGTCGGGGGAGGCTGGAGTTTCAATCTCTGTGGACACTGAGCCTGTTGTCCACGACACTTTGCATTACGACAACCGAAGGACACCTGGAAACAGGACATTCGCTGTTACCACAACATAAGTTCTTATGGGAATGGTGCAGGCTGCCTCGGAGTGAGACGGTGTACGATTTTGTGGTAGCGTATACTGAGACTCGAGGTGTTTCTCTTTTTGCTGGTGTGTATTTGTCAGTTTATCAGCATCTGACTTTTTAGGAAACTTTATGAAAAACACAAATCTAAATTTTTATTTTTTATTAACTTATTCTTTTGTAAAAAAAAAATTGCAGCTTTTTCTCGCAATTCTTAAGCACAGAACATGACACCATTTTACAAGTTATTATTTGCGCTTGTAAAACAAGATTTTGTGGTTTAATATCAAAAATGACTCTAATGAGCCAATAGTGTACTTAAAAGTAGTCTATGTTGATGGGTATTATTTTTAGTCAGTATATTTAATATTCTCACTGTGATTAAGTTCCACTAACTTTTGGTTGAGCGGTATAAACTATTTAATGTACGTGAAATAAAAACACTGAATTCCTCCACATTTGTTTCCGACGATTCTTCTCACTTTGTAGCTAATTGAATGTTTAATACAGTGAAACCCCGCTTTTACATGTTTCAGGTGACAGTGGCAAATAATGTTTTAAGTTGCAAAAGTTAACGTGTAGGATATCCCCTTCCACTTAAGATAACAGGCATCAAAAGACTTGTCAGTGACTTTTTTATTATCTAATAAAGGTCTACTAGCTAATAAAAACTGCTGATGTAACTGGAACTGATAACTGTCTGGGAAGTGGAAACATTTGACTTAGTTTCAAATGTCACGATCGATGTTTTTGGAAAGCTTGCAGTCGTCATTCATTATTTAAATAATGAAATACTGCACTAGTTATGTATTTTTTTATGCTTAGCACGATGCGTTTCAATAATTTTTTCTCGTTGTCAAGTGCAAATATGTAAATAAGTCTTCTGTATGGTGCTTGAACACGTGTTATTCTACACCTTTTAGAGGTTATCAGGTACTGTGCCTCATAGTTGTGTAGAAAACCACACACACGTGCAAACTATCACTCACATTGGTTGTTTGTGTAACATTGCAAAAAATACATACGTAAATACTGCACTTGACAATGAGAATAAATTCTCGAAACAGTTTTGCTCAGCACGAGTACGATACATAACCGGCGCTGTGTTTACACTAAAAACATTTGAGCAACACAAAGTGAATGACGGTGTCAGCTAGTGCTCCACACGGCCACACACTAAATACGGTTCGACAAAAGTGTCTCGACGATCACAACAATCACGAAACTGCATTTGCGCAGTAGAGACAGTTTGGAAACGGTTGTGATCGGTCAGGATATCTTCATTCGAACGAACCTAGTTATATACTCCCATCAGCCGACACGCCACGTAGAGCTGGGCAGCTGCGGGAGATACGGCACGATTTGTTACAACTTTTACTTGTTTACCTGTTCAGATCTGCTGAATAGAGTGCCACGGTGTCAAGAAACTTAACCACCTAATATTTGTTAGCACTACTGGATGGCCAACATTATGCCAGCATCATATTTTCTCTGCAAACATTTTTTGTTAATGTGTAAATCGCGGGAATAATATAAATATGTTGACGGAAAATCAAGTGCAAATTAATATTGTGGGCATAGGAAATTTGACAGGACTTATAAAAAATGTCGTTAACGGCGGGAACGTGTTAATTCCAGGAACGTAAAAGCTGGGTTGTACTGTATGTCACTTGATTCCTCTCTGACAGTACACAATACAAATATATTTAATTTGAATGGACTGTGTCTATGATTGCCAGCTGTTAATGGAGATTAAACATTTCCGTTACACCAATTGTAGACTCAAAGACAAAGCTTTTTTATTTCAGTTACTTTTAATTATTGTAATAAAGCACAGTGAGTCTCTGGACAGTGTGAAGTCCATTATCTCGGGGTTGCTATCCGTATGTCAGCGACTGGCACTGTAAAACTCTGCATCGACAGAGAAGTACAGTGCCACATTGTCATTGTGTCTTAAACTCCTCGTGGAACAGAAGACAAACATTGTGTGACTATGTTGAAATTAAGTTAATCTAAATATAATGAAATAAAAAATTTATAAATGTTCACCTGATGTTGCTCAGATGGGAAAGACATCGGTGTTAGCATAAGCATTTCTAACATTACAGAGTGTGAGAATGTAATTTTGACTGGTAAGAATCGATACTCTAACAAAGAATATTACTGTATCCTGCTACTGCAGAATAATACTGCAACAGTAAAATGTGAACGAGAAAAGAAACCATAAATTGCAAAGGAAATGTGCCATATACAACAATTAAACACAGTGCTCATACAAGGGTTTGCCAACAGCAAAGTGTGTCAAAGGCTTTAGGAAGACTGTGCAGTGCTTCATAACAACAAGTTGCCTCTGATGAGTGTGACGTCACAACTGTTTACATTAGATGTGTTTTAGCAGTTATGAGCGGGCTCATGTGCATCTGCAGTTACGTGGCGTACGAGTAGTACCTTCTCCCGTTTCTGGCTGCAGAAATGTGACTGTTGGCTGTGTAAGCAGTCGCAGCAAGCAGCTAGATGCAACCGGGAAAAATTTTACTGCCGCGCGGTGGCGGGCCCGGATCTATGACGGCGGGGGGGGGGGCGGGCAGGAGGCACCAAATTCACATTCTGGAGGAGGAAAAAACCTTGCTTCAGAAAGAGCCTAGCATCCAGTGCACGTTGGTCATATCGATTACTCATATGATTTTGATGCGCATCCCTGTCGGTTTTTGAACATAGTCTGTAAGTTGATTTCTGAATGAATAATGAGCTGCGAGGGGTAGCCGTGCGGTCTGAGGCGACTTGTCACGGTTCGCGTGGCTCCCTCCATCGGAGGTTCGAATCCTCCCTCGGGCCTGGGTGATGTATGTGTTGTCCTTAGCCTAAGTTAGTTTAAGTTAGATGTCCTTTGCTTAACTTAGTTTTAAGTTAGATTAAGTAGTGTGTAAGCCTAGGGACCAATGACATCAGCAGTTTGGACCCATAGTAAAAAAAATAAATAAATAAATAAAAAAACCGTAGGTTGATTTTTGAATGCGTGCATGCGTACGTGATGTCTCTGTCGAGGAATCCTCGTCGCATCTAGAAATAAACTTTCCTACAGGCAAAAGGGCTATACAAGCTGAGCAGAGTAAAGACGAACGCCAATCGTTGTCTGATTATGCTGTTGTTTAGATTTGCGAATGATCAGCGTTGCTATAATTACTAGGGAAATCCATAGATTCAGACTACCAGAGTGGAAATAAATGACTAACAGGAATAAGAGGTAAGAAAGATTTATGTATTATCCTCTCGGTATATCCAAGAAAATGAAATTTTGACATAAAATTGTAGGCCAGATTGCTACGCTAGTAAGGAACAGTTGTACAGTCCCCAGCTAGCAGCCGCTCAAGTTCTATTCTGGAAGTAATGCGGAAAACATGTTGTACGAACAAGTAACAACGCCTAATCAGAGAATAATTGCGGGATAACCAAACCTGTGATTCTGGCAGGGTTAGTGGCAAATTTTGACAATGGCAGGAATAGCTACAGAATTGGTGATGACAAGATTGTTTGTTAGAACGAGGAAGGAGAAGAAACCACGACATCACACAAATTATGGAAGAGTAAGACGATTCCAGATTTATATAAAAATTTCGTAATACTACTTTTCGACCTCATGCTTGAGAAACTGGTATGTATGAATGAAATGTGAAGCTATTTCCTAACATAAAGCTTTTTGCTTGTAGTAGGCCTTATAGGCATTTGATATCGGTTATTTCGTGAATTATATTCTGTCATATTATAAGAATGACCATTTGTGCCAAAACAGTCTCGTTTATTTGATGCGTGTTACAAAATTACTGCAATATTAGAAAGGCCTATTTTGTTTTATATAGCAGACAGTGACAAAATAGACATAATCAGATCAAGAAACCATACCAGTCTTGGGTATTATTTGTATTAACGGTTTTTTCAGTATTAGATAACGACTTTTCAATTTTTCATGTTGCAAAACGTTTGACGAACTTTGATGAGGTAATAGATTCTTTCGCAGAAAGGAAAGCACGCCATGTAAAGCTGTAGGAAGATTAGAGAGAAAACAATGTTAGGAGCTAAGGATTGAAGAAATGTGTACTGTATTGCTTGTCTCTTGTCTTTACTCATTTAATTTTATGTCACCCAAAACAGAAAGTTATTAGCTAACAGGCAATAAAGAGTGCAAATTTTCTGAAGAGTTCTTGTTCCCCTGATTGCAAATTTAAAAAAAAAAAAAAAAAAAAAAAAAAAAAAAAAAAAAAAAAAAAAAAAAGGAGGGGCGGGATGTCAAACCGGGTGACTGGGAGCAGGAGAGGCACGACAGGACATTTTAATTTCCACTATCCTGAATATAGTTCGATGGCGTCCAGTACAAAATATACAAGTTTCAGTTCCACAGAGTGAAATACAGTGACGTGCGATAGGAGAATGCTGTGTGAAGTGGGGTGGCACTGCACTCTGGCACACTTAAGACCAAATAACATGTCTTACATTTCCTCGAACACATATGTTTTATGTATCAGACTCTTCAGAAAGATGTGCACTACAAAATGAAGATATTTTTGAAAATTCGACTTTTTCAAATTTTTGACGCTGTATCTCAAACGCTCAAGGGAAGGAAGCTGGGAGGGGGGGGGGGGGAGTGCCACTATCTTAGTATTGCCCCGGTTCGGAAATATCGCAGTCTGAGTCAGAGTGGGGAAGTGTGTAGTCTCCACGTGACCCATGTTTGCATTTAGTGATTTTGCTGTTTCCTCTTCGTTTACTGCTCTAACGTCAAGTTAAAACAAAATGGATTTCTGTGGCCGGGAGCCATCAAGTGAATTAAAATACATTCACAAAATTACAGAAGGCTTATATACGTTATTAGTTTCAGATTTTATTTCATTTCCACTTTTCCGACAGCCATGCATTAATTGCCTTGTAGAACAACGAAGTTATTTTTGTCTGTTTGCTAAATAAATTTGGTTTTTATTAATCTTTTACGCCGAGGCAGTCAGTGTGTTTGAAACAAAGTGTTTAGTTCCACACTATTGGCTAATTTCAACTGCTCGCTGCATTTCAAGTGCACATTTTCCACTTCTAGCACGTTTGGCATTATGCCATAATAAAGAATCAAAAATGAGTTAATACAGTACTGGTACTCCAAGAAAATTTACGTCCCGAAAGACAACTGAAAAGCTTAATATCAGGTCGAGGCCTGCTTCGTTGGGAATAAGGACATACGAATGTGCTCTTTAAGTATGCAATTTAAATGTGCCATTTTAGCATGCTTCACGAAATTCCGATGCTCTTGGAGTAGCCCCTGATGCCTTTTTTCCTTTTATGACGTAATGCAAGATCTGATGTTTTACATGTGCAAACATATGGGCTTCCTGCGTCATAGCAGCTGCCAAAGTGCGGTGGTGACTGTTATCTGGCGCTCTCTGACGACTACTGAAACAAGCCTATTTCTAACAGGTCGTGGGAAAATATTGTGAACGGTGGTTTGAAAAGCGTTACTTTCAAAGTAAATTTCTACTATATCTTAAAGTGTGAAAGCTTAGCTTCTTCTGCAACTTATTAACCTTAGAGACCAATGTTATATGTGTAAGCTTTGCTTTTCTTGTAGTACCACTATGTATATTAATTTAAAACATTAACTTTTCTTGTTTGTGTATCCGTGCTACTTAACAGTGGTGTAGCTATTAGCTGACTACATCACATATCCTGTGATCCGAATATGCGCTGTCATCGGCTGGCAGGATCACGTGACACGAGCTACGACTGGCTTACATAAGCGCATCCCAATCTCGATTACAGTGGTTCGGAAAGTAACATGCGGTGCTGGGTGGTGGAATTCAAATTTACATTTTCGTAATATGAAAATATGCAGCGTATGTGTTGCTGCACATCAAAAATCTTTCCAAAAGGAGTTTTCTTCCCTGAGTTTCGTTTTCTAAAGTGCCGGGAAATTCTAAGCCAGTGTATAAAAACATAACCGTTCAAAGGATTGAGCTTCTTCACTGTGAGTCCAGATCATGAAGATGTCATCAATAAATCTGTACCAAACTTTGGGTTGGCAGTGAAGAAGAACTCCAGAATTTCCTCTCCAACCTCAACTCCTTTGGTTCCATCAGATTCACCTGGTCCTACTCCAAAGCCCATGCCACTTCCTTGACGTTGACCTCCATCTGTCCAATGGCCAGCTTCACACATGCGTCCACATCAAACCCACCAACAAGCAACAGTACCTCCATTATGACAGCTGCCACCCATTCCACATCAAACGGTCCCTTCCCTACAGCCTAGGTCTTCGTGGCAAACGAATCTGCTCCAGTCCTGAATCCCTGAACTATTACACCAACAACCTGAAAACAGCTTTCACATCCCGCAACTATCCTCTCGACCTGGTACAGAAGCAAATTAACGGAGCCACTTCCTCATCCCCCCAAACCCAGAACTTCCCACAGAAGAACCCCGAAAGTCCCCCAACTTGTGACAGGATACTTTCCGGGACTGGATCAGACTCTGAATGTGGCTCTCCAGCAGGGATACGACTTCCTCAAATCCTGCCCTGAAATGAGATCCATCCTTCACGAAATCCTCCCCACTCCACCAAGAGTGTCTTTCCGCCGGCCACCTAACCTTCGTAACCTCTTGGTTCATCCCTATGAAATCCCCAAACCACCTTCCCTACCCTCTGGCTCCTACCCCTGTAACCGCCCCCGGTGTAAAACATGTCCCATGCACCCTCCCACCACCACCTACTCCAGTCCTGTAACCCGGAAGGTGTACACGATCAAAGGCAGAGCCACGTGTGAAAGCACCCACGTGATTTACCAACTGACCTGCCTACACTGTGAAGCTTTCTATGTGGGAATGACCAGCAACAAACTGTCCATTCGCATGAATGGACACAGGCAGACAGTGTTTGTTGGTAATGAGGATCACCCTGTGGCTAAACATGCCTCGGTGCACGGCCAGCACATCTTGGCACAGTGTTACACCGTCCGGGTTATCTGGATACTTCCCACTAACACCAACCTATCCGAACTCCGGAGATGGGAACTTGCTCTTCAACATATCCTCTCTTCCCGTTATCCACCAGGCCTCAATCTCCGCTAATCTCAAGTTGCCGCCACTCATACCTCACCTGTCATTCAACAACATCTTTGCCTCTGTACTTCCGCCTAAACTGACATCTCCGCCCAAACTCTTTGCCTTTACAAATGTCAGCTTGTGTCTGTATATGTGCGGAGGGATATGTGTGTGTGTGTGCGCGAGTGTATACCTGTTCTTCCCCCCCTCCCTAAGGTAAGTCTTTCCGCTCCCGGGGATTGGAATGACTCCTTACCCTCTCCCTTAAAACCCACATCCTTTCGTCTTTCCCTCTCCTTCCCTCTTTCCTGACGAAGCAACCGTTGGTTGCGAAAGCTTGAATTTTGTGTGTGTGTTTGTGTTTGTTTGTGTGTGTGTCTATCAACATGTCAACGCTTTCGCTTGGTAAGTTACATCATCTTTGTTTTTAGATATATTTTTCCCCCATGGAATGTTTCCCTCTATTATATTCAAATTGTAGGATAATATTAATATGAACATAAAAATAGGAAGCGACACAAGAACATATTATCGATCGATATCTAATTCGTGCAGCATTTTGCAGTAACGACGAGAATGCTGCGAGAATTTTTGAAACTTTTGTCTCCTCACTCCTTAGGATTCGTCGATACGGAGTCTATATTTGCGAAGCGGCAAATAAAGTTTCTAGTTTATTCACAGTTATTCTCAGCTGCTTGTAATTTAAATGGAAAATATTACTGGTATTTATGCTGGACACCATGTGAACTTGTGGACCTGCCTTTTATTTTAAGCAAAATACGTCACATTGCGGCACTTAAGACTTCCTCAGGGGACCAGTCACAGAAACAGTAGTCGAGTGAAATGTCAGATATTGTCAAAAATCACAATATTTGATTGGTGCATCTGAAGAAGCCTGTGAGACACACACACACACACACACACACACACACACACAGGTGTGCGCACAAGTGCCCTCGCACAAACAAACATCAGTGCTAACAATAGACACGTGTTTCATACACAGCACTAACCGAACGCCACAGGGTACTTCCACACTAGACATGACTCAGCATCAAGTATACAGTTCTTATAATCGCAGAGATCGGCTTACATTATTTAAATTTCGCACGACATTATGTGAAGCCAGAGTTTTGATGGCTGCAATTCACCATTGTTACTGGGATACCCGAGTTGTAAATGGAACAGCTTCACGTAACGTAGTACTGTAGCACAGTGATCGGCACAATAACTTGTTGTTTTAGAAAGTTGTAGTGTCAAATCTCGTGAAATACTGTTAAATTTTTCTTCTTTCTAAGTTTGGTCAGAAGACTTTCATTATTATTTTTATTCAGTTAAGTGATTTAAATGTAATTTTTATACCACATCTTTTTTGTCGTATTGACCTTTTTATTTGCACTTATTTTTCTTCCTCTCATTTCTTTTTTGTTTGGAACCTGCCTGTTTCAACTATAATCTACAGCCGAGTGCCGAGCAGGATTGCTCGTCGGTCAGTCGAGTGGCAGTTCGTGTAGCCAGTGTGAGGACAGTTTCGAGTTACCGACGAATGACAGTGAGAAATTACAGTTTGGTTTTATGCTGAGACTGAAATTTTTATATCTCGAGTTTGTTCATAGTGGTTAGCTTTAATCACCACGAGCAAACTGATTGTAATTTTAGTTGTACCACTGATTGTTAACAGCTATTTTTTGGATGCATTGCACATCACGAGGTCGTGGTAAGGTTAGGACACGAGTTTAAATTCGGGGCCACGCATTTCTGTCATACTTTGTGGCAACTGCTTCTGACATTACTTTCTGCTACACATTAACATCATCTGTCAAGTGGCCCACCACGTTTGTGTGTAACATATTACTAAATGATAGCCGGCAGCCGATGTGGCGAGTGACAGACGTCAGCTGTCGAGTAATTGTAATTGGACTATAGTTGTGGTGCAATAAAGGACAGACAGCTGTGAGGTATCTTACCTACTGCTTTTACATCGGCAGCCGTGAGTGAGTCTGAATACTGAAGAAGAAAATTTGATATGTGATTATTACCTACAATACAGATAATTAATATTGCGACATACTTGTATTCGTTGTAGGCCGATAGTTGCTTTTCGTATTGCAAAGTACGAGAATGTTGCAGAACAGTAAAATACCGACGCCAGGCGAAACAGACGTAAACGTATGTAGCAGAGTGGAGTGCCAGCAGACTAATTGTTGACAATAAGTCTAGTTGTTTCAAAGTGGCTGAAGCTCTCGCATTTACTTTTTTTTTCAGTCTGACGAAAGAATCTCCCAGCAGAGAAGGCGACCCCGAGCAGCCGAGCCCGGCAGGAGACGGAGACGGGGCTGGAACCGAGACGGAGAAGGCACTACTGCCCGAGGAGCCACCCTACTTCCCTGAGCAGTGGTATGTAGCTCTGCAGGTCTTACTACCGGCCTGTGACACTGTCAGGAGATTCGTGGTGTGCACTTTGCTAGTTGTCTTGTACGTTACCAAAATTAATTTCAAGCAGTGTAGGAAAAGTCGGATTAGTACTCACCGTAAAGAAGACACGTCAAGTTGCAAATGAGCAGAATTAAGACACTTACACGGAGCTTTCGGCTTCAGCCTCTATCAGTAAAAGAGAGAGACACGGCATTCGTATAAACGAGCGAGTGTATCTCGTGCACACGTGATCGCCGACTCTAGCATCTCGGGGCGGAAGGCAACTCTCACGTGGGATGTGAGCAGCAATCTGGAGGACACGGGGAAGGGGAAGGGGAACGGATAGTAGTGTGCTGGTGGGGAGAGAGATGAATGCTGTCCGGCGGAGTGTGCAGCAAACAGATTGCCGACAGGTGCAGTGTCAGAGGTTGTGGGGCGGGGAGGTGAGGCTAAAAGGAATAGAAAAACCCTGTTTATTTGCCGCCCTCTGCCAACGCACCTGCCCGTCTTTCCCCGCCCCTCTCCTTTTTTGCTCTTTTTTTCCCATACGTCTGCCCCCCCCCCCTCCCCCCCACAACCTCCTAATCCTGTGCCTGTTGGCATTCTAGTCCCTGCTCACTTCACTAGACAGCACCTGTCTGTCTCCCCACCCGTACACTGCTATCCCTTCCCCGTCCCCTCCAGACTGCCGCTTGCATCCCACGTGATAGCTGCCTTCCGGCCCGAGATACTGGAGTCACGTGTGCGTGAGGTGTACTTGCTTGTGTGTATGAATGGTGTCCTCTCTCTTTTACTGATGAAGACTGTGGCTGAAAGCTTTATGTAAGTGTATTTTAGTTGTACCTGTCTCCAACTTAACATGTCTTCTTTACAGTAAGTAGCAATCTGTCATTTTCTGAGATTAGTTTCATTATTTTTGTCACAACATACTCACTGGAAGTTTCTACTGGTTCCAACAGCAAAGAAATTCGTGAGTGACTACTTATTTTTCTGTATTACATGTGTGAGTGCACTGTTTGGTCAATCCATACCAAGTGGTCCAGCACTGGTTGCTTAACCATCTCAGAAAAAATTGATATTTGCTGGGTGAATTCCATCATGTTTGGTGGACTCGGAAGAAAAAAAAATTTTTTTATTTCAGGCTGCAAGCATTCTTTCACATTTACAAGCATCTGCAGTTTTTTAAATTATTCGGTAATGGCTTGCCGCAGAGCTTTCAAATAAGAAGCATTTAGTTCAGCACACACTGGAATAGCTGACTGGATTTCTTAATATATTTGTAATGGCTTAAAGTTAATGATTGCTAATAAAAAAAAAACTGAAATATTGAGCAGTATTTTTCCAAAGAAGGAGTAATTTCTTAATGTTAATATTTTTTGTGCTGTTACACTACAAAGTATAGTTATTTAGAGTATGAATGGTGAGAAACTTACACTTAAAAAAATACGCTTTTTAAAAAATGGATTTTTGGATGTTTTCATTCTTTGGCCTGCAATATCTTTGTTAGAGGATTAGATAAAAATCTGAAAATTACACGTAATAGACCTTTATGATTTCAGAGTTCATTATAAATTTCAACTTTGAGATTCAAAGGGAATTCACGAAAAAAAAAATACCAATATGAGTGAAAATATCTGTACTAATGGGTAAAGTGTATCAGTTACTACGTAATTTAAGGATATGTATGATCACTTTTCCAAAAAAAAAAACTGATTATGTTACCTTGTTCTCACTGCATTTGTTTTTACCGCTTTGTTTGTTAAACAATGGAGAAATATCTTCACTCAGTTTGGGCATTAGTTTAAGAGTTTGCCCAGTCACAGTTGTAAATTCCAGGGGATACAGCTTCTTCAGCACATTTTTAACAGGCATTCAGACTTCAAGATTTCAAGTTTTTTAACCGAGGTTCTCGGTCCTGGGGGATGGTAAATGTAACATCTCTGTTTTGACGATCAATATTATCAACTTCGGTAATCCGTCACTGTTCGCCATAAACACAAGCTGCTGTGTGAAGTATCAGTGGTGCAGGTTTTCCACATTGATGTATTTCACTGTCAGGTGATGTTGATACGAACTTCCACTTGCGCAAGTTGTGTTACTAACGTTCAAAACAATGAAAACTTTCGGCACCTCTTATCTACTGACAAGTGTCTAACCTTTCCTCCGAGACATTCACATAGAGTTCTTGTATTTCCTCACATTTTACAGAAACATTGGTAATCCCATTCGCCTGTTCTTCTCAGAATTGTCTTGAGGTGCAAGATTTGATTCTCATAGGGTCGCTGCAGACTAGCTGTCATGACAGTTTGCTTTGTTGTATCCCCGTCACCATTGCACGCATTCTTCCTGTGGCGTGATGCAAAAAAGTACCATTCTGCATCAAGTCCTTGGTCATCTTTGTGAAAGTTGATGTTAATAATAATCTTTTTTTTTAATATTAGCTTGCAGCACCATGAGAGTACATCAGTTTGTTTATGGAAGGGTGGTGCTGTTTCATTTGGTTAGTTAATTGTAGTTGAAAAGTGTGCTGTAGCGCTGTTTCAAGGCAGTAACTTCTGACACAAAGAAAAGTTGGCATGAACTAAGCATTTGTCAATTGCCCAGGTTTTCTCTTTTTTTTCTTTCAGAAATTTACCCGAAATGATACATTTTCAGGTTTTCAAAGCTAGCCACCAACACTCCAAAAACTCTTCTCATGGTTTTGTAATTGTCACCTTTCTTATTCTGTCTAGTGTCAGCCATTGTTTGTGTTCTGTATTGGCAGGTATCAAATCACCTCTTCCTGATTCTTCAAACATGTCAAGTAAAGCTTGTTTGCCTGGACAATCTTGACATTTTCTCATAATCATACTATTGTAACTGTCAATATTGCAAACCAGAACTTCCAAAAGGTCTTTGCAGTCAGCTCTAAGATTGGTCCCATCTATCTTCAACTTTACATTCTGGTGATACAAACAAATGCAAACATTATGGATGCCAGGTGCCCCTCCAATAATACACCATATCAGTCTCAGCTTGTAGAATTCCAACTTTTTCATTTTAATGTCAATATTTTCTTTTTTGGATTCAGTGAATAGTTAATTTAAATTACACAGTATTAACCTATTTTGTTTCTGAACCTTTGTACCATTTTCTTTCACAGAAACACAATCTTTTTACCAGGCATCAAATAGCTGTTATTGTCACCCTCATAAAAACTAATAATCTTTCAATCGTGTTTTTATCTATGAAATTAGATGCGTTTTCTCGTTTGCTAACTGTCTTGTGAATTTAACCAAATGTTCTGACACATTAAATTCATCAGTAACTTTTCTCGACTCTAAGAATTTGGTAGTAAACTTATAATCTTAAGTTTATCCTCTTTGTTTGGAATACAACATTTAGTTTTTAGCTTTTCAGTCAAATCATCATATTCGGTCGGAGAAGTTCTAGAAGTCTCATCTGGTTCAGTGCAACTTTTCTTTCCAAATGAAACTTCGAAATTCTTTTCGACAGTAGTGTACCATTTTCTCAATTATGCATTCAGTGCAAAAGGTCTGTTTTCTTCACGTAATTTTCTAATTTTAGTAGCAGGCGATAAAACATAGGATTTCACAAGCTAAATCCACATTTTTTTAATAGTTTCTGATGAGTCACGAAATTCCTTATCTGAGCTATCACGCTCTCTTTCTTTGTTAATGACAAATGTCTTAGAATAACATGCTGGACACAATGACCTTCCTGGTAAAAAGAACTTTTATTTTTAAAATAATGGTTAAACGTTATTTTTCTCAGACCTTTTGTTATGGGTGTCCTATGTTTTTTAAAAGAATTCCAAGCAAGATGGCCAAAAAGGTGATACAATTTTTTTAAGCATTTAATTTCACAGTACTTGCAAGGTGAGTTAACCTCTGAGCCAACCCATTAGTAAAACAACACTTTTTCTTCTTTGCTGTAATCTTCAATTAATGTCTTTAGGAAACAATCCATACACACTTTTATGGCAAGATTCATTAATAAGAACCCCAATAGAAGACAGAGATTCCATTGTTAAACTGCACACTTGGAAAGCCCGTTGTTAACTCAGTATGAGTGAACAGATGTTGTTGGAAGGGGGAACACAACACACAGACTTGTATGGGCTTGTCTGTGAGCATGTGCAGACTTGCAGATACTATCTGCTAGCCCATTGGAACATTCTGCAGGGGATTGTTTCGACAATCAATCATTCGTTACTGTTTTTTCGTGTGTTTAAATTAATTAATTGAAATAGTTTATTTCTTTAGTCTAGGTATTGAATGGAATAGGAAGAGACCCAAATAACCGGTAGAATGAGATATACCCTCTGCCATCAATCTCATGATGGTTTGTAGAGTATAGATGTAGATACTAAGAAACATATTTTTTACTCATATTTGTAATTTGTTTTTATTTTCCATTGATTCTCTTAGTTGAAATTTATACTGATGTTTGATACTATAAAGGTCTATTAATTGTGTATTTTTCAGATTTTTGTTTGGTCCTCTAACAAAGATATCACAGGCCAAAGAATGGAAACATTCAAAAAAAGTTTTTTAACATGGTCTATTTTTTTAAATGCAAGCTTCCCATCATTGATACTATGTAAAAAGTAACTATACTGTGTGGTGTAATAGCACCAAAAATAAGAAGGCTGAGAAATTACTCCTTTGGAATAATATTGTTCATTTTTTTAAAAATTTGTAACCAATAAATTTGAGCCATTAAAAATATATTAGGGAATGCATTCATCTAGGTGATCATGGTTTCAGTTTATAGTGCACTGCATGCTGGACTAAATTGTTCTTATTTGAAAGGTCTGGGGCAACTTGTTACTGAATAATATAAAAAAAAAACTGCAGATGCTTGTAAATGCAAAAAAACTGCTTGTGACCTGAAACAAAAATTCTGCTGTTTCTAAATGATAAACAATATAAAATTTGTAAAAAAATGTTTTGAGCTCATTAAACATTAGAGAATTCACCCAGCAAATATCAAATTTTTCTGAGATGGTTGAGCAACCAATTATTTTTTTTCCTGGACTACTTCTAGGTTTTCCATGTGTCGAAATGAGAAAAAGTTTTATACGGTGAAATAGTCTTTTTTCCCTGAAGGGTAGTCAAGAATTTGCATTTGGAAAGTGATCCTTTGTACACTAGACAAAAAATGACGATATCTGATATTCGCATTAATGTCACCTGTTTGGAATGCCATAAGTGGGTGACATGACCTCGGTGTACCTACTTCGGTGGAGAGCATTGTAATCGTTACGTGCTATATTATTGTACCTCCCGCCATTACAGACCGTGCTGACGTCCCGTTCAGACTCCTGCCTGCACGTCGTCACGATCGGTGGTATTAGGAAACACAGTCTCTCTCACCGACTACCGTTGCAGGCCGGGCAAGGTGTGCGCGCTGTGCAACCTGGGCGAGCGTAGCCAGCTGGGACAGGGGGACCTGCTGCAGCTGACGTACTCCCCCGAGGAGCTGGCCGCGCTGTTGAAGGAGCGAAGCGATGCCGGCGCCGAGGGCGGCCTGTCGCTGGCGGGCGACGCCGACTCCGTCATCGGCAGCAGCCCTAGCCGCGGGAACGGCCACGCTCCGGCATTTGGAGGCCTCGCGGTGACTGTGCGGCGCCAGAAGAGCATGGCCAAGTGCAAGTGAGTCTGCCGAGTCTCGTATTCCCGGAGTCTGGATTGTATAGGAATGTTACTGCAAATTTGTAGGGTAGTATTTGTATGGGAGTTGGGTGTTATTCCGAAACAGGTATTTCCCATTTATTTACGTAGATGCTTCGAGAGATAAGGAAAGCAGAATAATGCGGTTCAGCAGAATGATTTCAGCTACGTGTCATCAGTTTCCCAGCTGAGGCACCACCGTTCCTTATACACTTTATCTGACGACGACAACAGCCCGTGTGCCACACGTGCAAAAATTTGAACTGACAGCTTCGACAACAGCATCTCGGTCTAACAGAACTGTTCGCTACACAGTTTGTCATTTGTCAGCTCAGTGTGACGGAAGTCGGAAGCTGCTAAATTGGTACCGAACAGTGGATGTAGTAGGTTAGCCCAGCCAAATCTGACAATTTCCGTGCTTGCAAAAGTGGCACTGGCCCCAGCGATATCACATTACAATTGGAAGTTTGTCTTATTCTCTGGCGTGGTGCTGAAAATTTGAACTAGTCACTGTAGTCCTGCAGTGTTCTGTGTCGACACTTCCCGTAGGCTCTAAGGCATCTGAAAGAAACGCCCCAGCGTGTCCCAGAAGATTGTGAACATTACTTTGCCAGCAGATAACTATCTTTAGAACTTTTTCTTTGTCGGAGAAATAGCAGCTAACCAAACCACGGACACACTTTCAGATTCTAGCTCGTAGTGATGACAGCACGTCTCATCTCCGGTGACGATGTTCAGAATATAGCTCCTTCAACATTAGACATTACAAGTGACATTAAGCTGTGTACACAATTTTTCGGTCATCGTGGACGAGTTGGCCGAAATGGCAGCCATTCTTAGGGAGCGGGATCGACTGCAGTCTAGTTTATCGTGCATTTCCTTTTTGTCACTACTAGAACACTGTACCCTCTGTCCCGTGTTACTCGGGACTGTTTGCTAAGCAGTGAAGGAATTCAATGACAAACCTCTGATTTTTATGCGCCTGGATGTCAAAAACTGTTATGGAAGATTTCCTTGCTGATGCTGTCTATAGCTGGGCAACAAAACCGACAGGAAATTAACAGGAAGATTAAAAAATTAGTTCTAAACAAGCATAATTTGGCTCTGGCACTCAGTCTTCACAAAAGTAGGAAATAACCCTTGTAGTAGCAGTAGTGGTAGTTGGAGTAGTAGGTGTTCAGTCTGAAGGGTGGTTTGATACAGCTCTATATGCTAGTCTGTCCTGTGCAAATCTCTTCCTCTCTTCATAACCACTGTGACATGTTGCCATTTAAACATACATATTTGACATACGACCATTTAGACAGATATACTGTACTTTAGGCTCACTCTCCCTCTGTAATTAATCCCCTGCTCCACAAACATCCCTCATTTTAGTTGAGTTGTATGATGAAGCTCATTTTGCACTGATTCACTTGTGGATCTACGTCTAATGCCCTGCAGTATGGCATATAATGGTGAGTGCAGTCCACCCTGATAGGCGCGTGTGCCCCTCTCCCCCTCCCCTCACACCACACGCACAAGAACTCACACATTGTGAAACGTGCTTCTTTTTCATTTCAAATTATAAAATTACTTTTGATTCATTAAATATATTTGCAATTTGTTTTTCAACTAGGCAGATATGTACTAGGGCTCATGAAACAAAAACCACCATATTTTTACAACTATGTTAATCACTAAGGTACAGGAATCAGTATTGTAAATGGAATTACAGTGATTTTTTCCCCATCAGAACAGCTGATTTCTATTGGAGCAGATTCAGTGGTATAACTCCTTTGTGGCTCTTACAAGAAATTACAAACGCATCAGATACATCGAAAGTCTGAATTTTATGCCGTTGTTGCGGCTGTTTGAATATTACACATGTACGGATGTTTATGCTACTCTCTGCAGAAACTGAGATTGCCAAGATGATTTATATGTGGGGTATACTCCACTCTTTGACAGATAGTTGAGAGGAGTAAACCTCTACATTATTTGAACTGCTGTTAATGAACTACATTGCTAAGAAACAACTAGACCATAAAAAGTGTGTCGTGATTCCAAGTTAGGAACTACTTCACAAAGCCTGTTTTTGTATTTATGTGAAGTTCCTTCCTGCTGTGTGAATATGTAGTGTGCAGATTTATTAATTGTTAAACACATTGTAACAGTTCTCACAATTGGACAAAAGCTTTTGGATCCTTAAGAATTTGCTCTCGTATAGTGAGTGTGCCTCGGTTTGTGTTCACAGAAATCCTTGCCCCACTAATTCCGTCGAACCAGTGGACGAACTCAGTGTAGTCGGGTACCTCGACGAACCGGATGTGGCGTCCATCTTTGAAGCCTCGGGTGAGTGTGTTTGACTTTTTTGTGTTAGTGTTGCGTATTTAGCATTCAAAATTATCTTTTTATTTCTCTCTCTCTCTCTCTCTCTCTTTCTTTTCAATTACATTTAATATTGTTCCTGCAATTCTCTTGTACAGTATTCTCACAGGTGAACAATTGCTGTCGTGCAGTGTTAAGCTACTTCGTTTGTCACTCTGAAATAAAGGTGTATGTTATAATTGTGTGCTGTGTATCAAACATTTGATCTCTTCCCTATGCAGCTACTTGAAAATTGATTACACTTCTCAATGAAGTAGCCGTGACAGCTGATATTTTTCTGTCCACATTCACTTCAATGCATACAGAACCTGTACCACCATTTACTTCACCATCGTGTGTTGCTCAGACATTACGTTTCATTGTTCTGATTTCCCTTGCCACAGTAGTTAACATGAATGCATGTCCTTTATGAGTTTACAGTAATTCTGAAAAATGTACAGACACAGTTTTATTGACAAATGTTCTCATTCGTCGGTAATCTCTTTTAGTCTCCAATGTCATAACAGCCGTTGCATCACCGCTGTTGACTCCTTTCTTCTTAAATATGGATGTCCTGTGAGGGTCTATTGATAAAATTTTTTCAACGCACATTATTAATTTAGGAAATAATGCTTTTTATGAAATCAGTTAACTGCTACCTCTAAAGTTAATAATGTGCACATTCCCACAGGCCATTTTTACGTCCACCAAGCGTGCGCACTGTGGTCGCAAGGTGTGACACGCTCCGAGGACCTGGTGTTCCGCAACGTGGCGTCGGCTGTGGTGCAGGCGGCCAACCGCCGCTGTTCACACTGCGGCCACTTCGGGGCGAGTGTCGTGTGCAGGGTCGCCAACTGCGGGCGGGCCCTCCACTTCCCTTGCAGTGCCGCATCCGGTGCGTTCCAGGAGTGCAAGTCCGTCACTGTGGTCTGCAGCCTCCACTTGGATCAGGTCCCCTTACTCTGTAAGTCTGCTGCAGTACTCTTCTCCGGTACAAACTTATCGGTACTGATAATTTAATTTAAGTAGTTGAAGGGCAGTGTGTGCCATTACGAGTGTTGTGACCTCGAGGGTACTATCGTATAATTTTTAACACTAAACGTGAAATTGAACGAGTCAGTAACACAATTTATTTAACGAGTGTCCGAACGGACGTGCACACCGTAATCACCTGTCCGACTGCCCGCAGTGTCCGGAGAGGGGGCGTGCGTGAGCTGCTTCGGGCTGGGCGACGTCGCGAACCTGGTGATGTGCACGGCGTGCGGACAGCACTGGCACGGCCTGTGCCTGTCGATGGCGCTGCTGCCCGGAGTGCGCGCCGGCTGGCAGTGCCTGGGGTGCCGCGTCTGTCAAGTGTGCCGGCAGCCGGGCGAGGAGGAGTCCAAGATGATCGTCTGCGAGTCCTGCGACAAGGGCTACCACCAGACCTGTCTGCGACCCGTCGTTACTACCGTCCCCAAGTACGGTTGGAAGTGCAAGGTGCGTACGTGCCCCGTAAATGACGGTGACCTGTCAATAAGTCCTCACGTGTGGCATCACTCGTTATGTTGGTGGCATCGGCAGGGTTTTTGTTTTGTACTCTCCAGTTAAAGATATTGATCGTACGTTTTCGTTACAGTGTATCGCCCAGTTCTTGTTGACAGTGGCTCGGACCGTCTTGTTTAATATACTGGTTTTGATTGAGTAGCGATGTTGACCCATTAATGAAGGAGTATGGGCGGGGACGTACTAGACCTTAGTTGATCTTTTGTAAATTGCAAGTTCTATTGAGAATCAAGACAAAGTTGTTGTTCTTTTTTTACTGATCACATGATTTTAAAAATGGAAGATATGGTGGGAGACTGATTTCCAGCACGGCCTCGTGTCTACGTGCGTTGGAAGGTGACATTTGGAAGAACTGAACCTTGAACCTCCGTGGAAGATGCATTTTCTCCTGTAGTTACCTACAAATATAGTTACACGACATTGCTTAAGGTGCTCAAACAGTATTCTAAAAGAAAAGTGTCTGGGGAAAATTTCACGATTTGTGTTTCTCGACAGTTGTACAGTAATAGATGAAAGAAAGGTTTGGACAGCCACGGGTTTTTGTGCAATACTAGGCAGTTGTGAGCCTGTGCTAGAGAAACAGTGTGAATCTAGTCACCAGATTGCTCGATCTGCGATACAGAGTATTAAGTGCAGGTTAAAGTGTGACAAAGTGCCAGATTACAAATACAAATAGCACAATCTTAGGATAATTATCTGTCACATACCACTTCTTTCACCTCTGGTAGTTTTGTGGATGCGTAAAATTCCAAGTTGCAGCACGTTTCGGAATCCCTGTTAAACTGTCAGCCCCCATATAAATGACTCGATAAGTTTGTTCAGAGGTCGGTGGAAGGCAACAGCGTACTGTTTCCGACAGGTCTCTGCCTAGTGAAGCACTGTGGTGTCGAAAACAATCTTTGGATTGTTGATTGCTTTACTTTCAACATTAAAGTCACTCAAATGGCGTGGCAATTTTTCTCGAAGACCTGGAAGTCTCAGGGATTTATGTTTTCCCAGGAAAAATCATGGAAATCTCAGGGAATTCTGCATTTTTACCATAGCATTAAAATTAATTTTTATTGAGTTTTATAAATTACAAGTTTTAAAATACTAAATATTTCAAAGTATGTTAATTACACGAATATTATTCCATATAAATTGTTGATGTTTAAAAACAGCAGTTAAACTATTCCTTATGGCTGAGATGAAAGAAAAGTAGTAATTGTGTTTGTGCTACCCCCTCCCCACCAACACAGTCACCTCAGATTCTCAGGGTGCGCCCCCTCCCCCCCTCAAGATTGAGTAGCCACCCTGCTCAGAGTATTGTCCATAATTAGGGGTGGGTGACCCGAAACACTCAAAAATATTACTTGACAAAGAGAGCTGTGGACCTGGCCTCAGTGACACGTGCGCCTGGGTACAGTGGCAGTGTGTGCCATTAGCTCACAGAAAGTGTATTCCCCGATTAGTGGGCAGCTCGACCGTCGAGGTCTCTCGACACTTCTCGATCGAGTGAACGAGAAAATAGCGAAACTGTCAGCGGGGAAGCGTCGTCAGATGCCTGCAGAATTGCCCTCCTGACTGAAGAGAGGTCAGACACACGGTACTGTCGTTAGTAGAATTTGAGTACTTACTGAAAGGAGGAGAGCTACGTTTTTAGAAATAATTGTGGAAGAGTAAATTTTCTGTGCTAAGTTTTATTGTTTATTTGGCATTTGCGAAAATTTGTCGTGTGCGATTTGCAATTTTTTGTGCCTGTTACCTCAAGTAGGTACCGAGTCAATTGCTACTCTCACTCGTGTTTAACGTGTAACGTTTTGCTCCCCCGACAGTGCTGCCGCGTGTGCTCGGACTGCGGGTCACGCACGCCGGGTGCCGGCCACTCGTCGCGCTGGCACGCCCACTACACGGTGTGCGACTCCTGCTACCAGCAGCGCAACAAAGGCTTCTGTTGCCCACTGTGCCGACGCGCATACCGCGCGGCAGCCTACCGTGGGATGGTGCCGTGCAGTCTCTGCAGAAAGTGAGCCACAATATTATTATTATTATTATTATTATTATTATCATCATCATCATCATCATGATCATGATTATCACCACCACCTTCGTCATCATCATTGTCCTCAGAAGAAGAAGAAGAAGAAGAAGAAGAAGAAGGTCACATGCTTTGCACTACTTATATTGTAATTGCGATTCTTGAGTTTCTCCCATCGTATTTGATAATCAAAATATCCACGGGTGTACTGCCGGTCTACAGTGTCCAACTGGCACAATATTTCGGCGATCATACATGTCGCCATCATCAGGTGAACTGACGGACTGAGCTCCTGTGAACGTGCCGGCACGGAGATCCGTACGCTATGGCTGCTCAGAGGGAACTGGGTTCGGTTGCGGCGGCGGCTGATTTAAATACCCTCCACCCGCAGCGCGCTCACTCCGCCGTCCGCGCCCCGGGCCACGGTCGCGCCGTGGAACACATTGCGACGGCATCTGAAGTGACGTCGGTGTGATGGCTCTGTCCGCCGTGGTCGTCACAACTATATGTTTGCTCGATTTACTCTTAATTAACCCAATCGCAGGTTCCCGAGCCTTGCTAAGATTATAGCCACAGTCACGGTTTATGAGGTTGTCATTGGTGCGAATTTCGATGGCCTCTCTAACAACGCTGTCCCAGTATCTCGACGTCTGTACCAGAATCCTCATGCGTTCATACTCCATAGCGTGATTTTCCGACAAACAATGTTCAGCGACCGCCGACTTGCTCGGATACATCAGTCGAGTGTGCCTCTGGTGTTCACGGCATCGATCCTCGATGGTACGCATCGTCTGACCAATATACGACTTGCCACATTGACACGGAATCTGGTACACGCCGGCCTTCCTCAAACCGATGTCATATTTGGTGCTCCCCACCAGTGCACGAGTTTTATTCGGAGGACAAAACACAGTTCGGACCTAGTGTTTCTTCAAAATGCGGGCGATTTTCCTCGAGAGTGCACCTGTATATGGAATAAACGCAGTGCCTCCCTCCTCCCTCGTGATTTGATTATATTGTAATTAATTAAAAAGAAATAACTCTCCAAAAGGTTAAGCACTTTACAATTATGGCTCTGAGTCGAGTCGTCCAATAATTATACTACTCTTATTGTCACGATCTATATTGTGGGCCAGTCGTGAGCACTTCTGACTGGGATCTGGTGGTGTTCCTCGGATTTCACGTGTCTCTATATTCGTAAAGTGGCTCGTTCCTCTAAGTCTGCAGTGGATCTAGTTTAACTGTAGTGAAATAGCCGTCCGTATGCAGCCTCCCGCCTGACTGGCACAGATGCCAGCCGGGCTGCAGAGTCTGTCAGCTGGTGTCGGTTGTAGGCAGCCAGTTGTCAGTCCGCTGCTCTCGTGTAGGGAGAGGTCCTTTTTGTCGGCACATGCCGATTTATACCACACTGGGTTAACGTACTCAGAAGCGCAGAAATACATCGTTAAAGCTGACATTTTCACAGTTGACAGTTTTCCTCTCTGAGCTGTGCCAATATCGAGGACGTGGAACGTCTCATTCCATGAATGACACATTACACCTCAATGTGACAACTTTTTCGTTAAAATTTTTTTAAATAGGACCTATTCTTCTTGTTTGTAAGTCAGATTCCCATCTTGTCAGGTAATTTTACTTTCGTTGTGAAGTATCCTCGAGTGCCACTGGGGCTATACTTTGCTGCACAGAAAAGAGCACGACATCTTCTAGAAAGCGGAACTGTGGGGAAATGTGCAGAGGGTAGTCTTCACAATCGGAGGTAAGATTAATACGAGGTTTCTACTCTCTACATCTTTTGTGTGTTTGCGATTGTTATTTTTAAAGGGAGTGTCGGCAATAGATCGCTCTCTCTTCGCCGGTAACTGCTCCTTACTAGTTAAAGTCACACAACAATCTTTATTCGATAGAACTGCAGCGGTAATGGCTGAAACCTGTTATCACCTGTTATTGGCTAATGCTCATCAATTTGTCATAAGAGTTACTTGATAATCCAATTTTGTTCTGAATTTTTAATTTTGCCTACATATAAAAGTATCCACCCAGTTTATTCGTACCATTTTACGTAAAGAACTGACACATTTTTTCATTCGCCCAGCACAGATGGAGGCGCAGATGGGACTGTGACACACACAAAATATTGTCACGTAGAAGAAGGTGTAAGTAGATGAATGACGAACACTAACTTCACTTAACAAAAGTGTATTCAGCACTTGCACATACAAGAGCGCAGAGCGAACTGCCTCCGGCCAGAACACATACGGTATATATACAGTTACAGAACATTCCAGTACAATGATTCTTGACATTTGTGGATACTTCTAGAATGTACTCGAACTGAATGTAGAAATTAAAATCTTACAGTTCAGGTGAGTTTTGAACTCACGACCCTCCGTGCAACAGTTTAGTATCATAACCACTACACCACGGTGAATGTGCTACTCAGCTTCTTCTCCCTGTTTAAGAGAACAGCATCTCGGTGTTACGTCCTGGTCCGGGAACGAGTCATCGGTCCTGCATACTCCGACTCCCGATGACTGATGCTCGCCCTGGCCTTTTGCCTCTACGCTCTTTGTCACCTTTCCGCCTGTTGCCTGTCGCTGGAGCTTCGGATTTACCCTGGGTGGCAGGATCCTTGTAGGGCTTCATTCAAAGGACGTGGACCTTACCTCTGATCTTTCGTCGTCTCGCGTCGGGGTCGAAATCTTCGACATCGTAAGTAACATCAGACAACTGTGTTACAGCTTATAAGGTCCAAAGTAGCACCTGAGGAGCTTCTCTGAGAGACCGACCTTCTGAAGATGAGTGAAGATTCAGACGAGGTCACCAGGCTGGTAGACAACAGGGCAGTGGCTCGCGTCATACCTTCGGCAATCGTTTTCTTGAGCCTGCAGCGTGCAGAGTCGAGCTGACTGAAGAGCCTCCTCAGTTCTGGTGAACACCTGGCCCGTGTAGTCGTCGTCCACATCATCGGGATGTAACGGAAACACAGTGTCCGTCGTCGTAGTCGCCTCACGCCCGTGCACCAGGAAAAATGGCGTACATCCTGTGGTGTCTTGTTTGGCAGTGTTGTAGGCAAACGTCATGAAAGGTAGCACCTTATCCCAGTTGTTCTGCTCGACATTGACGAACATTGATAGCATATTGGCCAAGGTCTTATTAAGGCGATAGTTTGCAGATGGTAGGCAGTCGTCAGGTGATGAGTACTGTTGCACTGATGGCTTATCTCTGTGACAAGATTCGATCGAAAAACTTTCCCTCGATTCGTAATTAATGACCTTGGGGCACCGTGTTTTAATACAATGTCTTCCACGATGAATTTGGCTTCCTCGGATGCTTCGGCTGTTTTCACGGCTTTTGTAATGGCATAGTGTGTCAGATAATCAGTGCAAACAATAATCCATATATTGCCACTAGCAGACGTTGGAAATTGTGCGAAGAGGTCATTCCCAACACGCTGGAAAGGCGTTTCTGCTGGTGGAATTGGTACGAGTCGGCCAAGTGGTTTCTGAGGAACTGCCTTTCTCCTCTGGCACTCTCTACAGTGTGACACATAGTGACGGACACTCCTAAATAAACCTGGCCAGAAAAATCTCTTGCGGATCCTATCATGTATTTCTTAATAAATCCTAAATATCTGGCCTCAGGTGTGTCATGGAATTTCTGTAGAACATCTAAGTGCATGTGTTTAGGAATCACTGGTAGCCACCTCTTTCCAAACGGATCAAAGTTTTTCTTGCAAAGTAATCCATTAACTACCTTAAATTGTCCTTTCACATCCTCTTGACTGATTTAAGGCAACCATAATTTGAGATATCTTGGCGTCATTCTTCTGCTCAGCAGAGAGATCCTGGAGTGCAGCGAGACAGTCACTATCTTCATCACTGTCTTGATGGTCTTGCACAGGGTTTCTTGAGAGACAGTCGGCATCTTGGTGTTTTCTATCACTTTTGTACACTATGGTAATGTCATATTCTTGAAGAAGTAGTGCCCACCTGGCGAGTCGCCCTGTTGGATCCTTAAGACCTGTCAACCAAACAAGTGAATGGTGGTCTGTAACAACTGTGAATGGCCTTCCATAGAGGTACTGTCGAAATTTGCACATGGCCCAGATCACAGCTTGACATTCTCTTTCTGTAGTCGAGTAGTTTCTCTCGGCTTTTGTAAATGTCCTAGAAGCATAAGCATTAACCTTCTCTTTTCCATCCAAAATTTGCACCAGAACAGCCCCGATCCCATACCCACTGGCATCTGTGTGTAGTTCTGTAGGTGCTCTCTCATCGTACAGACCAAGTACAGGGTCAGTCGTCAGAGCTTTTCGCAGCACATCGAAAGAGCACCACCCCAGATAAATTTAGCATCGACTTTTAACAACTCTTGGAGCGGCCAGGCTTTGATGCAAAAGTCTTTGATAAAATGACTGTAATAAGAACGTAATCCGAGGAAGCTTCTCAGATCTCTAATACTTTTAGGAATAGGAAATTCCATTATAGATCTCACCTTTTGTGGGTCTGGCCACACACCTTCGTTTGACACAAGTGTCCGAGTATTTTGATTTCTTTTGCTCCAAAGAGACACTTTCTTGGATTAAGTTTCAGTCTGCCTTGTTGGAGATGTTTAAGAACGGCCCTCAGTCTTTTTACGTGTTTATCAAATGTCTCTGAGAACGCTATAATGTCATCTAAATATTAAAGACACATAGTCCACTTCAGGTGACTTAACATGATTGTCCATCATCTGTTCAAAAGTTGCTGGTGCATTACACAAACCAAACGGCATTACCTTAAACTCATACAGGCTCTCTGGGCTGATGAATGCAGTTTTCTCACGATCAGCTCTCGTCTACTTCAATTTGCCAGTGTCTCGAGTGCAGACCCAGGCGAAGTTACGTTCCTACAATGCTGCATGAGGAACCTGTTTGGGCACCAAGGAAGACTGACATCTGGAGGACCCAGGATAACAAACCAGTATATTTCCATTGAGGACGACCGGGACATGTGGTGCACTATTGTCGAGAAAGGCGATGGATATTTGATGTTGCCCGCGCCAGAAGACAGCAGACCGATCTTAGCCGACACCAACTCTGGGATGACGAAGATGAACAAGAAGATGTTGGTGCAGGACGAAGTAGGTCACCATCGCCACAAGCTAGCTGCTGGAGAGGACGCTCCCCCAACATGCCGATCGAGGTCTCCGTCACCGTTTAAAAGCTCGAGCTGATCACCTAGCCGTCGCAACCTGGAAAACTAAAGGAGGTGAGATCGGCCAAAACGAAAAATCCTACGCCGTCGAACACTATAAAAATGATAGGAAACTATGTCGATATCTTCAAGGATGGCCGACCAGCCCGAACTCTTGTGGACTCTGGAGCCTCATATTCAGTCATTTCGGAGAAGTACCGTCACCCGGTGCAGAAAACTGTATTTGTCGACAACAGAACGTCTCTGCTGAATGTGGCTAATGGGAAATATGTAAAACCTGCAGGAAGATGTGTCATTTGTGTGGGTATAAGTGGCCATACACAGCCCTTAGAATTCATCATCTTACAAGAGTGTAGTCATGACGTCATTTTCGGATGGGACTTTGAAAGCTTCTCAAGCAATTATAGATTGTGATCACTTGAAGATTATGCTACACGAGATGAGATACCGTGGACAGGAAGATGCGCATCCGAGTGTGTGGAGACTGTGTGTGCTGGACGAAGTGATCATTCCTGCAGTCTGCGCTAGAAAGGTAACTGGCACGTGTCATGCCGTGCAACCCGTGGACCGTGACTGTGCTGCTCAGCTTCTTCTGCAACAATGTGGACACAGCCTTCTAGGGGAAGCATATTCAAAACTACACACTGCAAAAAAATAAAATAAAAGCCCTCTTGCTACATTTACAGACATTAAAATAATATAACTAGCTTTGTTATGGACATCAAATAAAGGAAAATCTAGGGTTTAATAATGACAATATTATGTAAAGGATAGAGTGCTAATCACCATATAGTGCTGAGTCGCAGACAGGCACAACAAAAAGACTACTAAACACTAAAGCTTAGGCCTTCTTCTGGACACACACACACACACACACACACACACACACACACACACACAGTCTCTGGCTGCTGGGGCCAGACTCTTAAGCTGCATTTGCATGAATGTGTACATATATATTGTCTATTTCAGAACAAGGTCTAAGTTCATGTTTTAGTAATCTTTTTGTTGTACCTGTCTGAAACTCAACATGTACCTTACAGGTATATTAGGTGCGACAAAAGTGGAAAGAGGCAGCTTGGCCTGTGTTATTGAACAACTATTTTTTGTGTCACATTGGTGCGCGAAGTTTTTTGGCTTCGAATTATACTCGATGCCAGTACGAAATTTTATAAAAATTGATTGCCTGTGCAACAGTGGGCAAGCAACTCGGAAGAATATATGTGTGGAGGAGGTAGGGACAGGGAAACAGTCCTCCCCCCTATCTCTCTTCTGCCCTGCAACAGCCCAGGGATGGGATCATGGGTCATCTAAAAAATACTGCGTTACCAGTGTTCTTGATTGTCAGCCTTGTTGTGTCATTGTTAACTGATTATGGCCTCAGTTTCTTCTGTTTTTTATTTACAACTGCGGTGCTAAAGAGGAAAACTGTAGTGAAATGTGAATGTACGTATCAGAACCACATTAAAAGCAACAAATGGGTAAGAAAACCCTTCTATTGGCTATGTTTTAACCGAATAAAATGAAATGTGCATTGTAAAGAAAAAAAAAAAAAAGATTACGCAATGCTCTGAAGAAGCGAGACAATGTAATATATTTACATCGGCCAGACCTCTTCGTGATAATCACAGCTACAATTTTCCTGTTGTTGCGTCATGAAAATGTTTCTAAATCAGTGCGCACTATCCCATGTAGACCACATTGCTGGAGTCACAGTCACATACGTGTTACGTGCATTCTTCTCAGCCGCAGACAGTACAGCTGTGTTCCCGCACCGTGCCGAAAGGCAAATACGGTAGGTCTATTGCGAAGACCGACAGAAAACTACACTTAGAAGTATTTTGTTCAGAGCAGAAATATTTTGCTCAGAGCAGAAATAAATGCAGACATTTGGGCAGTACAAATTTAGTAGCTACACAGACTTTCAGAATCTGTCTTACTCGTTTTGTCAGATCTCGTACAAAATATTTTACGGTGGAGTGCAAGAACCCTTCTGTAGTAAACTGGACTGAGCTGATTTATTCTGACGAAACTTGCCAGAGCGTGAGTACACGGTTAGACACATACTGATATGCTGTGACGACTAATTCCTATTGGAAGCGGTCTCATTTATTTTCTGTCGTACTTTGTGCCCAGCAAGTTTGTAGTTATTCATCTTTTATCTTTTCTGTTGTAAACAGCTAAAACTTTTAAAACACTAAAAGAGCAAATGTACGTTTAAGTATGATAAAAAAATTAAAAAATTGCGGAAACAATAAACTTTTCTGTAGATTTCATTAGATAATAATGATACGTGCCTGTTGTAAGTTATTTTCATTGTTCTGATATTGCTGAATTTTTAGTTTTCAAGAATTGTGAAATAAAAACATGTTTATAAAAATATATTACTAAATAGTTTGATGTCTGTAATCATAAATGAAACTTCTGTGTATAGGGTATTACATCATAGTATTTAAGCTCAGCCTTCACTAATTAATTTTTTTTTTGTGTTCTCTTGCAACTGTCCTGTGCAGCAGGAGTACCTGCTACGTACTGAGCATTATCAATTTGCAGAAAACTACCAAATGTTGATAGGTGCTTTGTATTTCATTGCAACTACAAAATGTTACAGGGTGTACAACTTTGCGTCTGCCATTTGGCGACAGCAGTAAGTAGCGGTTGAAAGAAACAGATCGCAGACATCAGGCAGTTAGCTTGGACCTCAGTCAACATAACCTCATTGAAACATTAGTCGATTTTTGTTTGCATCATAAAGTTGTTCTCGATTGAAAATGTCAGTTTCCGAGCCTAATTCTCGTCATTTGTGGGAGTTGTTACTGTTCTGTTTCACCTTGAAGAAAACAGCAGCTGAGTCTCATCGAATGCTTTTAAGTATGTAGGGTAAGGACACTATTAGTGAAAGAACGTGTCACGAGTGGTTTCAACGCTTCAAGAACGGTGATTTTAACGTCGTAGACTAGCGTAGTGGTGGTGGAAGAGAGAATGTTTTCGAAGATGCAGAGTGAAGACTCGCGTCAAACTCGAGAAGATTATTGAAAACGTCTCAAGGCTGTGGGCATGATTCAGAAAGAAGGAACTTGGGTCACGTGTGAGCTGTAAGCGAGAGACGTTGAACGGTGTTTGTGTGTTTGTGAACAGTTGCTTCAGAGGCAAAAACAGAAGTGATTTCTGCATCACATTGTGACCGGGGACGAAAAATGGGTTCGTTACGATAACCGTGAATGCAAAAAATTATGGGGATATCCCGGCCATGCTTCCATGTCAACAGCCAGACCGAATATTCACAGCTCCAAGATCGTGCTCTGCATTTGGTGGGACCAGCTTGGCGTCGTGTACTATGAGGTGTTAAAACCAAGTGAAACAATCACAGGAGCTCATTATCAAGCGCAGTTAATACGTTTGAGCAGAGCATTAAAAGACAAACGGCCGCAATACAGCTAGAGGCACGATAAAGTGATTTTGCAGCTCGACAACGCTCGACTCCACATTGCAAAAGAGGTGAAAACGTACTTCGAACCGTTAAAATGAGAAGCCCTACCCAACCCACCATATTCTGCAGACATTGCTCCCTCTGAGTATCACCTTTTTAGATCAATGGCACTTGGCCTGACTGACCAGCACTTCTGATCTTATGAAGAAGCCACAAATTGGATCGATTCATGGATCGCTTCAAAATGTGAACCATTTTTTTGACGCGGGATTAGTACACTGCGCAAAAGATGGGAGAAAGTAGGGGCCAGCAATGGAAAATACTTTGAATGATACATGTGTAACCAATTTGTTTCATTAAAGCCTCAAATGTTGGTGGGGGAAAAATGGTGGAAGCAAGGTTGTATACCTTGTAGTTGAACCACATGCATAGTTGGGAGTTTCTTTAAAATAATAAATTGAACACAGAAATTGAAAATTTATTTTGCCAAAATAATCAAGTCCTTAGTACCCACATATTATTGCTTCTTCTTCCTGATCTTCTTCTTCTTGATTTCTAAGGAACTGAAAAGATCCTCTGCCAATCTGACATGTTGCCCTAAGTACTTCTGTTTTAATTTCATTCGGCCATGTACTGTGGGCCTCCCCCTTTGATCTTTTACCAAATGACTTCTCCCCAAATATTCTTAAAACCACTTGATTCGTTTTCATTCTCATCAAGTGCTGTACTCATCAAAGTCTTTTGAAATTTAGAAAAAGAATTGATTCTGTTTACAAATGTCGACAAAATAATAACAGTGTATCGCACAGATAAGTGTATCGCACAGTCAACAGAAAGAAAAGATGTTTTTAATTACAAATTTAAGGTCATAAGGGATAAGAATGGCAGTATGATTATTCGACAAAGCAAAATTTTACCAACGAATGAGGAATATGTTAACCATCTACTGAATTGTTCTGATCCAGAATCACCAATTACAAACTCCAATAATGACCAAATTCCAGAATCCTGGTATGGTGAGGTAGTGGGAAGACAGACACCTAAAAAAGGGCAAGGCTGAGATACTGAAGTATGGAGGATAAACACTGCATAGATGTTTGTTTCACCTGATACAGGTAATCTGGAAAACTAAGACTATACTAACAGAATGGAAAGAATGACTTAATAGTCATGGCATGAGAGAGAGAGAGAGAGAGAGAGAGAGAGAGAGAGAGAGAGAGAGAGAGAGAGAGAGAGAGACTTCAGAAACTCCAGGGGAATATAGTCAGTAGTCAGTTAACACAGTCTGTAAAATTATGATTGAGGATTTTTAAACTGTAATGGCTCTCGCTTTGCCGGGCTCGGCTTAACAAGCACGGGCCAAAGGCTTCGGGGCTCGTGGCAGCTGAGCTGCGAAATGAGAACACTAATGGGGCGTGTGTGAAGACAAGCTGGAGGGGGTGCCTTCTGTGCTTGCCCCTCCAGCCATCAATTTTCCTTTCAATAATCGATACCTTAGTCAGTTACTTTTCAGTGCTCATTATGCAGTATAATTCACTATGTACAGTACAGGGCTAAGTGAGAAAGTAGCAAGGCTACAAACCCAAATGTTTACGATTCGGTCCTTGATGGGTCTGACGAGTTTTTCAAACACTTATCATTTGCTTCAAATCTGGCAGTGATTTGTACACTGGACAGCCAAAACATTATGACCACTGCCCACTGTGAGGTCGTATGCTGCCCGGTGGTATTGCGGGCTCGTGACGTGCTACAAAAAGGTCCTAAGTGCAGCAGAGACAGATGAGGGATCACTCTAGTGAATATATGGGCTACTATGGAGAAATCCACTGAGCTAAGCGACTTTGTCAAAGGACAGGTTATTGTTACGCAGAGCCTACGAACGAGTGTATCGAACACGGTGAAGCTGGTCGAATGTTCACAGAAAGAGGTAGGGGGACAGAGAAAGTATGACTAGGTGGTAAGGGGTCGGATGTCCACGACTCTTCACAGAACGTTGGGTTTGGAGGCTTATCTGTTCTGTAAAGTATGCTAGGTGGTGGTGTGTGGCATCTCTGTCGAAAGAGCGCAATGCCGATGCACACGAGTGTTTTGGAGCACACCGTTCATTGTACATTGTCGAACGTGGAGCTCTGCATCAGACACCCCTACACGTTCACGTGTTGGCCCAGCGACTTCATCGATTACTATTGCAGTGGGCACGGGACCGTCGGGATTCGACTGTCGATCGACGGAAACCTGTCGGCTGTTTGGGTGAATCACATTTTTGCTATACTAGGTCATTTGTCGTCTCCTCAAATGCCACCGTTGAGGAAACGGCAGCTCGAAATGTGCAGTGCGCTGGTGAAATCAGTATTATGCTACGGGAAACATTCTGATTTGTTTGCACGGGACCTGTGGTAGTAATTGAAGACACACTGACACCTGCAAACTACGGTGGTGTCATCTTTCAGCACTGTAATTGTCCTCGTCTCGGAGCCAGAACCGTGTTACGGTTTTTTGAGGAGCATTATAGTGGACTCACGTCGATGTCCCGGTGACCAAATTCATCCGATGTAAATCCTGCGGTACCCATCGGGGTTACTATTGCGTATTCAAATCGGCGGCCCGTTACTTGTGGGACTCAGATGACCTGTGTGCAGACATCTAATGCCACAAACCTACCAACAAACTGTTGTATCCATTATACACAGAATCCGTGATGTATTTTGTTTCAAAGACAGGAAAAACAGCTATTAAACAGGTAGTCGTAGTGATTTGGGCCGTCAGAGTATATGTGAAAAATGCCAACTTACACTGTAGTTTGGGCTTGACATTACAGTTTACAGCCTGTTTATGACTGATTGATAGACTCAGGTTGGAGGAAGGTGAGGATGTATCACTGTGCCCAGGAAGGCTCTATGAATTTCAGACTCAGAATTGCTTTAGTTCAGCCTTATACTAAGTAATGAGAAAATTAAAAATAGAGAAATATGATTTTCAGGCCATTTTAGGTGTGTTCTGCTATATCCTTAATAGAAGTAATAAACTGAGTAGTTAGCTACAAAATAAGTGACACGTCACATTGCCCTCTAGGCTCAGAACAGTACATTTATGCTCGCAGGTTTGTGCACGGAACGTGTGACGCTGAGGCTGACCTCGTAACGTACCAGCAGAGGAAAGAGAGCCAGCCGGACTACGAGTACGTCTGCCCCATCTGCAAGAGCCTTACTCAGCCTGGCCGCACCCTGCTGCCCAAAGCTCGCAAAGACAGTAAGTAATCCCCAGTCTCGAACGTAATGCACATCTCGAGTTCCTGCATAATGTTTATTTGGAAGGTCTGTGAGCCCCGACAAAATTATATTCCCAAATACACAACTTTATGGTTATTTCATTATTTGATTCAGAGGTGCAAGTCTGAGGCTTCTGTTTGTGTCAGGTTATTTTGCTGCTACATTACCAACAAGAATGTTGCATTTCATTTGTTTATATTATGTTAACAGATCAATAAAAATATGGAGGAGGATCAGAAAGTAGTGCACAATAATTTTTTTCTCCTCCGGTATTGCAGCGGGAATGTTGAAATTTAACGACGATACAGTTCAAAGTTTGCACTTCGGAAGGTATTTTTTTCGTGTGCAGCTCTAGTGAGAGAAGCCTGAACTGAGAAACAAACGTGGTGCCATGTTACCATCTGCAGCTCGTGAAGAGCACTGATCTGTAGTTCGATATTTGTGGGCTATAGTGTATAAACTGAGTAAAACTCACAGGGACGTGTATGAGGGTGACTGTGTGGACTCTAGTAATGTCTCCAGGTGAGGTGCACTCTTCCGAATGGTCTGTGTTAATCTTAGTGATTCGTCAAGCTCCTGGCAGCTGGTAACAGCTGTAACACTGCAGAATGTCGGAGTCACCGAGGCAGCGATTTCCGACGACCGGCACGTGCAGCTGTGAACCTTACCGCAACAGTTCGACATTACCTACGGTGCGGTGAACGGTACTGTTCGTGAGAAGTCGAAATTTCATAAAGTTAGTGCTCCCCCGACAACAACAGAGGCCGACAAATGATGGCAAGATCCGATCACTCGACACATTACGCCACAGGAGAGCACAACTTTCTGAAAGGAATCGTCACTCGTGACGAGTCGTGGTCGTACTGCTACACATCCGAAACTGGGTAGTCCTTTGTGGAGTCTAAACGTGCCGGTTCCCCGGTACAAAAAAAATTCAAAGTGATCCAGTGTGCTAGGAAAGTGCTCGTGACAGTGTTCTGGGATATGCACGGTGTGTTATTGGTGGACTTTCCTGATCGTGGGATCACTTTGAATGCTGCAGCTTACATTAAAACTTCAGTTAAGATGAAATGTGTCCTGTTCCTCGTGACAAGTGCCACAACATTAATGCTGACAGTGTCAGACTTCTTCGTGACAATGCTCACCCCCACTTCGCTGCTCCTGTTCGTGAGAAAGTCGGCAGATTTGGGCGGGAGGTGCTCCAGCATCCACCGTACACTGTCTGACTGTCATCTGTTTGGTCCCGTGAAGATATTCCTGCCCGGCCAATGCTTTATGACAGTTGAGGAAGTGAAATTGACAGTCTGCAGATGGCTGTACTGTGACCAGACTTCTACAAACAGGATGTATTGAAACTGGTACCACGGTGGGAGAAATGTGTTGAGAATGTTGGTGACTATGTAGAAAAGTAGATAAAAGATGAAAGTCCATTTGTGATTTTTTTGTTTTGTTTTGTTACCTATTAAATGTTTTCCTAATAAAGTTATTGTGCATTACTTTCTTGTCTTCCCTTGTACGAGTGATGCACACATTGGTTAAATCATCAAGTTGGATGACATCAGTATCAGCACCATGAAACTTTTTCAAATCAATATGGTGATACATACAAGTACCACTCACAGTCTGTCCATTCTGCCCACACACACACACACACACACACACACACACACACTAGCACTCACTGATTCCCTCGAGTTGCTTTTGATATGATGATGCATCCAATCAATCTGTACATAATGTTTCTGAATTCAGTTTGTGTTTTTCATATGGTTAATTTAGCCTGAAGGCCGGTTTCTCCACATTTCACCACATCTTCACAGAAATGGGACTGTCTCATATAGTGCAGGTTGTGCATATGTGCAAACCATGTTTATAATTTATAGGTTGAACAAAATTGACATGAAGGTAGACAAAAAAAAAGTTTGTCACAAAATTGATTAAATGTGTAACTGTGATGGGAGAGCAATCACAAGAATAACGTTTTGTTTGGTTGTATAATTTTAACACATGAAATTTAAATGTTACTGGTAGTTTCTATAACATGTCTTATACCTCTGTTGATTTGCAGTTTATGGTTACACAAGTTCTTGCTGTTTGAAAAATGTAGTTGTTGGCCAGCAAGTAGGTTGCTGTTAAATGTCTACAATAAACAGTTACATTCTTTGAGGCTGTCGTGAATAAATCCACTGAGAGAAAATTTGACATGTGTGCCTAGGTTATAGAGATAGATTGACAAAGTTTCATTAACGTAAGAGATGGCCGGAAGGCTTTAATCGTGCAAGGTGAAAGAAATATGTACGGGCAGGAACTGAGGCATATTGAGAACTGTGCCCTGCAGGAGGAAGCAAAGAAAAAGTCACGTGTTCAGAAGCAGTCGTGTTTGAGAGGAAGGAAAGATATAGGAGGTTTCTCGCTAATAGGGAGGTCGAGTTTTTGGTAAAGTTCTCAGTATTCTTGTATTTCCATTGTCACGGCGTGAAGATGTTCTGAGTGCTGAGCCTGTTGTACACCGGCATTGTTTGTATTCAGAATAATGTCACTCACTTCGTGTTGAAGTGATAGAAATAAGATGCAAATGAATAGCGTGTAATAAATTTGGGACCGTGTAGTACATTTATTTACAATGCGTCACTGTTAATTGATAACACCGAGAACTAAGAAATGGAATATACAAATGAAATATCTTTAGCTACCTTCACAATGGTCTGTCAGATGCAGTACATTATTGACATTTATAAAGTCACAGTGGTAACCGTCGTAGTAACCTGCTGTACTCCAGAGCACGGTATATTGTTCACTGTGATTGTGGTCTGCAGAAAGGATGGATCACAACTACACAAGTCAGTGAAAAGCCTGAACCAATTTCTGTCTGTGTAATATTAAGTTCATTTAATCCATCCATTAGGGACAAACGAGTACAAATCCCCCAATTACCTGTACCATTGCGAATGACGGCGTCATCGCTGTCCTCGTCGCTCGCCAGTTCCTCCGATTTTGGACTGTGGTACAGTCACAGATTTTGTTCCGGCACCTGTCACATTCACTCGAGTTCTGTGGCCACACTGTCGACAGTTGACCCAAATGTGACACAGTTTGGATAGTTTTCTTTCTGTCTCAAACTAGTCGCAAATGCACTTCCATGCTCGGGACTCTCGTTTCGCGTTCTCGCCGTTTTTCACAGTGTCCCGTGTTTATCTGTCGTTACGTTAAAGTACGGCACGATTGTGCAGACGGACGATAGCAGATGCGTGCGCTTTGGCAGTTTTGTGGCGCCGTGCTGTGCTCTGGTCCCTGCGCACGCTTCGTGTTACTCCGTTCACGAAACGTTTTTGACGTGTCAGCCGTCGGGTAACGTCGATCGACCGTAGCACCGAGTAAGGAAGTTCGGCCGAGCGGGGTGCGAATGCCCGCCCTCTGGTAGCAGGTACCCTAAGCGGCTAGACTCGCGTTACGCTCGATTACTTCAAAAAGACTAGAGCAGATATTCTGCTTTATCCGAATACGTGCTCTCTGTAAGTGACCTCACTGTCTGTTAAAGATTAAACCCTCATTTTCCTTTAAGTAATAGTTTGCCTAAAAATCAACAGAAAAGGCGGTGAGTGAGAGAGAAGTGCTGAGGAGTATTGAGATTTTTTTAGTTGAGAAAACTGTAAACTGGCACGTGATACAAAAATTTTCAATTTCCTTTGTCATTTTAGTTGAGTGTACTGTATTTAGTTTTAAATCGAACTGTAAAACAGTAAGAGAAAGTTTACAATTTATATTTTCAGGTGTGGACGATGCAGGCCCAGACTCAAGCCTGTCGGCGTCCCGAGAGTCACTGTACCTGGAGGAGGAGATGGATGTGGAGACCTCTCCTTCAGAGAGGGTGTGTAGCCCTGCTTCTGCTTCCGCTTCCGATGTGTGTATCTCCTGCACGCTGCTCACTTCCTGCACTGCTCTGCTCAGTATTAATAATAGTCGTAGTAGTAGTAGTAGTAGCAGCAGCACTTAAAACTTTAGCATCGCTGAAACACCGCTGTCATTGCTTGAGCACACTTTTCTTATGGTGTCGGCCTGAGAGATCACTGCTGGATTACTCATATCAAATGTGTTTGTGGTGCAGGACTAAAATTGTGTGAGGGGTGAGAGCTACGGACATCGATCCTGTGGTGACTACACGTAAACTGAATGTCAGTTTTGCTTTAAATTTCAATTCACACGTGTGACTGAAAATATTAAGGTACCACATGAGTAAGTCATATATGATTTTAGAGAAAAATAAATTAAGAATTGACTTCAATTAGATTTTTTTTAACTAGCTGTATACTTGAAAATCGTATTTAATTTCTACACTGTGTACTATAGTCGATGAAAGGACATCTACATCTATAGTCCACAAACCACAATGAGGTGCATGGCAGAGGGTACATCCTGTTGTACCAGTTATTACGGTTTCTTCCCATTCCATTCACACACGGAGACTTGGAAGAATGATTGTTTGAGTGCTTCTGTCTGTGTGGTAATTATTCTAATCTTATCCTCACAATCCCTATGTGAGTGAGACGTAGGAGGTTGTAGTATATTCCTAGCATTATCATTTAAAACCGCTTCTTGAAACTTTGTTAATAGAGCTTCTCGGGATAGTTTACCTCTGTCTTAGAGTCTGCCAGTTCAGTTTCTTCAGTATGTCACTCTCTCCTAGTGATTAAACAAACCCGTGACCAATCATGCTGCCCCTCTCGGCATACGTTCAGTATTCTTGTTAGTCCTGTTTGGTTCGGGTCTCACACACTCTAGCAATATTCTAGGACCAATCACACGAATGATTTGTAAGTAAGCTCTGTTATAGATTGATTGCACTTCCCAGTATTCTACCCATAAACCGAAGTCTGCTATCTGCTTTACCTACAACTGAGCCCGTGTGATCGTTCTATTTCATATCCCGACAAAATGTTACGTCCAGGTATGTACACGAGTTGACCAATTCCGACAGTGACTCATTGGTATTTGTAGGATACTATGTTTTTTCGTTTTGTAAAGTGCGCAGTTTTAAATTTCTGAATAATTAAAATAAGTTGCCAATCTTGGCGCCACTTCGAAATTTATCGAGATCTGACTGGAATTTATGCAGCTTCTTTCAGATAAGTAACTGCATCGTCTGTAAAAAGCCTGTTTTTAATATTAATATTGTCTGCAGGGTCATTAATATACAACATGAACAGCAAGGATTCCAGCACACTTCCCAGGGGTACACCTGAAGTTACTTCTACATATGACGTTGACTCTCCATCTGAGAGAACATGCTGCATCCCTCCTGCCAAAAAGTCTTCAGTCCAGTCACAAATTTCATTTGATACCACATATGATTGTACTTTTGACAATAAAGATAGGTTTAGTACTGAGTCGAATGCTTTTCAGAAAGCAAGAAATACTGCATCTAACTGACTGCCTCGATCCAGGGCTTTCAGTATGTCACGTGAGAAAACTGCGAGTTGGGTTTCACGTGATCAACATTTCGGGAATCTGTGCGGATTGGCATGGAGGAGGCATTCCATTCAAGATACATCATAATGTTTGAGCTCAGAATATGTTCTAAGATTCCACAACAAATCGATTTCAAGGATACTGAATGATAGTTTAGTGGATAACTTCTACTTTCCTTCTTGCAGACTGGTGTGACCTATGCTTTTTTCCGAGAACTGGGCACAGTTTTTTGTTCAAGGGAGCTGCAATAGATTGTAATTAGAAGAGGGGCTACCTCAGATGCAAATTCAGTATGAAATCTGATAGAGACTGCACCGGGCCTGGAACTTTTATCAGTTTTGATGATTTCAGCTGTTTCTCAACATCATCGACACTAATTCATCTTTTAGGTGTAATTCATCTTTTAGGTGGAGAAGGATTAAGTTGGGGCAGTTCTCCTTGGTTTTCCTCTGTAAAGGAACGTTTGAAGACAAAGCTTTTGCTTTGCCGTCCTCGATTTCAGTTCCTGTCGCGTTCGCTAGGGACTGGACACTAACTTTGGTGCCACTGACAGCCTTTACAAACAACCAGAATTACTTTGGGTTTTATGAAATGTCATTTGACAGTATTCTGCTACAGTAGTCATTGAAGGTATCGTGCATTGCTCTCTTGAGTGCCAAATACATTTCATTCAGCCCATATCTATAGCCCTATGCTTTGTTTTACACCTATTATGCAGAAATCTCTGTTCCATTAGGAGATTCTTTACAGTGACTGCATACGATAGAGGTTCCTTCCCATTATGAACTGTTCTATTGGGTACATACAAATCCATTGCATGTCAACTATTCTTTTAAACTTGAGCAAGAGTTTCTCAACATGCTCTTGCCTTGTGCTGAAAGTTTCTAGTTTCTCACGGAGCTGTAACACTACTAATTTTTTTATCTAGTTTATTGAACATACATATCTTTCTACTTGTTTTAGTTGTCCTTTATAATTTTGTAATCATTGTTGCCACAACCTCGTCACGGTCACCGATACTAGTTTCGACGTGGATACCCTCGGAGAGGTCAGGTCTATTTGTTGCCATTAGATCTAATGTGTTTTCATCATGACACCCTCCTGACTATCTGTTCCAGGTAGTTCTCAGAGAAGGCATTTAGCAAATTTTCACAGGATGTCTTTATCACTAGCACCACTGACAAAACTGTAATTTTCGCAATTAATTGTTGGACGATTAAAGACTCCACCACTGATTACAGTACGATTGGCGGACTTACATACAAGTGACTGAGATTTTCTCTAAAGTTTTCGATTACATCAGGAGATGTGTCTGGTGGACGATATGCCCACCCCTGATACTGAGTCTTGTCTAAAGAATCTCACTTGCAACTTCAGTTTTTATCTTGATGGATTTGAGTTTCTTGTTTACTGTCTGTTTCCCATTTGCCTACCCTTTTGATATACCTTCAGATTTTCCTCAGAAATCTCACTGCTATCAATTTCAGCTTTCGACCAGTTTTCTATGCCTAGTATTATGTGAGCTTCACTGTTTTTCACGAGGGCTTCGAACTCTCGGTTTTTTTGCAAATGCTTCGGTGGTTCACCGTTAATGCTCTCTCCTTCGAGAGGCATTTCTTTCGATCTCGCACTGATACTTCCGGGTTTTCTACGGCTTTCGTTATCGGGATTGGGCGGAGAATTCCCTAATCTAAAAAAAACCCTGAATAGCAGCCGCAACCGTGTAGTGCACGGCTTACCCATTTAGGGGAACCCTGCAATTCTCAACCTTGATGGCACAAGTCCTGGAAGTTGCCACACAGCTTGTCACAGAACCTTCAAAGTTTACAGTTCCGTCCTCCCACTCGACTCAGAACTGAGGGACCACGATCAGGTCCGGGGCCAGTGCTGCAAATTGTACTTCGTTGAAACTCCGTGCACACAGCTAGTCTTCTCGACCTTCTCCGCCAGTTGATGGAATGACACGAGTATGATCTCAGAGCCCAGACAACAGGCATCATTTGTTCAAATGAGCACCACACTCTGTTGTTTGCACGCTGTTCCCTAATGGCTGCTGGAATAGCCTCTTCAACATGTCGAATGAGGTCCCTAGGCACACAGACTGAATGCACACGGTGTCCCTTCCTGTCCCTCACTGGCATATCTGTAAGGGTACCGTCACTCGCCGACGATTAGTGGACCCCTACCCTTCACATGTTTTGGGTTTCCCCAAAACATGTGAAGTGAGTTCCACTGGCCCAATTCCAGTTTCGGTGAAAGACAGCTCCTCAACTTGTTGTATAAGGAGATAGGGACAATGCCCTGAGTCCTCCCACCCTGTACAGAACGCCTAGATCTACCAGTGACACACCACTCGCAGTCAAGTAGACAGGTAGTACCTCCGGTACCAGTATTACAGGTACACAACTCGGGAGCTCTTCCGACACGCTGATTTGCAGCAGCTTCCAATCATTTGATGGTAGTCGGGACAGTATCCAGCTGCTTACGAATGTCAGCCAACTCGGCCCCTGTTTGAGAACAGTTTTCACAGTGGGGTTGCATTTTGGGTGGTGCAGTGTATTACAGGCCATTGAACAAATAACTTTAAATTAAGCCCACTGATTATCTTTTAATCTGTTGAGCTAAAAAGTTGCTAATTCCCTCTAAGAATTGAAGCAAGTGCATAAAATTAGATTTCTGTTAAGGCAACATTTTTTAAATAGATGACGTATGGACGCAATGTTGCTCGTGTATTAGTCCAGTGAAAACTTCATATTTTATTCTGTACTGTAAATGGTGATGCTGCAGGTTTTCTTTCATTTTCTTGAGATATTGGGCTTGAGATTTTGACATAAAGTTATGGGATTTTAAAAACACCAGCTTATCAACAAGAGAATGTAAAAATTCGTCACTGGGCATTACCTGCGTAATTAGCTCTGGTCTGTTGGTTTGTACCCAGTGTTTGAAAATAATAATAATAAATAAAATAAATAAATAAACTTCATCAGGTTTTTGAGATGTTGAGTAGGGTTATCTGGTCTAGGACATTCTGCATAGGTGTCAAGCATATTCATTATTAATGGTACATACCATGAAAACTATCAGGTCTTAGGCTTTACTCCTTCTATTGTAAGCTTTGTGTTTTGATGATGCTTGCAGACACGTGCACTATGAGTTTGTGATGAACCTGGACGAAAACACCACTTTGGTCGTAGAACGCAAAACATAGATGGGCCAGTTTTGTGATTTGGGTATCACTGTTTGTAGAGACTGTAGAGCTCATTTGGTGAGAGAAAAATTAATCTTTTCGGCTTCTTGACCTCAGCATTGTTAATCACAGTTGAAACACACACACCTTTTTACCCGGACATAAGCGACTATTTTCATTATCCTCACAAAAGTCTTTAACACATTTAATTACAACTTAACTTGTTTTGTTGTCACCTTATTGTTTTTAAAGATGTGATAAGATACCGTAAGCCTTTACTAGCTGCCTAGTTAACTTCACGGTGTATTCAGATGCCCCACATTCCTCAATATTTTTTTTTCTTTGACCATGAGCTTGATAAGAGGCTAATTATATTATATTGCCATCTTTACTAGAAACTTAGCATCTTTCTTTCACTTAGGTAATATGTATATCGTAGTCACGTTGTACATTTTCTGTACCATTTTGATTCTGAGCTTGTATGTCATTACGGAAAGTTTCTTGCAATTTTTGCTGACTGTGCTTGTGATTTTATTAGTTTTTCTTTGTAAAGCTGACAGTCGCTCTTCTGTATTAAGCTATGCTATTTGATGTGAAGCAGATAATTCTATAGTTTCACAAATAGACTCCACTTGATGCAATGGATTATCCTCAGCTAATTCAAAAGGCCCAGGGAGAAATTCAGGGTCATTTTCAACACTGTTTGCTGCTTCTTCGACTAGTTTTTCTGCAAATATTCTTGTTGCACAAGTTGGACATAGAGCTTGTCCAGGAATTAGCTTAATATCCACATTTTTACTCTTGGAAAGATATTCAACTAGTATTTTATGCTAACAATTTTTAACCAGTTTTTTGTGAGCGCCAAATGGGTGACATTTGTTCCCAAAAATGTGGTTGTGTGTGTCTAAATCTTTATCTTTGTGGTAATGGCAGATGCTAGTAATTTCTTTCAAAATGCTTAATTTTAGCAGATATTGTTCTTTAGATGGCAGATCTTTCTACTAGTGTTGTTTATGGCACTGTTCACTTATTAGTTCACCCACAAAACAGCTCATACTTAATACTTGAACAATCTGTTGCTCCTGAAAACAGTTGCAGATGGGGCAGTTAAAGTCTACAATTGCAAAACTCTCATTGACTTATTCACTGACTTGGGTGCCTGCAAAGAATCCAGTACAAAAAGTGACTCCATTGGAACTTACAACAGTATCTGGTAGAACACACAACATAACCGATAAACTATGCAATGAAATATCATGTTTGTTTAACTCTGCAATGAAAATTGCAGCTAGCAAGTAGTTACAACTAAAGTTTAAGTCTAAATACATAGGAAAACACTATTGTGTGTATACTGTACCCAAGCGTAGTACAACAAAGTATCAGTAAGTTCAGTTTCAGAATGAGAACTCTTACCTCTTCTTATCACTGCCTGTTGTTATTTAAAAGTAGAAATATTTGACCAATTATTATGCGCAGTCTTTACAGAAAATGTATACCCAAAGTCCATTTAATACAGAACACACTGGTTTTGTAATTATTCTGATATCTTTTAAAATAACTTGGCAATTAAACTTTCTGCAAACCTCGTTTTCCATTAAAATTTGCCCAAATGCCATTTTAAAAATGGCTGCCCGAAAAAAACTGGTTTATAAAAGTTTTTCAAACAGTGTTTTGTGACTGTCTACCTGCAGGAAACTGACGATAAAAAAAAATCAAGAAACTAAAAAATTTGAGCAACAAATTTTGTTTATATTGGCTAAGTTGAAATGAATTGACCTTTTGAGATTAATTATGGTTGTTGGCTATCTAGAAAACAGAGTTAATTCACAATAAATTAGGGCTGCTACTTTTTAAAGGAAAATTGGATGTAACACAATATGTTTGTTAGAATATATGCTACAATAACTAAATACCAAATGCCAATTTACAACAGATTACTCGTAAATTATGAAAAGGACAATGGTAGCTGCCGAAAATTCTCAGAAATGCACACTTATTTGCATTAATATAGAATAAAATTGAGGGGTGAGGTATTCTTTGGCAGTAGCTGCAAACCACAAACTCTCATTTTTTCGAAATAAGTTAGCATCCGAAACACTTGTACCGGTAACTTACGAAAATATAGTTTTGCAAGTGTGTGAAAATTGTCAAAAATAGTCCATTAATCACTCAAAAGCTTATAACAGCAAGAGTTTATCCTGGCACTTACGAATGTTAGTAATTTCACGGTATATCACAATACAAATGGGTGTTGATACTGTCAGTGAGAGATTATGCAGAAGTGACACTAACAGTAAAATATGTGAGTCTAGAACTTCAAATCGGCAGATAAAACTAGTACAAAAATTCTGAAGTTGGCTTTTATGTGTAAATAAACATGCATATTGCACAGGTTGTTCACTTAGCTGTTTCCGTACACACTTCTACGCTGGCATGCCGAAGAACGACACTGCAGCGTGAGTTTACCTCGCTCAAAATCGCTAAAATGTGCTCCACCAACAAAAGCCAGTCTTCTGCTTGTTGCAGCTAATAATGCAAGCATCACTAACAATATGATGAAATGTCCGGTGAGGCAAATGTGTCTGTAGGTGAAGTTGGTATTTTACTATTTCTTCAGCCCGTTTGCCACCTAGAGAAGAAAATACTAAATCATTGTAAACTATTAATGTTACTTAAAAATTGCCTTCACCCAAAGTAAAAAAATGAAAAAAAGCCTTTTCTCATCAAACTGGCTTTAGTATTTCATCATTCAAATGAAACTGTGCGCTTGACAATGCTATAATGCTTTCCAAACCTAACGAGGGAAAAACACTGATGCTGGAAGTATAAGAATCATTTATTTACATCAATGTTATAAAAAGACTTCACGACAATGTCTTTGAACTTACACCACAAATGTAATGAATACATAGCTTTCAATTGATGTAAAGGTAAAACATTATGCATTATGATTAGATTATATTTGCCACTAAAATGGTTAAGCTTATACGATCTTAATTCACCACCAGTGGCGTCACCATACGGACGATTGTGTGAGGGGCCAGATCTCTGTGCCCAGGCAGAAAGCTAACATTCTCGTCCGTGATGCCGGCCGTCAATACTGTGGGGATCTGCGAGCTTCTCGTATAGGGTGGAGGAATTGTGCAAGAGTACAGTAGCAGTGTGCGATAAGAATGAGGGTGGAGATAGAATTAGACAACAGAAGGTAAAACGAGAAACTAATTACAAAGAAGCACTGTGTTTTCACGCTATATAGGTATGTCAGTAGCTCTCGGGGGCTCTTTGTGGCCTACATAACTGTTAACCTGGTACTTGCTAGCTGTGGTCTATGTCAATTTTCACGTTACAGTGACACCTCGCTACAGCCAGGCGACCCTCACTGAACTCGGCGGTATGCACTCCTCTCGCATAGAACGGCTGTAAAGCACTGGCCTTCTCGTGTTCACCATCTGCACAGAAGCAGATTTCCTTCCCCCACTGACAGGACACCAAACCTAAGTCTTCGTTTCTTCCGTTCCGTTCTCGGAGCACAGACCCTCACGTGAATGTCGTCAAGAGGGAAAGAAATTTACTGCTTGTAATAGTCGAGAAGGCCCAATATTCTGCAACAGCATTGTTGCTGAACGTTTGCAGGAATCATTCACAGCTGTCATGTTGGCGTATCTATCTGGAGCGATTGTAGGTGTAACAACCGTGGTAACTCTAGTTGTGGGGTGCTGATGGCAGAATGAAACAAAGTGCTTTCAGAACATTTGTCTAATAAATTCTTCGTAATTGTATGAAATGAAAAATTGTGTAAACTATTGCTGTAGAATATGGCTGCTAACAATTATATACATTTGAGATATGCTTATATATTCTGTGTAAAGATTTGATTAGTAATCGCTTTAGGCAATATCACACTTACAATGATGCATGATTTTAGAACCATTTATTCTTCCATGTGATTGGGTCAGTTTGTATATAGCATGCCACCTATCGTATGGATGTAGCGTACTAATTGTTGTTGTGGTGGTAGTAGTAATAGTAGTAGTAGATTCCCAAACTACTGTTTTTGGTGAAAGTGATTGTAATTAATGGGTATTACACTGACAGCTAAATTATTTAATGGATGAATATCTTCTTCGTTTTACAAGTGGCTTGACAGGCCAGCTCTGTTGTTATCAGCCAATAGTCTGGATTTTTTGCTCCTATTCTCTTTTTCCGATAATATGGTCTAGATTTTCTCGTGTCAGATTTGGATGAAATCTCAAGATTTTGGTGATTATTCTTACGTGGAAAGTGTTGAAATGTTTGATATAAATTAAACATGCCAAGAACTGAGTAGATTTTAACTGAGGATGCTGTCATGAGAGACTTAGTATGTAGAAAAGTGACATGAAGCTGATGGAGTAGATAACTATTTCTGGTTACACAGTGAAAATTATTGGGAGAAGTAAACAAAAAAACACTGGTTTTGTTATTTTCCTTTTATAGCTACAGTGGTGTATGGTTATAATGATGACATATTTGGCTAATGGCATTGTAATTCTGTCAGACTGCAGACATCTCTGAACATCCATTAAATGATATAGACAGTGTTTACATAAGAGGTAATATGATGCACGTCAATCAGATGCTAGAAGTACTAGATTATTTTTGCTATTAGGCTAGCAGAATAACTGATGATGGTTGAAGTAGAGAGGATGTGAATTGCTGATTTGGTACAACAAGGAAACACCTCAAAAAAAGAGTAATTTGCTAATATTGAACAGAAATTTAAGTGTTAGGAAGGCTTTACTGAAGATTTTCATGTGGAGTGCAGCCTTGTACGGAAGTGAAACATGGACAGCTCAGAGAAGAGGAAAATACAAGCTTTTGAAATGTTATGTCATTGAAGAATGCTATAGATTAGATGCATAGATGGAATAAGTAATGAGGAGGTACTCAGTCTAGTTAGGAAGAAAGAAAGTTACAACATAATTTAGTGACAAGATTGGATCGGGTGAATAGTCCGGTGGCTAGAAGTGGGGTAAAAATTGCAGGAGGAGACTAAAGGCTCAAATACAGCAAGCACTTTCAAATGGAAGTAGGTTTCAGTAGTCAGGCAGGAATGAAGAGACTACTGTGGAGAGCTGCAGCAAATCAATTTTCGGACTGAAGACTTCGGCAACAATTGTAACGACTAAGGTACACGTGTGTGAGAGACTTTCTTTTGCCAATATTGAGAAAGCTGTCGAACGTGAGCCTACACTGCCACGCTATGTACTGTCTCTCATTTGGAGTGTGCAACGTAATCATTAAACATAATTTAGTTTAGTGCAGTACTAGTAATTATTTACTGTTTATGCGTACATCTTTCTCTCGTGTATCCTTTCGTGGACTGCAGACGTATGCCGAAATTTTATTTTGTATAATGTTTCTCAAAGTGTGCGAGTTGCACAGTCAGTGCCATTTTTATCGAGGGAGGAGAAGTCTGCGGTTCTTGCCAGCATCTGCGAAACTTCCTTCTCGCACTGTACAAATGTCGGACCGTTTCTGCCCAGGAGTACACATTCTCGGACCGAGCGGAGCTACGCGGGGCGGTCGGCCTCGGCAAGGGGAAGCCTTTCTGCGCCGGCAAGATCGCCAAGAAGAAGCTGGGCCTGTCGGGCAGCGTGCGCGGCAAGGGCGGCCACGGTTACCACAAGCGGCAGCGCCTCACCGACTTTGGGCGCAAACGCGGGCCCAAGGCGAAGATGAGGGGCGTGTTCGGGGCGCCGGGAGTCGGCCTCCAGGTACGTAGTGCGAGCGGCTCGACTCGAGCCTAGTACATTGGGGAAAACGGGTACTCTGATCCTTTCGTACCTAGACGGTGAGGAACGGGATACTGCTCTTCGTTGTCAGTAAAAGCTGAACTTATTTGAATTTGGTTAGGTTCGAGTAAAATTTGTGGGTTTCTCAGATTGTATTCTATGTCCACTGCTACCCTTAATTGTATGCAAATAAACAGCCACTAAAAATGAGAAGTGAGTGGAGGAGAGAGTGAGGAATGGGGAGTGTAATGTAAATGATTTTTCAAATGGGGAAGTAGATACGTACACACACGGTGAACGGGAAACGGGTTATCACTCGATTGCAACGGAGAACAGTACACACTGTTTTCGAGGCAGATCTTTGCGAGTGTAACATTTTACTGCAAGAAACGCAAGTAATGCAAGTAATCTGTGGTGTCAAATGTTCTGTATAATACTCATTAAGTTTTCTTACATGTTTTACATTTGGAATATTCTGCTGTTATTTTCACAATCCTTATACTCTCCACAGTCACTGACCTTTTGAAGTTTGTCTAATTTGTTTGTTTCTACTGTGTTGTGATCCTGTGACATTATGTTCTGGAGAAATGTGGACATCACAAAACCCCTTTGCATTCTCAAAGGTAATTTGTATCCCAGAAAAAGGTGAGCAGAATGACATGGGATGTCAGGTTGTAGAATCTGGCACGTCAGGTTGTGGACTTTTCACAGGATGCTGTTATCGTGTGTGTGTGTGTGGGGGGGGGGGGGGGGGGGGAGGGATTCTTTTGTCTCGGTACCTGCAGTCTGTCATGATGCAGCACCATTTGTAAGTAATTATACAGTCACTAAATGGACGCCAGACAGAAGCCAGTCTGCACTGCTTTGATGCAGAGATGTAGAGTTCATGATGAAGGGTGCCTTCTAAATTGAAAGGCTTCGTTACTTTTATCTCGGCAGGAAAACAGACTTTAAGGAATAACTTCAGATAGGTAATATATCGACAGATCTGTCGCTTTTTCTACGCTCAGTCTGTGATCTGTATTAGGCATTTTGAAAATAGTGGACAGTACTGAGTCATCAGATTCGTCAGATAAAAATAAGAAGAAAAGATAGCAACATACATATGGGAGTGCTTAATTTCTAACTTAGGAGACTGGCACACATCTTTAAGCAGCTGCTCACTACACTCGACATTTGCTGCATTTCTCGAATGGCTTCCCACACACAGCTCAAAGTGTTGTGCCAGAATTCGGTTGTCGTGCTACAATTCAGTTGGCAGAGAGCGTACTGCCTCCTGTGCTTCTGTAATCTGTGAAGAAGAGACAGGTGTTACCGGTACCGACAACATAACTGCACGGGGAAGTTCCAGGCACTCTACACTAATAAACTAAATACGAGCTTACAGAATATCGGATGGGCTCTTTTATTGTATTTAAGAGTTCCAGATAGAAATCGGCACGTAATTTTTAAAGCAAAGAAGTCGACAGATGTGAAAGTAGCTTTGGTATGGATTTCAGGACTCTCACTGTTCACAGTACGCTATATATGAATGACTTAACTGAAAAATGTCAGAAGCTAATTGAGACCATTATAAGATGATTCTGTAGTCGGGGACACCACAAGTGGGGTTCAATGGAGAATTTATCGAGTGCAAGAGTGTCACAGACATGGTCATTGACCTCCAATGGCAGACACAACAGGAGAGGTGATACGAGTTTCGTAGAGATTGTCCATTCCAGGAACAGTGCAGAGTATTACGTCCTCTTACATTTCACGAATTGACCATTGTGATAAAATCTGAGATACTCGAACTTCAATGAATGCCTACTGGTGTCAGAGCACGGTTTATGAGTGGAACTTTGGAAGGGCGGAATGACAGTGGTACGTTAAGAATTGTCTCATTGACACCACAGTGTGCTTCGTGTGTCGAGATAGGTGTACTCAGTTGCGTGCGACTGCTCGTGTGAGGAACAGTTTTTAATGTTTAGCATTTTTAACATTTATTAAGAAGCTTGTGCTAAATTAGTTGCTTATTTTCAACTAGAGATAATGTTATAAAAATAGGAAAGTCCAGGTGGCAGGTGCAGGAAGCATTGTTAGCCTGCCGCTCCCTGTTTCGGTGTACGAGTGATCGTGTCTCGTCGTTTGCTTACTGTAAAAGCGGTGCCACACGTACGAAACTGGACTGGTATATTTTAGGAACAGGATTCAAATTTCTGTGCGAACACAACGATTGAGACTTTCCGTGCTGCTGCGAAATAATGTCTGGCGAATGTCACTTTCTTAAATGGTGACTAGCTACTTTCTCTGCAGCTGAGCTACCACTCTATCTACATTTTATCCAAATGTGAATGAGACAACACAGTCTTGACATCCTTCGTGTCCTTTATTTATTTAGTCGGAACTGTTTTTCAGAGTTCACATTGTTAACGAATGTCGCATTTTTCTTTATTGTTGCCACATCTGTGTACAAGTGCATTAATTTTAGGTTTGTGTGTGTTCCCGTCGTGTATCTGTATACTGCATCTTACACTGAACTGACCTCCTGCAGACAAGATGCGTGTTTCCTAATTATTTGTCTAGACTGAAATGGTGCAAGAAGTTTCGATCAGTAGACTTTATATTTCTGGGAGAACTCGGGTTACATGTAACGTACGAGGCGTGTCTTTTTAAATAAGTAGTTTTTAATACGGCCACCACAGTACCACTGTCAGCTATCTGCACGTTCGTGCCGAGTACCTCGTGTCTGTCCACTAATCGCAGACTCCGTAACGGAAATGTTTGCCTGTGTTACGGTTTGCAATACGTGACTGTGTGTCATCACCAAAAGAGTCGGTGCAGAAAGTTACTGAAAAATTTGAGAAAAGAAACGCTTCACAATTTCACCCTTATGTAACGAGTTTCAGAGAGTATTCTTTGTGAAACATTTAGACAGTTAGTGCCACAGCAACGACGTGATGTGAAAATGGCACTTGGAGTGGTTGGCAAATTGGATGACAGATTTTTATAATAGAATTTAGAAATCGGCTGTTCATTATGGTAAGTGCTTTAAAATTGGTGGAAATCGTGTTGTAATGTAGCTTAAGATACACCATTTTATAGTTTAAGGTACACAGTTTTTAAGTGATAATAAATGGTTTTAAAAGTCGGTTCGTATTTGTTTAATACAAAAATGATTCTCACTTAAAAAAAAAAAAAAATGGCCCCTCTTTATGTCATCCGGAGGTAGAGTTTCTTACAGTGTACGCTCGCACGTGCACCGCACCGAAAAATACCTTCCCTTCAAATTCGCTTTCCACCTTCGCCCGACCTCACCGTGCACTCGTTCGCCCCGTCGCAGAGGCCCCAGGTGGACACGTCCCAGCAGAGCGGTGGGCGGCAGCCTGCGGACGAGGAGCACGGCATAGAGAACAGGCTGGTGCTGTGTTCCGCCAAGGACAAGTTCGTACTGACGCAGGACCTGTGCGTGATGTGCGGCGCCATCGGCATCGACCAGGAGGGCTGCCTCATCGCCTGCTCCCAGTGTGGCCAGTGCTATCACCCCTACTGTGTCAACGTCAAGGTGAGTGCCCACAGGCGACAGCAACACAGATTGCCGTAGCCCTCGAACCCGTCCCGATGCCTTGTTTTACCTCCGTGATAAAGATGTCTGTAACCTAAACTACGTTGTACGGCTTGTAAAGTTTAATGTAATTTTACACATTACATAAATTAATTGTAGTATAATATTATTTTAATGTTATTTATTGAAATTGCAATCTTTACGTAGAGACTCAGTCTCTTGTAGAAAATTTAGAATCTGTTTTAGAGAAAACTCGCAACTATTTTTGATGAAATTCACATGTATCTTTGGTGGAATACACATCTAAATTTTTTTGTTTGTAAATTATTAAACGTACATATTTAAAAGGTTTTCACACTAATTGCTTGAAGATGAAGGCTTAGTGCTTTGAAATCGATCGTTGCATTATCTTGTTGCCGAGCAGAGTGCTTCTCTGATTTACGGTCCTTCTCAATATTATTTTTCTCGTCCCACCGAATACTGTACTTAAAAATGCCCGGAGTGTCAATTTTGACTTTTTGTGGGCATTTGTAGCCGTGTGGCACATACTTGACGACACTACAGACATAACCGATAAGGTATTTAATACTGTCAAAGTAGAACCGAAAATAACAATATTTGCTTATTAGGAGAACATTTTCGCCACGGTCGGAAGATGCCGACTGGATTTTTTTTTCTCGGTCACTGTTGTGCAGATCGGAGACACACTAAACTGGCAGCTGACTGTGAGCGTAAACAGACCGCAGTTCTGATCGCCGGAGGGGAGAAGACTGGTCTGGAGAAACGAGCACCACCTCCCTCTTACAGGGCACCTAGCCTACACACCGACTCACAGTAACAGTGATTACCGACACCTTCCAATTTGATGGAGATCGCAGTCGAACTCTGTGATGGGCTGGGGATAGTCTTTTCACTCATTTCAAAATAAGAAAAGAAAATGAGCAATGGAAAATACAAAGCACTGAGGTTGGCAGTGCTGTAAATGAGGTAGAGCAGACCTGATCTCTGGTGGCATTATGAAGCAACTTCTGTTCAAATCATCTACCACCAAAAACTGCTATATTTAAGTACAAAATTTTTATGCCAAATTTTGAAGAGTAGGTGGCAGACATGTGTATGCATTTCTTTGTTCTGTGATGCTAAATCCCACATCTGAGTTCTGTGTTGCATTAGACGGTACGTATCTTGTACAGACCATTCGACTACCCACAATTGAGCATCGAGCAAAACATGTTCTTACACTCACCTTTGCAAGACGGTGCGCAATGCCGATAACCAAAAATTAGGTACATTTTTTATATGTGGTGATTGGTCGTTGGTTTTGGGGATGGAGACCAGACAGCGAGGTCATCGGTCTCATCGGATTAGGGAAGGACGGGGAAGGAAGTCGGCCGTGCCCTTTGAAGGGAAACATCCCGGCATTTTCCTAGAGCGATTTAGGGAAATCACGGAAAACCTAAATCGGGACGGCCGGACGCGGGATTGGACCGTCGTCCTCCCGAATGCGAGTCCAGTGTCTAACCACTGCGCCACCTCGCTCGGTTTTTGATATGTGTATACAGAAAGTAAAGTTATTTTGAACTATCTCTGATAGTACAATTCATATGGATACAATTTGCTGTGGAATAGCTGTCATTAAGCAAATTTGTGCTTTGACATTATGAGTCAGAATTTGTATTTATTACAAATATGAATTTTTCAGGTCCCAATGTATTATTTTTATACTAGGGCACTTTAGAAAGGAGATGTGCCCTGAAACTATCATCTAGTGAAGAAACAATCAAAAGGAGATGCCGAGTCGCAGACAGACACGACAAAAACACTGCCTGAAAGTGAGCTTTCGACCAGCAAGGCCTTCTTCGAGAAGAGACTCCGTACAGAGATACACTCACGCAAAAGCAACTCCCACACACGTGACCACGGTCTCTGTGTGGTGAGGCCAAATCCGGAGACTGTGGACATGTGTGTAAGTTGCGTTCGAGTGCACATCAAGTGTGTGTGTGTGTGTGTGTGTGTCGACGAAGGCCTTGCTAGCCAAAACTAACTTTCTGATAGTCTTTTTGTCTGTGGCTCAGCATCTCCTCTATATGGTGAGTAGGAATATCCTTTTTGAAATAATCAAAGATATAGATGCAAACTGTTATTTCCAGGAAAAATTGTTCGACAAATGGCGAAATCTGTGTAAAGTTCCCAACAGTTGAGGTACTTTAAAATGACAGATTTCACGATTTGTGCTGCCCCCTCTTCCGCCACCTTAAAAATTTATTGCCGATTATAGACGGATGCCCACTTCTAGTTTTAATAATTTTCAGATAAACTTGCCGTAACTATTTACTTTCCCGATAGCCTCGGTAACCGACAATTCGCCCTTCTGCCCCGCCGCAGGTGACGAAGGTGATCCTGCAGAAAGGCTGGCGTTGCCTGGACTGCACGGTGTGCGAGGGCTGCGGCCTGCGCGACGACGAGGCGCGCCTCATCCTGTGCGACGACTGCGACATCTCGTACCACATCTACTGCATGCAGCCGCGCCTCGAGTACGTGCCCCACGGCAACTGGAAGTGCAAGTGGTGAGTGGCCTCGCAGGTAGAGCACGAAACGTCGTAGTTGCAGAAACGGATATTACTGTCAAATTTTTTACTACGCAGACTGGAGTTTGATTACGTGCAAACCGATAGGCCTATCGCAAAATGAGTTCTACCGATACTTTTCCTGTTTTATTCTGTGTTGAGCTGTATTTGATATTAAGTTCGATATATATTTTTTATTTTAGGTTGCAGTAAGTATTGTACGGTTTTTGGCACTTCCACTGTAATCTGTTCACTTCAAAATTGTATAGCTAGAAGTTTGTATGTCCGATGCTAATAAAATTTTAATAGTTTATAGGCGCATATATTGGTAGTGGAAATCTGAACTTACAGAATATTTAAATTACCCAAAAAAAAGTTCTTACAATTTTTCTAAAGCAACTTTTTCTCAGCCCACGATAAACACATAACGGTGTGGGTTCGTTTTGAAGGTCTTTCGTGTGGCCGTAAGAAGCTACGACCACCTTGACCCACAGTGTGGTACAGATTTTATAAACGGCAACATTTCGTAAATGACTCGTGTGCGTGGTTTAGATATATAGATGAAATCTTGGCCGTATGGACCTGTTGAAAGCCCTAGAGTCATTAAATTCCTTCTTCCAGTTAAATTTAACGTGGTCCTGTACTGAATCCCGTACCACTTTCCTCTATCTCATCCTCACTGAAGGTCAGGCGCACACTCGTGCCCGTATAAAACCTACAAACAAACGACAGTACTTACATTTTGACAGTCGTCGTTCTTTCCACGTCAGATGTTCCCTCCCGCACAGCCTCGGCATTCGAGCAGGCTCTTTACAGCAATACGGCACCGTTCTCACCTCGGCCTTCTTTGGACGTAATTACCCCACCGGCCTAGTTCAAAAAGCAGATTTCCCGAGCCATCGCCTCCAGTCCTGGTAGTGCTGATCCCTCCAAAAACAACTTCAGAGCACAACACTGGTAACTCAGTATTGTCCTGGTCTCAGCTGTATTAATCGGCTACTTCGATGAGGCCACGACTTCCTAAAATCGTGCCCTGAAATGAGATCTGAGATCCATTCTATCTGAGATCGTGCTCACCACACTTAGAATAGCTTTCTGTCGCCCTCCCGATCTCTGCAATATCCTTGTCAGACCCTACAATCCTCCTAGACCGATCTCCCTACCCTACGGTTTGCTACCCCTGTGACTGTCTCCGCTGCAAGACTTGCCGTACATTCCCTCCTGCGACCACCTACGGCAGTCCTGTTACTGGCGAAACGTATACTATTTGAGGGAGACGCACCTGTCAAATGACCCGTCTCGTATACCGGCTGTTATGTAAACACTGGCCTTTGCATCGGCATGACTACCACCGAGTTATCGGTTAGGAAGAATGGGCACAGACAGGGGATGTATACCGGCAACACACAATATCCTGTTGCAGAGCACGTTCTACGACACGACGATCGTGACGTCAGTGCCGTCTGCATTCTTCCCCCGGACACCAATTTCCAATAACTCCACAAGTGGGAACTAGTGCTACGACACGTCCTCGGTTCTCGCCACCGACCTGCCTTAATTTACTTTAATTTCTTCAGTCTCAGTGTATCTTCACAGTAACTACTCCTTTCTTCACTCCACTTTAGTTTTCTACATCTTTTATTTTCTGACCAGTCTGTTTTTTGCTGTCCCCCTCCCACCTCTGTCATTTACAATGCACTTAGCTTTCCACTCGTATTAACTCGTGTGCGAAGTTTTTGCAGCAATCTCAGTCTTCCACATACTGTGTCTTCCACCTTGGGGCTGTCGTGTTGTCATATCTCGTCCGGTGCAGTCTCGAACAATTGGTCTTTCCTTCTCTGGTAAACCCTCCCCCCGGAGACTTTTCCAAAATCCACCCCTTTACCTAAACCTCTCCAGTCCTTTCGGCCACATTTTTTCATTCCCCTTCAATCTTTCTGCTGTAAGGAGGAGCCACTGTCTCTGAAAACTTGCTTAAGTATACCTTCTTTTATGTGTTTGTTGTTCTTCTGCCACTTGGTGAGTAGATTTTTTTTGTCTATCCAGTTACAGTATATCATTATAAAATCATCATCACACTGTACAGTCACAGTGTTGGTAGCTTCTTCCAACTACAAAAGACTTTCAAAACAAACCCTCACTTTATGTTATGTGTCCATCCCGGGCTTAGAAAATCCGATTTAAGAAGAATTGTAAGAACTTTTTTGTGGGCGATTGAAAAATTCTGTAACTTGAGGTTTCTACTGCCAATATATGCGCCTATAAACTATTAAAATTTCATTAACATTGCACAAACACATTTCAAGCTATTTAGTTTTGAAGTGAGCAGTTCTTAGCAAAGACTCCAAAAATCAGACTACCATTACTACAACCAAATTGCTCCATATAGCCTCTGGCAGAATAAAAGAGGTAAAATATTGGTGTAACTCATTTTGTGATAGGCCTATTGGTTGTCTTGTAATTAAAGCTTAAACTAGAGTCCCCATAATAAAAAGCCAGTAGTAGTTCTACATGTTGTAATAGCCTTCTATTGCAGCCTGTTGTCACTTTTATCTTTATAATAATTATTAGTTTCATTCAAATGTTGAATGTTTGTACAGCTGTTAAAATGAATAAGACTTGTTAAATTGGTTGAAACTAATAATTGTTACAAAGACAAGTACAACAGTATACCTAACATTAGGCCATTTTCAAGTGGTTCTGAAAACTACTGTAAATGTGATAGATATGTAAAAATTGTATATAATAGAAGGTGAGAAAACAAGGATTACGTATCTATACCCGGGCCGCTGAAACATTGCACTTGACGTTTGCGTATGAAGTTGGCAGCGTAACAGAGTAACAAGTGAAGAACGATAGGCGCTAGGCGTTCAGCGTAGGGCGCCAGCCAATCACAGCGCAGTGAGCACTGCTGTTACTCACGTGCTGTGACGTCAAAGTTCCCGCGTTGCCGGCTTTGTTTGGTGAATGTGTATACAACGTGAATTGTATGTTGTTTATCGCGTGTTTTCGTTGTACTGTGTGCTATATCGTTGTGACTTTTGTTACGTTGTGAGCGTACATACTTGGAAAATGCCACCGAAAAGACTTCGTTCACCTAGTGACAATCCTTTGCGTCGAGGGGTGCCGCTAAACAGCCAGGCACTGGAGTTGCTACGCAGAACTCGTGAGTTTTACGAGCAGGAGAAAAACTACGTAAGCATTCATGGACAGCCATCAATTCCTGCCGACAAAGTGGTGGAACGTACGTCGAAAACTCTTGGTATTAGTGCAAGAACCGTAGTAAGTAAGGGAGTATTACTACAAAACTTGGAAGATACTGAAGTGAGCCGTAATGATTCCGAGCTGTCTGGATCAAATAATACATTTTTATCAACCCCGGGAAAGAAGAAAAAGCGGCCTAGTCCTATCACAGATTCAGATTCTTTCCAGACTGATGCAATTCGTAGGCATGTTTATGCTTACTACAGCAGAAAAGAGTATCCGACTGTAGCTAAGTTATTAATCTCTTTAAAAGAAAGTGAACTCTTCAGGGGTGGTAAAACATCACCAAAAATTCTGCTAAAAAATATGGGTTTCCGTTACAAAACGCTAGACGGACGCAAAGTACTGTTAGAGAGGGCACATATTGTTACCGCTCGTAGCATTTTCTTGCACAAAATTGTGGGCAGAGACATTCATTCCATAATTTGGCTAGACGAAACGTGGGTTAATGCCGGGGAAGCTGTCAGTAAATGTTGGACGGATAACACACCCAGCAGTAGCGGCCATCAGCCGACGGGAAGAGGAGCTAGATTAATTGTGGTCCATGCAGGCTCCTCCAGTGGTTTTGTTCCTGACGCACTTTTAGTTTTTAGATCAAAAAAGACTGGTGATTACCATGAAGATATGGATCACACACGATTTGTTGAGTGGTTCAGGGACCTTTTAAAACAATTTCCTATCCCTACAACAATTGTAATGGACAATGCTCCATATCATTCGGTGATACAGAACAAAGCCCCAACCACGAATGATCGGAAAGAATTTATGGTGCAATGGTTACAGGCTCGAAATATTACAGCGGATATATGACAAAGGTTCTCTTATATTCTCTTGTTAAAGAAAATAAGCCTACGACACCTACATATGTAGTAGACGAAATTGCCAAGGAGCACGGTCATACTGTAATAAGGCTGCCACCATATCACTGCCATTTCAACCCTATTGAGTTAATATGGAGTGATGTAAAAATGTATGTAAGGAACAACAACAAGTCCTTTACAATAACAGAGGTGGAAAAGCTGTTGCGTGAAGCTCTTGTGACTGTGGATGCAGCCTCATGGAGAAAAAAAGTAGAGCACGTCGAGAAGCTTATACGAGCAGCACAGACAATAGAAGGCATTATCAGTGGCCATGAACAATTAATGATTTGACTTGCTGATGACGACGATGAAGACGGTTTTGGCGATGAATCGGACAACAGTGACGATGGCGAGCTGGATGGAATTGCGCCATTATCGCTGTAAATTGGTGAGTGAAAAATTACTAATATTGGTTATTTATTGCAATCTCGGTTATTATTTATTTTGTAAACTACGTACATTATTGATTTTAAAGTACCAGTCGGCAGATGCTTGTTTTTTGTATTTCTTTGCTCCGTTATCGAAAGGGTGCGCATCGTTGTGCTTTTATATGCATTATTATACGGTTGTTTACTTCCTGTCATTGTAGTACAACTAAAAACGAATTTTTATATACACTGTAATTGCTCAATCGCTTGCATTTACGAGACGGGACGGGAAACTGTATCGTCTGCTGTGTGTATAGAGGCTGCTGTTGCAACATCGCTATTACAGTATAGCCAACCTAACTACACAAAAAGCGAACTGTCAAGTGCAATGTTTCGCCGGCGGGGGTATACACCAGTAAAAAAACTGTAAAGCTTTTGTGTCTGTCTGTCTGAATGTGCTAGTCTTCAAAACTGCTAGACGAATTTTCCTGAGGTTATCACAGGTAACTCGAGGGTAAATCGTTGCAATGTATAAACTTTTATCAAGAAAAAGTTGTAATTTAAAGTTAAAGGAGCAGGTTGAACATAGTAGATCTGATGTTTACCTTAGTGACGTGATTGTCACGGATTAGTACACCGAAGAACCAATATTTAGTGCTGTTAGTTTTGTAGTTCACTGAGGAACAGTGCTGTAGTTTCTTTACATCAATGACTGAAGTATTTCTGGAAGTTCATGTTAGTGACAGAATTAAGTGGCACAATATGAATACAGACAATTTACTGGGCTAGATTATACGGATTTACAGGTTTTGCTTCGTGTATTAAAAACTTCACGAAATTAGTTTGCTTCTTTCGATAAATTTTATTTATATTTGACTTCTTGGCTAGGGAGAACGAATTTTTTGACAATTTGGTCTTTTAAGGGTTCTGTTTTTAACAATAAGAGTTGCAGGACCCTCAAAATCGACAGTATTCGAGTGGCCCTTCTTTAACTTCCGTTGCAAAGCAAGGTTTCAGTAGTTATACGGGTACAGAAAGACTGGCACGAGATAGGCTAGTGTCTGTTGCAGCAAAACAACTGTCGCGTGGGTGACTCGAGACAGCAAAAGGAATTGTGACACATCGTGATAACGTTCAGCTGTTCAAATTCTTTTTTTTAAATTGAGGGGAGAAAAGTACAAATGTACATATTTGTTTTGAGATAAAAGTGCTGCACAATTTCCCAATACAGTGCCCAATAAACTCACCAATGTAAAAAGTCATGAATTGTGTTTGGACTGTGCTAACAATTTCTACCATTTCTTCTTTAGAGTATTTTGCTTCAGTATCGGCTGTCGGTGTATACGTTACTCCTTGCTGTCATCAGGTGTGCCGTGTGCACCGTGTGTGGCAGCAACGACCCCGGATTCAACTGCACCTGGCAAAAGAGCTTCACGGAGTGCGGTCCCTGCGCATCGATGAATACTTGCCCGGCGTGCAGCGACGCCTATTGCGAAGGAGACCTCATTATACAGTGTGTGCAGTGTGAGAGGTAAGGTGAAGCTTCACTCCTCAGCAAAATGTACACTGTTGTACCTTCCTAACTGATAAAAAAAATTGTTATCCGATTGGTGTAACACTTCACATTCGAGTGAGATTGAAGTCCATCTACTGCTCCGCTTGTGGTTTTCGAGCAGTTTCTCACACTTACCGGTTCCTTCTCCGATACGTACAAACTGGAAACAGAAAGCTAGCGGTCGTAATAGCACACTTCGACTTCACCACGCTTTGAATGACCTTTTCAGAAAAAAATACTGTGCTCATTGTCTTTTATTACTGTACACACAGAGTTTACACTGTCCAGAAGAACGTAAAATGCAGAACCTCGTATCCAGACCTTCCCCTTCTCCCCTGAGAAATCCAACCCACTTGGGTTCTTCACCAAGTCGGTGCTTCATATCACGATTGTTAAACAGTGGCGTACTTTTTCCATTGCGAATAATTTTTCAGAGCTGCTCTTCAACGACACTACACCCACGTGTGGCTGGCCATATGTTAATTAATTTTGTTCCCACATATCAAATCTGACCTGAACAGAAACAATTTTCGGACCATTGAAAACTCTGAGCCCATTTGACTGGGAGCAACATTCGGTGTGGTATTCGACCCTCAGACGGACCACATGGGAAACTACAAATAATGCTCCAGTCTGATTTCAATGACAGCATTAGTGACCGAGCCATTGCTATTACATTAAAGTCACACCTGATGTGTGGCTGTTGGCAACGTAAAGACTCTCCTGCCTTTTTATTGATGGCAAAACACTACTATCTGTGTTCAGATTTGAGACTCGCCCAGCTGTACATTTATTTTCCAGTGCTGGCATTCTCTGAAATGCTAGATGCCTTAGCATTTTCTTAAATTGTGATGGAACAGATGCTTAGGGAGATTTTAAGAAATTTGAATGTTGGGCCCTCAGACTTGTTAACCTCCATATCTGTTTTGTTGTGTATGAAATTTCTGGACGTTTGTATTTCAGTAGGCAGTTATCAAAAATGTAGTAATTGAGGGTGTAGGTTTCAAGTGAAGCAAAGTTGGGAAGCCACCACTAAATTTAAGATCGTGTCAATCATAGGATCACTTAATTTGAAAATGTGTAGGGAATAGTCTTTCTAAAGTGTAGAAATGTTTGGGGAATAGGTCGTCTAGGAGAATAGCTGTCACTTTCACTATAAATAATGCTTGGATATAGTTAATGATATGATGTAATTGCTGTTTACAGACTTGTGATACTTAACAGTGGGATCACCTGCTCCTCTCGCTGCTTTTGATGTATTGTGCAAAAAGTGTAAGTGTCAGTGTTGCGGTGCACCTAGAAATATATTATCAGTGACGGTGTAAAAACCTCAGAAATGATGTTACAAGCAGATACTTTTCTGTTGCAGCACATTACTTCCAAAGTAACCATTATAATTTTTCTTGTTGCTGCTGTTTTTAATGTTGTCGTGAACTTCAATCTGAAGATTGGTTCGATTCATCTCTGCAAGCCAATGTATTCTGTGCAAACCTTTTCATCTCTGCACAAGTGTTGCAACCTACATCTGCTGGAACCTACTTGCTGTAATTGAGTCTTGTTCTCTCCCCACTTACACTTACTTCCATTACCAAACTGACTATCCCTTTATGCCTCAGAAAGTGCCGTGTCAACTGGTCCCTTCCTTTAGTCGTAAATTTCTTTTCTCCCTGGTTTGATTCAGTACCTCCTCATCAGTTATTTTATCTACCCATCTAATCTGTAGCATTTTTCTGTAACACCACATCTCAAACACTTCTTTTCAGTTCTCCTCTCTACTGCTTTATGTCCACATTTCACATTCGTATAACGTTACAATCCATACGTGTACTTTCAGAAAAGGCTTCCTAACACCTAAATTTATATTTGACGATAACACGATTCTCTTTTTCAGAGATGCTGTTCTCGCTATTGCCAATCTACATTTTAAATCCTTCGTACTGCTGCTGTCATTAGCTATTTTGCGGTCCGTCTTTGAGACACTGTCCTTTCCGTTCAGTGGATCTTCTAAGTCTTTGCACTTCCTGACAGAATTTCCAGTGTCATCTGTAAATTGAAAGTTTGTATTTCGTCTCCCTTAACATTAATTCAGTTGCCAAATATCTCATTTCTTTTACTGGTAGCTCACTATACATACCGGATACTATGGGTGGTAGCCTACAATCCCGTGTTATTCCTTTCTCAGCCACTGCCTCTCCTTCATGTCCTGCAGTCTGGTTTCTGTACAAGCTGTAGATAACTTACCGCTCCCTGTGTTTTATCCTCAGTAACTTCAAAATTATGGAGGCTGTATTTCAGTTGACAGTGTCTGCAGTAGATTTCTAAATTTGAAAAAGCTATAAATGTAGGTTTGCCTCTTATTCGACCTAACTCTTAAGATTAGTCGTAGGGTCCGTACTGCCTCGTGTGGTTTACTGTATTTCTCTTGTAACCCCAATTTATCTTGTGCAGGTAGTTTGACTTTTTTGCAAGGTACTGTCTTTAATAAGTCTTCCATTTTTACGAACAGGTGGCTGCACTGTGCCTGCGACCAGATCAAGACAGAGTCGGAAGCGGAGCGGTGTTCGGAGGAGGGCTACACGTGCCTAATGTGCCGGCCTCGCGATGAGCCGCCCCCGCACCTACTGCCCTCGTCCAACCTCGCCCCCAGGCCTCCGCCACCAGTCTGCAAGAGTCCGGGTGTGTTTGTAATTCGAGCTGGTGTGGCAGTGGAGGACGATTGTCGGGCGGGCTGTAAAAATATGGGTGGGGCAAAACATTTTACCTAGGAATTGTGTTAATGAATAGGCTTAAGGCAGGAATTATTCATATTTAAGGGTGAAAAGTGAAGGTGACAGAGTTTCAAACAGTGGAAACTCCACATAGAAATATCAGAAATGTAGGAAAAGACAGATTGTTACTTACCATAGAGAAGTAACACAAATGATCACCAACTACGACAACTCGGGCCCGAGTTGTAAGTGTCTTTTAATTGTGCCTGTCTGTGACGTAACGTGTTTTCTTTACGGTAAGTAGCAATATATCTTTTCCTACTTTGCCGATACAGCACTTGGTCCACCCATATTTGGTTATCAGTGACCAGTTTTCAAATCATCTGGCCATCATTAGTGAACAACTGAGTAGTGTGCACAGTGACATGTAAGTGCAAGAAACTAAACCTTGCAAACTAAAGAAAAATATTAACACCTGTACAGAATTGTTGTTCACGACTTTCCAAGTGTCGTGGTCAGTCATTACCTAACAGTGACCTGATAATCCTATAACTGATTACTAATAAACAGCTTTTCACACATAAATATGAAGTTTTTCCTCCAATAGATGGTGGAAGAATCCAGTCATCAATGGAACTGTATACTTTGGCTGGTTTTCAGCATAATTTAAAAGTCTTGTAAGACTATCATATTATTAACTTTAAACCACTTTGTTTTGAAAGTTTCCAGTAGATTAAAACTGTTTTGATCTACTGAGAAGTTTCAAATCGGCACACACTCTGCTATAGGGTGAAAATTTGTATTGGAACCTTGTTGGTTTAGAAGATTTCTGTAATTAATGTTTGTTGGAAGGAAGGAAGGGAGGAAGTTAGAAACAGATGTTACTGCTAATCTTATCAAAAGTACGGTGGTCTACATATACGTGTGTACTCTACGAACCACTGTGAAGTGCATGGCAGAGGGTACGTCCCATGGTACAAGGTATCAGGCGAAATTTGTTACAAAACTCATACAAATTACCTCTGTGTAAAACTTAGTAGGGACACGAAATGGAATACTCACAAGAGCTCAGTCATGGGTAAGGTGCGTAGACTTTGGTTTATTGGTATGATACCTGGGAAATGCAGGCAGTATGTAGAGCATGAACCATGGACCTTGCCGTTGGTGGGGAGGCTTGCGTGCCTCAGCGATACAGATGGCCGTACCGTAGGTGCAACCACAACGGAGGGGTACCTGTTGAGAGGCCAGACAAACATGTGGTTCCTGAAGAGGGGCAGCAGCCTTTTCAGTAGTTGCAGGGGCAACAGTCTGGATGATTGACTGATCTGGCCTTGTAACATTAACCAAAACGGCCTTGCTGTGCTGGTACTGCGAACGGCTGAAAGCAAGGGGAAACTACAGCCGTAATATTTCCCGAGGACATGCAGCTTTACTGTATGATTAAATGATGATGGCGTCCTCTTGGGTAAAATATTCCGGAGGTAAAATAGTCCCCCATTCGGATCTCCGGGCGGGGACTACTCAAGAGGACGTCGTTATCAGGAGAAAGAAAACTGGCATTCTACGGATCGGAGCGTGGAATGTCAGATCCCTTAATCGGGCAGGTAGGTTAGAAAATTTAAAAAGGGAAATGGATAGGTTAAAGTTAGATGTAGTGGGAATTAGTGAAGTTCGGTGGCAGGAGGAACAAGACTTTTGGTCAGGTGTATACAGGGTTATAAATACAAAATCAAATAGGGGTAATGCAGGAGTAGGTTTAATAATGAATAAAAAAATAGGAGTGCGGGTTAGCTACTACAAACAGCATAGTGAACACATTATTGTGGCCAAGATAGACACAAAGCCCATGCCTACTACAGTAGTACAAGTTTATATGCCAACTAGCTCTGCAGATGATGAAGAAATTGATGAAATGTATGACGAGATAAAAGAAATTATTCAGGTAGTGAAGGGAGACGAAAATTTAATAGTCATGGGTGACTGGAATTCGTCAGTAGGAAAAGGGAGAGAAGGAAACATAGTAGGTGAATATGGATTGGGGGGAAGAAATGAAAGAGGAAGCCGCCTTGTAGAATTTTGCACAGAGCATAACTTAATCATAGCTAACACTTGGTTCAAGAATCATAAAAGAAGGTTGTATACCTGGAAGAATCCTGGAGATACTAAAAGGTATCAGATAGATTATATAATGGTAAGACAGAGATTTAGGAACCAGGTTTTAAATTGTAAGACATTTCCAGGGGCAGATGTGGATTCTGACCACAATCTATTGGTTATGAACTGCAGATTGAAACTGAAGAAACTGCAATAAGGTGGGAATTTAAGGAGATGGGACCTGGATAAACTCAAAGAACCAGAGGTTGTAGAGTGTTTCAGGGAGAGCATAAGGGAACAATTGACAGGAATGGGGGAAAGAAATACAGTAGAAGAAGAATGGGTGGCTCTGAGGGATGAAGTAGTGAAGGCAGCAGAGGATCAAGTAGGTAAAAAGACGAGGGCTAATAGAAATCCTTGGGTAACAGAAGAAATATTGAATTTAATTGATGAAAGGAGAAAATATAAAAATGCAGTAAATGAAGCAGGCAAAAAGGAATACAAACGTCTCAAAAATGAGATCGACAGGAAGTGCAAAATGGCTAAGCAGGGATGGCTAGAGGACAAATGTAAGGATGTAGAGGCTTGTCTCACTAGGGGTAAGATAGATACTGCCTACAGGAAAATTAAAGAGACTTTTGGAGAGAAGAGAACCACTTGTATGAATATCAAGAGCTCAGATGGCAACCCAGTTCTAAGCTAAGAAGGGAAGGCAGAAAGGTGGAAGGAGTATATAGAGGGTTTATACAAGGGCGATGTACTTGAGGACAATATTATGGAAATACAAGAGGATGTAGATGAAGATGAAATGGGAGATAAGACACTGCGTGAAGAGTTTGACAGAGCACTGAAAGACCTGAGTCAAAACAAGGCCCCGGGAGTAGACAAGATTCCATTAGAACTACTGATGGCCTTGGGAGAGCCAGTCATGACAAAACTCTACCATCTGGTGAGCAAGATGTACGAGACAGGCGAAATACCCTCAGACTTCAAGAAGAATATAATAATTCCAATCCCAAAGAAAGCAGGTGTTGACAGATGTGAAAATTACCGAACTATCAGTTTAATAAGTCACAGCTGCAAAATACTAACGCGAATTCTTTACAGACGAATGGAAAAACTGGTAGAAGCGGACCTCGGGGAAGATCAGTTTGGATTCCGTAGAAATGTTGGAACACGTGAGGCAATACTAACCTTACGACTTATCTTAGAAGAAAGATTAAGAAAAGACAAACCTACGTTTCTAGCATTTGTAGACTTAGAGAAAGCTTTTGACAAAGTTAACTGGAATACTCTCTTTCAAGTTCTGAAGGTGGCAGGGATAAAATACAGGGAGCGAAAGGCTATTTACAATTTGTACAGAAACCAGATGGTAGTTATAAGAGTCGAGGGTCATGAAATGGAAGCAGTGGTTGGGAAAGGAGTGAGACAGGGTTGTAGCCTCTCCCCGATGTTATTCAATCTGTATATTGAGCAAGCAGTAAAGGAAACAAAAGAAAAATTCAGAGTAGGTATTAAAATTCATGGAGAAGAAGTAAAAACTTTGAGGTTCGCCGATGACATTGTAATTCTGTCAGAGACAGCAAAGGACTTGGAAGAGCAGTTGAACGGAATGGATAGTGTCTTGAAAGGAGGATATAAGATGAACATCAACAAAAGCAATATGAGGATAATGGAATGTAGTCAAATTAAATCGGGTGATGCTGAGGGGATTAGATTAGGAAATGAGACACTTAAAGTAGTAAAGGAGTTTTGCTATTTAGGGAGCAAAATGACTGATGATGGTCGAAGTAGAGAGGATATAAAATGTAGACTGGCAATGGCAAGGAAATCGTTTCTGAAGAAGAGAAATTTATTAACATCGAGTATAGATTTAAGTGTCAGGAAGTCGTTTCTGAAAGTATTTGTATGGAGTGTAGCCATGTATGGAAGTGAAACATGGACAATAACCAGTTTGGAGAAGAAGAGAATAGAAGCTTTTGGAATGTGGTGCTACAGAAGAAAGCTGAAGATAAGGTGGGTAGATCACGTAACTAATGAGGAGGTATTGAATAGGATTGGGGAGAAGAGAAGTTTGTGGCACAACTTGACTAGAAGAAGGGATCGGTTGGTAGGACATGTTTTGAGGCATCAAGGGATCACAAATTTAGCATTGGAGGGTAGCGTGGAGGGTAAAAATCGTAGAGGGAGACCAAGAGATCAATACACTAAGCAGATTCAGAAGGATGTAGGTTGCAGTAGGTACTGGGAAATAAAGAAGCTTGCACAGGATAGAGTAGCATGGAGAGCTGCATCAAACCAGTCTCAGGACTGAAGACCACAACAACAACAATGTAGAGCAGATTGCTTAGAAATCGTGGGCCATCCTAAACTATTGCTCAGTGTGTGGGACACACTCCAAATAGGACTAGAATAGGATATTGAATATATCCAGAGAAGGGCAGCACAAGTGGTCACAGGTTGGTTTGACCCACAGGAGACTCTCACAGAGATGTTGAAAGAACTGAACTTGCAGACTCTCGAGAATGGACGGAAACTGTGTCGTGAAAGTCTACAAAGTTTCAACAACCATGAGTATACGAGTACTACAACCTGTTCCTGAGAGAATTGTTAGGACAAGATTAGATTAATGTCAGCATGCACAGAGGCTTGTAAACAATCACTCTTACTATACTCCATATGTGAATGGAATGGGAAGAAGCCCTAATAGCTGGTCGAGTGGGATGTACCCTCCGTCATGCACTTCACAGTGGTTCACAGAATATATATGTAGATATACTCGATTCAAACTATTACTGATTCATCCATACACTCATTTTTGTACGTTGTGCACGTCAAATGTTCAAATTGGCAAGTGGGTAATAAATCTTTTTTTTCTGTGTCAATATTCTGAAAAGTAAATCGTGTATGTCAGAATTATTGGATGATTGGTATACTGAGTTGGTAGCCTGCAACATCCTTTTTAACATACTCAAAATTTAATGGAGTTCGACCAGCTTGTAAAATTTCTGACGTTCCTTTTATGTTGCAGGATACTTTTTAGTTGAATAATCTAATTAATACTGGTAGCAGTTGTAAGTGGCAATTACTGTGTTTGACAGCTACACAAAGGCTGAGGACCTAAACTACTTAATACATCGTAACGTCTTCTCGGCAACGACGGAGTGAGGTACCTCAGTGGGAGAACACTGGGCAGCAGTCAAAACCCACGTCCGGCCGTCGAAGTTTAGGTTTCTTGCGGTTTTCCGAGACCACTCGAGGCAAATCCTGCAGCAGTCTGTCGGAAAGGACACGGCCAATTTCTTCCCCATACTGACCTTGAGCTCACATTCTGCCTCTGACGACCTCATAGTTGGTGGCACGCTAAACCCTAAGCTTTCTTCCCTGCCGCCTTTCTTGGCTGTTCATGAGCAGGTAGTCGTCATGTCTGTCATTCTGGACAGTGGGCCTCCTGCCCCAAGACTGTTTTGGGAGAATAAATTTTTGTGGTTGTTTACAGACAAATGCCCGGCAGTTCTGTAGACGAGACCTCTCCCGATTCCTTTCTTGACCTCGTCCTTCTGCCGAGTTGACCTTGTTGAGAGCGGAACATTATCCCTAACCTCGAACAAACGTGTCATTCTGTGGTGGTTAAATTCTAATGTACTGTGTTTGATACACTTGTACTACATTTCTGATGACCGTTGACACCGCCTTATACCTACGTTCTTGCCTGTAGAAGTAGCAGACATCTCAGTACCTCACAGAAATAAATAACCTGTTTGTGTTCCAAACTGAAGAATGGCCGAAACTGCAAGAATCAATTGTTTCAGATTAAATCAGAGTGGAATTTCCTGACAAATAAAAACAGTGCACAGGATGGTTAGTTGTATTGTTTCAACCACTCACAGGCATTGTTCATAAAGTTTTAATTTTATGATGTAACAAAATAGATCTTTACACTTATTCAGATTTGTTCCGTACAGCACAGTCACACCTCACGGCACTCGGTCAACTGTTACAAAGCTCAATTGCGGTGTGCAAGATGAGAACTTTACTCTCGAGATTTGTTCCCATTCTGTGATCAGTTATTTGTTATACTCAGATGGTTTCATTGTTTTGAACAATGTTTATGACTGTCTTATTCTCGCAGCTCTATAGCAGCATCCAGACTGCTATTTTTTCAACGAGATGTGAACAGACTCATCTCAGATACCTATACGGGCTGAATGTTTATTTGTCCCCGGCAACAGCCAACTTTCATTTTTTAGGTGTTTGACTATGTACAGGTAGGAGAAGAAGTGAGCTATTGCTAAAAATATAAAGAATTGCTTACATAATATTGTGCCTCCACAAATGAAGGTCATACTTCATTGTCAGATAGGACATTTGGTTATGTAAACATACCCAGTTGACTGTGAGTGAAAAGTGGGCATGTCCAAAATTTGTGAAAAAGTAGGCATCTGCCAGGATAACCAGAAGAAACAACAGAGAAGCAGCAGAGACAATGATTTTGGTGATAATTGCCTCTGTGTAATTGTTGATCTGCTACTGTTTTTAACATACAATTCTGTTTAGGAAATTAATTGAGGCAGACAATGAGAAAGAGGTTTTGAATTTTTATTCATCCTGAAGTGGTAATGTCCATTGCAGAACTACCACCGAAGGTCGGATCGCAGGCACAGTTCTATGTAGACGGTGTCTGCCTTTCGGAAGTGGGGTTGCACCAGATCAAGTCACTGACCATGGAGCAGCAGATCGTCCCACGGAAGAAGAGGTATTCACGAAAGCTGTCGACGAAGGCCGACAAGGAGGCCGGCATAATGGCTACGATAGAGTCCGTGGTCGCAGGAGGCAGTCAAGGTAAGCTGCTCGGTCTGTGTCTCAGCTTTGTGTACTGTGAACTGTGAGGCACGTATTTTGAATTTTATGATGTAAAAAAAATAGATTGTTACATACATCTAGATTTGTTCCATACAGTACAGTTGCTGACAGGTGTAAAACAGGCAAAAAAAAGTATTTGATTGCTTTAAATAAATTCTAAACATTCCATTGTGTCATTAGTTGATTTTCCTCGGTGTAAATAATTTTAACCATTGAAATTAATTCTTCTTACGGTATAGGGTGCTGTATATGATATCTTACACTTAATAACGCAAAAAGTATAGACAGAAGCAGTTACTACAGGTTATCAAAAAATTGTAAGAAACCAAGTTGATACACTGTTGACTAGTAAAAGAAATACTACATCTGGTAATATGTTGAGAGAGTGGGAGTAGCATACAGAGTGGAAAGTGATTGTTTTCGATGCATCGCATTACGTAGATCCGGTCGGGGTGTGCGAGATTTAGGAGACGGCAATTGGGGAGTGCAAATTCATTTGCTTCAACAGTAGAGCATTTCGTAATAGTCTGTGTTTCGATTGTGACGGAGTCGATTAGTTCTGCGAGAACGGCATTGTGAAAACCGTCAGAGCCGTGTCGTGGTTTCAGTTGTCTTAACAGTCGGTGAAATTGTTTTCCAGACGAGCAGCCGGTTGTGAAAGTGGAGCCGGCCATCGAGTATAGGGAGGGCATGGTGTGGCACGCCGGGGAGGACGGCGGCCCTGCCGAGCCGCCAGAGGGCTTCACGGTCTACACGACGGACAGCGGTGTCATGATTCTGCGCAGGAAGAGGCAGCGCAACCTGCAGAAGCTCGGTATGTGGATTTGTGCTCGTAAAAAGTTTTTCATTTATGAAGAATCTATTGTTCCTTTACACTTTATGACCTAAACATTTTTTGAGTGGTGTAATGCTAGAAGAATAGTAGTTAAAACTAGTTCTGTTCTGGTAAAAATTAGCAATTTGGACTATTTTTAATAATTGGCAGTGAAAATAACGGTACTTTTAAAGAACAAATGTTCGAACGTGATCTGATAGCTCAAACCGTCCGTACGAAAACGGTCGGCCTGGGGCGGTTGTCACGACTACTCTTTTCGAAAGAGGAGAGTTCCACAGACGGGTCGCTTTTGCAGGTATCGGAGGCTTCGTCGTCCGCCTCCGCGGCACCCGGTACAAGGACGAAGAGGGCGGGGTCGCAGCAGATGGTGCGGGGAGTGCCGCCTGCTCTACCGGTGAGACTATAGGGGGAGGAGCCGCCGTCCACGGCCACGGCACCGAGGACGGCACGAAGCCCCGCCGCAAACCGAACCGGAGAAGGCCCCGCAACCGCCTCATGGAGTGCTACCCTTCGTACCTGCAGGTGAGGTGCCAAAGACGGGTCTCAGTCTGTAGTAGAGCGTCACCTGCAGTTGTGCTGGTGTCTTCACTTGTGGTTTGTCTTACACACTTTTCATTCCTCTCTTTTTTTACCATTTAAATTTCACTTCTGCCTGTATACTTGTGTTTATTATCCATTTTTTTTCCCCAATTTCACTCCATTTTCTGTGTGTGTGTGTGTGTGTGTGAGAGAGAGAGAGAGAGAGAGAGAGAGAGAGAGAGAGAGAGAGTGAAGGAGCAGCAGCAGCAGCAGTGGCTGTAAAATCACCGTTTTGTTTCTTCTCTGCACAGGAGGCATTTTTTGGACGAGAGCTCTTGGACACAACAAAGGAGAAAGAAATCGGTAGCAGTGACTCTGAAGGAGAGTCAGCGACACCTAATGTTGGCGAGGACAAGATTATACAGCTATCGCAGGTAACTCACCGAGGCTGAACATTATCTGCTGTTGCTGAGCCTCAGGATTCACGTTCGAGAGGAGGGGGTCGGTTTCGGAACCTTGCTCGACGTGAATCACTGGATACTTCCTTTTCCTCCCCTTTTGTTTTCTCTAATGAACTTACATATTAAAAACTAATATGCCCTCCTCCTCCTCCTTTGAATGGCCATTGCCTTTTTCGTAACTGTACCGAGCGAGGTGGCGCAGTGGTAGCAAACTGGACTCGCATTCGGGAGGACGACGGTTCAATCCCGTGTCCAGCCATCCTGATTTAGGTTTTCCGTCATTTCCCTAAATCGCTCCAGGAAAATGCTGGGATGGTTCCTTTGAAAGGGCACGGCCGACTTCCTTCCCCATCCTTCGCTAGTCCGATGAGACCGATGACCTCGCTGTTTGGTCTCTTCCCCCAAAACAACCCAACCAACGTAACTGTAGAAATGGGTGTTAGTTACATTATATAAAGAAATATAGCAGCAGACCACTTTTTATTTACCTTTATTTTTGCCAAAATGCATTTTTGGCCTTTGCCATTCTGCAGTTGGCTTAATATGGTACGTTTTTATCATCACTCTGTCAGTTATATTTTGAATGTTACATCTTGAAAAACAGATGATGATAACTTTGAGATAGACACTGACTTACACTTAAAAGTATGAAATAGTATACCCCTCTGTCCTCCACCCACTGCCACACAGTTCAATGAAATCTGCAGAGTCTCACGTAAGTTTCTTGTATGAGGTGCAGTATAAAAAAATAAGTTTCTGTTGCCACCACATTTTTTAAGTTGCGTGTTGTGAGATACAAACCTCGAGTCATTTTTGATTTGAGTATTAACCCTTTGTATGCAAACTTTTTCAAAAATTATTTGGGATGGTGTGTAATTTTGTAGAATTTTTGTTTTGCGTGTTGGTAGTCCAGTTGGTAGGTATTTATTTATCGATTGTCATTTTCAATTTGTAGTGCACTGTTGCTATTTGAGTTTACATATTGTCATTTGGAGATAGTGAGGGAGCTATAGATGCTAGAAAATGGAGGGCCAAGTGGAGAAATCAAAACTTTTCTGACGTACTCTTCTGTTTGTTGTAGAGAGTTTCAGGGAGAGCATAAGGGAACAAATGGCAGGAATGGGGGAAAGAAATACAGTAGAAGAGGAATGGGTAGCTTTGAGGGATGAAGTAGTGAAGGCAGCCGAGGATCAAGTAGGTAAAAAGACGAGGGCTAGTAGAAATCCTTGGGTAACAGAAGAAATATTGAATTTAATTGATGAAAGGAGAAAATATAAAAAAGTGGTAAATGAAGCAGGCAAAAAGGAATACAAACGTCTCAAAAATGAGATCGACAGGAAGTGCAAAATGGTTAAGCAGGGATGGGTAGAGGATAAATGTAAGGATGTAGAGGCTTATCTCACTAGGGGTAAGATAGATACTGCCTACAGGAAAATTAAAGAGACCTTTGGAGAAAAGAGAACCACTTGTATGAATATCAAGAGCTCAGATGGCAACCCAGTTCTAAGCAAAGAAGGGAAAGCAGAAAGGTGGAAGGAGTAAATAGAGGGTTTATACAAGGGCGATGTACTTGAGGACAATATTATGGAAATGGAAGAGGATGTAGATGAAGATGAAATGGGAGATAAGATACTGCGTGAAGAGTTTGACAGAGCACTGAAAGACCTGAGTCGAAACAAGGCCCCGGGAGTAGACACCATTCCATTGGAACTACTGACGGCCTTGGGAGAGCCAGTCCTGACAAAACTCTACCATCTGGTGAGCAAGATGTATGAGACAGGCGAAATACCCTCATATTTCAAGAAGAATATAATAATTCCAATCCCAAAGAAAGCAGGTGTTGACAGATGTGAAAATTACCGAACTATCAGTTTAATAAGTCACGGCTGCAAAATACTAACACGAATTCTTTACAGACGAATGGAAAAACTAGTAGAAGCCGACCTTGGGGAAGATCAGTTTGGATTCCGTAGAAATATTGGAACACGTGAGGCAATACTGACCCTACGGCTTATCTTAGAAGCTAGATTAAGGAAAGGCAAACCTACGTTTTTAGCATTTGTAAACTTAGAGAAAGCTTTTGACAATGTTGACTAAAATACTCTCTTTCAAATTATGAAGGTGGCAGGGGTAAAATATAGGGAGCGAAAGGCTATTTACAATTTGTTTAGAAACCAGATGGCAGTTACAAGAGTCGAGGGGTATGAAAGGGAAGCAGTGGTTGGGAAAGGAGTGAGACAGGGTTGTAGCCTCTCCCCGATGTTATTCAATCTGTATATTGAGCAAGCAGTAAAGGAAACAAAACAAAAATTCGGAGTAGGCATTAAAGTCCATGGAGAAGAAATAAAAACTTTGAGGTTCGCCGATGACATTGTAATTCTGTCAGAGACAGCAAAGGACTTGGAAGAGCAGTTGAACGGAATGGATAGTGTCTTGAAAGGAGGATATAAGATGAACATCAACAAAAGCAAAACGAGGATAATGGAATGTAATCGAATTAAGTCGGGTGATGTTGAGCGTATTAGATTAGGAGCAAAGGAGTAAAGGAGTTTTGCTATTCGGGGAGCAAAATAACTGATGATGGTCGAAGTAGAGTGGATATAAAATGTAGACTGGCAATGGGAAGGAAAGCGTTTCTGAAGAAGAGAAATTTGTTAACATCGAGTATAGATTTAAGTATCAGGAAGTCGTTTCTGAAAGTATTTGTATGGAGTGTAGCCATGCACGGAAGTGAAACGTGGACGATAAATAGTTTGGACAAGAAGAGAATAGAAGCTTTTGAAATGGGGTGCTACAGAAGAATGCTGAAGATTAGATGGGTGGATCACATAACTAATGTGTACTGGGAGATGAAGAAGCTTGCACAGGATAGAGTAGCATGGAGAGCTGCATCAAACCAGTCTCAGGACTGAAGACCACAACAAAAACAACAACAACAACAACTTCTGTTTGAGCTCAATAGTGGGGTGACAGCAGTGGACTCAGCCGTGTACGGGATGGAGCGAGGCATGAAAATGGTTGTCTCGTTTTGAGGATAGTTTTGACATCAGTGACACTCCACATTCAGGAATACCTTTGGGATTTGATGAAAAGCGTTTAATAGCAATAATCAACGTCATTGTATTCGAGAAATGGCAAATGTGATGAACTGTGATGATCCCACCATCACGCAACATTTGCACGCAGTGGGGAAGTGTGCGAGTACCGCGCCCTCTAAACCGGGAATCTCCAAATTACCAGAACACGAGGGCCACGTATCAAGTTTCGAATCTCAGTGGGGGCCGGATAACACATTTTCTCAGAGATTAAAGAAGAAAGTCGTAGTGATATTTACTGTTGTTTTACACAAATACAATATTCAGATAAAATGTAAGATACACTTCATTATTGTTTAGCACACTTTGTGAGAGGTATGTGTGATATTTGTCTTTAGAATCCATAATTTTCTCACACTGTCGGTATGTTGTATGAGCAAAATATCTTACAAATGTGTGTCACTCGTGGTGCTTCTGTATTTAGATTATGTAAATTTCTGCAAAGAAAATGTTTCTTCACACCAGCAGATATTGCAAAATGCAGAGAATGAACTTCGTGCAAAGTCTTTGACCTGGACATAGAAAAAAAAAAAAAAAAAAAAAACAAAATTGTAAAACTGAGCAAGCCTGTCTTCTTTAAACTTGCCCTTCATGGTGTCATCAGCTTGCTGATCACTGATCCCCATTTGCAATGCTCCCTAAGCTTTTACCACTTCAAAAAGCCAGTTCTTTGGAAAATGTCAGTAGTGAAGTTCGTTGCAGATGACAGTGGAAAACTTTAACTGTGTTCACCTTGCAATGACTGGCAGTTGGTGAAGTGACATGTGACATTTTATGCTAAACACACACACACACACACACACACACACACACACACACACACACGCACACAGTGGCTCGAACACTGGGTTCATGTTTGGGAGCATCAAAGATCAAATTCACATTAGGCTGTAAGGTTTTATGTTCTCGATGCTTTCTCTTACGTGTTCAAGATGAATGCTGGAGTGTTTCTTGCAAAAAGGATGCTGTCAATTTCCTTCCTCCTCAAGTTTGTGCTCTGTCCGTAATGCCCTGTCTTGAGCTCTGATTGATCTTTTTGCCTAGTAGTCAAAATGTTCCTCAGTGTTCCGCAGTCTGTAGAGTCAGGTGATACTGTCGTCCCACGATGTTCCCAACTTTCTCCTGTTACAGTACAGCTATTAATTTTGTGCTGACACTATTTCCATATTTCGCTTCTATACAACTTAATGCTCCATAGACAAAACTCTCGACTCATTCATTCTTTCATCTGTTCGATTATACTTTGAAATGAGAAGTTTCCTATCTTCAGTGAGAGCGAAATGTGTACTGTCAGTCACCCTTTTTCTCACTTCGTATGCTGTTTGTCATCTTTCTTCTGACTGGTAAATTTGTGCACATTTTGAGAAGGCGACTGTCTGAGCTGTTGGTGCTGATATCCTTGTATTTGTTTCAAAGGTTCTCTGTATCTGTCTTACCTAATTTGTTGTTATGCCATGACAATTTCATCCTCATCTTGATGAATATTTGCTGCAGTTGTTTTTTCTTTTGTGCTAAGACTGCATTCTGTTTGTAGAATGTAATACACACATTTTCTGACCTTTTGTTGGAACTTGTACTTCCACAAAGTGTTTCTGTTTGATGTTACGCTTTCAGTGAAATTTAAATTAAGTGAGTTAGCCAATTTTGGCCACTAATGTGGCCTTTCATATTCCTAAACTATTATTATACAACAACAAAATGAAACCTGTTCAGTTCTGACCACAATGGCAATTATCAGTTACTTTGGAAGATATACTACAACCAGAAAATAATGATAAGTATGTAATTTAATCCAGTCATAACTCAGTTTTTTTTCGTCCGTCGAATAGTGGCTTAACCTTGTTGTGGGCACAGATGAAATCATTTATTGTTAGTTTACAAATATGTTTCATGTAATTATTGCAATATGTTTTGTTCTCTGTGTAATTCTTGCCTTAATTGCAATGTGTCTTTTTCAGGATGAAATAAAAGCTATAGAGGAACTGAAACCAAAAGAAGAAAGTGAAACAGAGAAGCAAGACAAGAAGGGGGACAATGAAGGAGATAACTCGGGCAGCAAGTCGCCAGACAAGGTAAAGGCAGAGTACGGCCTGTTTAGTCTGAAGCATCGGTCTGCAAGTAGGCTAGGATTTTTATAATCACTTAACTGTTTTGTATGTACAGGGTGTTTCAAAAATGACCGGTATATTTGAAACGGCAATAAAAACTAAACGAGCAGCGATAGAAATACACCGTTTGTTGCAATATGCTTGGGACAACAGTACATTTTCAGGCAGACAAACTTTCGAAATTACAGTAGTTACAATTTTCAACAACAGATGGCACTGCAAGTGATGTGAAAGATATAGAAGACAACGCAGTCTGTGGGTGCGCCATTCTGTACGTCATCTTTCTGCTGTAAGCGTGTGCTGTTCACAACGTGCAAGTGTGCTGTAGACAACATGGTTTATTCCTTAGAACAGAGGATTTTTCTGGTGTTGGAATTCCACCGCCTAGAACACAGTGTTGTTGCAACAAGACGAAGTTTTCAACGGAGGTTTAATGTAACCAAAGGACCAAAAGGCGATACAATAAAGGATCTGTTTGAAAAATTTCAACGGACTGGGAACGTGACGGATGAACGTGCTGGAAAGTTAGGGCGACCGCGTACGGCAACCACAGAGGGCAACGCGCAGCTAGTGCAGCAGGTGATCCAACAGCGGCCTCGGGTTTCCGTTCGCCGTGTTGCAGCTGCGGTCCAAATGACGCCAACGTCCACGTATCGTCTCATGCGCCAGAGTTTACACCTCTATCCATACAAAATTCAAACGCGGCAACCCCTCAGCGCCGCTACCATTGCTGCACGAGAGACATTCGCTAACGATATAGTGCACAGGATTGATGACAGCGATATGCATGTGGGCAGCATTTGGTTTACTGACGAAGCTTATTTTTACCTGGACGGCTTCGTCAATAAACAGAACTGGCGCATATGGGGAACCGAAAAGCCCCATGTTGCAGTCCCATCGTCCCTGCATCCTCAAAAAGTACTGTTCTGGGCCACCATTTCTTCCAAAGGAATCATTGGCCCATTTTTCAGATCCGAAACGATTACTGCATCACGCTATCTGGACATTCTTCGTGAATTTGAGGCGGTACAAACTGCCTTAGACGACACTGCGAACACCTCGTGGTTTATGCAAGATGGTGCCCGGCCACATCGCACGGCCGACGTCTTTAATTTCCTGAATGAATATTTCGATGATCGTGTGATTGCTTTGGGCTATCCGAAACATACAGGAGGCGGCGTGGATTGGCCTCCCTATTCGCCAGACATGAACCCCAGTGACTTCTTTCTGTGGGGACACTTGAAAGACCAGGTGTACCGCCAGAATCCAGAAACAATTGAACAGCTGAAGCAGTACATCTCATCTCCATATGAAGCCATTCCGCCAGACACGTTGTCAAAGGTTTCAGGTAATTTCATTCAGAGACTACGCCATATTGTTGCTACGCATGGTGGATATGTGGAAAATATCGTACTATAGAGTTTCTCAGACCGCAGCGCCATCTGTTGTTGAAAATTGTAACTACTGTAATTTCGAAAGTTTGTCTGACTGAAAATGTACTGTTGTCCCAAGCATATTGCAACAAACGGTGTATTTCTATCGCTGCTCGTTTAGTTTGTATTGCCGTTTCAAATATACCGGTCATTTTTGAGACACCCTGTAGGTACCTGTGTGTAATAAATGAAATTGTTGACATGCTACATGAATACAAAAGAAGTTAAGCTCATTTTTAACTCGACCAGTCGTCGGAGAGACATTTGATAAAAAAGCTGTGATAAGAAGTGCTATGAAGTAGTGTTTGTCATATGTATTGCTTTTTCAGGGTGTACGTGCCTCGGGACAACTGGAAAATCCAGATAAAACGTGGGAATTTTTTCATCAGGGAAAAGTCTGGGAATTTAGAATTTTTATTGCTTTAGTTAGCAGTTAAATTTTTGTAATTTTGGTTGGTAAGAAATGATACTTTACCTAACAAAGAATTTTATGTTAGCCTACTACTGCAGAATAATACTGCAGCAATAAAACATAAATGAGAGAATAATACCAAAATAGAACTTCAGTTGCAAAGAAAATGACCTATTTACAACAACAGAATACAGTTCATATACAAGTGATGGTAAAATGTGTCAAAGGCTTTAGGACGAATACTGTGCAATACTTTGTAACAACAAACTGCTTTCAACGAGTGTAGAGCCACAACTGTTTAATTTCGAACAGGTCACGGGAAAATATTGCGAGTGGTGCTTAGAGAAGCGTTAAATTTTGTTATAACGAAGAATAACACAATAAATATATCACAGTTCTATAGTTTATTAACACAGCACTGATACAAATAGTTCTGTCACCAAGTTCTAGGTGAACACTTTATGAAAATAATAAAAATTGATTGTGGTTATACCAATGTCCAGGAAGTGCAAGTAGAATGTGGAATTCCTGCGGAAATCACTAGTCTGTTGACATACTAGGCCTAGTGAATGTCGAAGTCAAAGTTCCTGTACGACAGCCCGATTCTAATTCCAAATCGCACCGAAGTCAACATCGAGCAGCAGGTACACCAGTCCGAGAGACAAAACAGTCCTCCGTGGCATACTTCTGAGTTGTGAAGTAGAACATAGTATGATAAGAACTAGCTGGTAGACATTGGTGGCAGTGAAAAATAAGGCTCCAGAAGTAATGGAGTCAGCGGCTGGGGTTGCTGTGTGTTCTGGGCTACCAATCACTGTGTGTCGTGGGTGGCCAGTCACTGTGTTTTGAAGTGTGTGCGCGAAGCTGGCCTGTGGTGCTAACAGCGGGCCAAGCATGGAGAAATGCAGCTGGCAGTGAGTTTCTTTGCTGTGTGCAATGGAGCGTGCCGTTGTTCCGTGTGGAGATTTAACTGTGGTGGATACCACACTTTCAAAGTAAATTTCCTTTTCTGCAAGATGAACTGTGAAAGTGCGAGAATGTGCAATGAATTTCTTAAATCACAGAGTGTTTGACCCTCATTCAAAACTTAACGCTTTGAGGATCAGCAACTTAGAAAACTTTTGTGCCCAGATGACCAGCTATTGGTAACAATAAAATTTTACTGGCACACTTGTGTTTGATATATCTTAAAGGGTAATATATGCTAAAAAAGACCAAGCTTCAAGGTTAGTTTATCATATTTATTTTAGTTCTTTCATTGCTCACAAATTATGCAGTAACAATGGCAAGAAGTATAATTATACTTAAAGAGGGGGCAGGTGAGTTCTTGGGCAATTTCACATATAAGCGTCGTTTTATGGAAAAGTCAAAGTTCTCGTGGAACATGTATTCGACCAGATAACTTGCGAAATGGTGCGCAGCAGTGAAATTTATAATCGTGATTGTCAGAAATATTCAGCTGCTACAATTTGAGCTGTACCCTTAGAATCGTACCTGACCACACACTCGGGAAAATAAAAGCAGCAAAAAATGTTTGACAGCCAATATTATGTGTGTAAGTTAAGCTTTTCTTGTAGCTATACTGTATGTATATAAATTTAAACCATTAACTTTTCCAGTTTATCTATTTGCACCATTTAACAGTGATGTAGCTATTGGCTGACTACGTCACGTTTCCTATGCTGTGAATATATGCTGTCATTGGCTGGAGAGATCACGTGACCTGAGCTATCGCTGGCTGACAAAAGTGCATCACGCCGCGCAATCTTGAAATCAATGCTTTGGAAGCTACCGTACTATATTTTGTAATACAAAAATTACAGTGTACTTCTTATCTTAACTTGCAGCAAACAACTTTAAAAAATTAATTGTTTTTTGCTTGGTTTTGTTTCCTAAATTGCCGAGAACTTCTACATGAGTCAATAAAACCTTTACCATTGGAAGGAGTGATAAGTTTCACAGCTCCGGAGGAAAGTATATCATCGCTTAACAGGGAAAAAATGTATTTGTATTTGAATGGTGTATTTTCCTCCGGGAAAAAGTGTGTTTTTAAGTGGGAAATCTGGGATTTTTTATTTTATTTTATTTTATTTATTTATTTATTTTTTACACTCTGTTTTCACAGTTAGTGAGAGGCACCACAAATAACAGAATAGCGGTACAACTCGCTTTATTGCAAGTAAGAATGTGCTGAGGACAAAATAACAGAAGTTCTGGACCAGTCTGCAACCATTAAATTTTATGTAAATTCTTTAAAGGGCACTCACATTAGTACTGTCTTCTTGGTAAAACTGGGAAATTTTGTCTTTGAGGAGTCTGAAACAGTGAAAGATTTGCGCAGGGATTTCTCTCTCTCTCTCTCTCTCTCTCTCTCTCTCTCTCTCTCTCTCTCTCAAGAGTGTATGTAATATAGGTCTCAGTAACTGAGCAAGATAATGCTGTGAAGTGGGGTTACAGATTGGTGGCACGTACCTCCATAAAATTGTTGTTTGCATACAAGCAACTGAGATAACCGCTTATGCTAAAGACATTATTTGCATGATTTGGAAGCTGGAAGATGAGGGGCCTCAAAATTAATCGCAAAGGTAGGGTATTTGATAATGTTATCTGATGAATACGACTCGAATATTGGTGTGAACATAGTCAAGACTTGCAAAGAATCCAAATACCTTAGATCTCAGTGTGATAAGCAGAAGCATCTATCTTGTGAAAAGGATGTAGAGCACCAAATGAACTGGAGTCTAGATGACTGTATGACAACTAAATGGTGTAACGTGGAGCAAATGTATAAGAAATGAATATATTATTGTTAGAACTTCTAGTTTAACAAGTATATTTAGAAACGACACAACAACACATATATGTCACAGAGTAAGTTGACATGTGAACATGTTAGCGTTCAGATAAGCACTGAGTCTCAGTCTAGCGGCCGCTGCTCGGCTGGCCGCTTAGGTGGCGCCGCTGCTGCATGGCTGGCAGGCAGACAGCGCCGCACGTAGAGGACGTGCGTAATTGCGCGGCGGCACTTTAAATGATCGGCGAGTCACAACACTTTTCCCCCCTTTGAAATTGTTGCACTGGACTTGATGGATGTGTCCTGGAGATGGCTGACGTCCATAGGCGTTGTGTGACTCGACGTAAAGTCTCGAGGAGGAGGCTTCCCGTACGGACGGAAGTGTCCCCGATGATAACGGGTCGAGATGACAGGAGACGTAGGGGTCGAATCTGCTGGGGCCCCACGCACCAATCTGCCCGTTGCGGCAAGTCCAGTTGATATGACAGGAGACATGGGCGATGCGTCAGCGTCTGTTGGAGGAGGAGGCGAGTAGATGTACTCTGACACTGGTTGGTCCTCCGGTTCCCGCATGGGCACGTCGTCTGGTGGCATCCGTTCTGGTGCTGGCATCGCGATGACGGGTAGAGGGCGGCGTTGTGAGTATGGAGATGTGCCAAGATCCCGAGCAGCAGGGAGAGTCAAGGGTGGCGTGGCGGCATTCGGAACAGGTGTTGCTGGCACCCGAGGCCGAAGCTGGTCCGAATGACGCACTGCAACACCTGTGTCCGTCTGGATTTCTTACAGGCGTCTGTCACGGTGTCTTAAGATGCGGCCCGGGCTCCATTTTGGCCGCCTGCCATATCCCCGTACCCAGACGAGGTCGTCGGCGGTGAACCGGCCAAGGGACGGCACCAGCGGCCGGGAGGTGGGAGGCCGCAGAAGATGAAGTAGAGTGCGGGGCTGTCGGCCATGTAAGAGCTCAGCCGGGCTGTGATCGCCCATGGGGGTGAAACGGTAAGACGCCAGGAACTGGAGAAGCGCCTCATCAGCAGCAGAAGAAGTCAGAAGTTTCCGCATTTGAGCCTTAAACGTGCGGACCAGTCGTTCAGCCTCACCGTTGGATTGTGGATGGAACGGCGGGGCCGTGACATGCGTAACACCGTGACGAGCACAAAAATCCGCAAAGTCAGAAGAGGCAAATTGCGGACCATTATCAGTAACAAGAGTAGAGGGGAGGCCTTCCAAAGAAAAAATGCGGGCGAGAGCACTGGTGGTTGCCGCGGTGGTAGGTGACGTGCAACGGACAATGAAAGGAAAGTTAGAGTAGGCGTCAATTACGAGGAGCCAATAAGTACCTAAAAAGGGTCCCGCAAAATCAGCATGAATGCGCTCCCAGGGCTTCTCAGGCGAAGGCCACGGTGACAAAGATGACTTCGGGGCAGCGGCCTGTGACGCACAAGGGCCGCAGGCAGCGACCATGTGTACGATTTCAGAGTCGATGCCAGGCCAGTACACATGACGGCGCGCCAGAGATTTGGTGCGCGACACACCCCAGTGCCCCTGGTGAAGGAGGCGCAAGACCGAAGCACGCAAAGACGCGGGGACCACAACACGCGGCGAAACATTGTCAGTGGAGAGGAGGATAACACCATCCCTAGCCGTGAGGCGGTAGCGCAAAGGGTAGTAGTTCCGCAACGGATCAGAAGTCTTAGCGGACGGGCGATCAGGCCAACCCGTCTGAATACAGCGTAAAACCCGGGAGAGGGTAGGGTCAGAACCCGTAGCAGCCGCCAGCCTGTCCCCAGTGATGGGGAACCCGTCCACAACCCGCTGCTCGGCAACATCCAGGTGGAAACACAAAAGTTCGTCCCTATCGAATGCCTGATCAGGGCCCATGGGGAGGCGAGACAAAGCATCAGCATTCGCATGTTGAGCCGTTGGCCGGAAATGAATCTCATAGTTGAAACGGGACAAGTAAAGAGCCCAACGCTGGAGGCGGTGTGCAGCCTTGTCGGGAAGTGACGTTGATGGGTGAAACAAGGAAACAAGAGGTTTGTGATCCGTAACAAGATGAAATTTTGTGCCATAGAGAAAAACACCAAACTTATGAAGAGCATAAATGATGGCCAAAGCTTCTTTCTCAATCTGAGAATACTTTTGTTGGGCATCCGTGAGCGTTTTGGAGGCATAAGCAATGGGTTGTTCCGAACAGTCAGAGAAACGGTGCGCAAGGACTGCCCCAACCCCGTATTGAGAGGCGTCTGTAACAAGGACAAGATGTTGGCCAGGTCGATAAGTAGCTAGGCACGGGGCCTGTATCAGCATAGTCTTCAATTTCTGGAAAGCCGCGTCACATGACGCGGACCAGTGAAAAGGCACGTTTTTATGCAACAGGCGATGCAACGGCTGAGCCACCGACGCTGCAGACGGTAAAAACTTGTGATAGTAGGCGATTTTCCCCAAGAAGGCCTGCAGTTCCTTAACAGACGTAGGGCAAGGAAGGGCATCGATCGCAGCGACAGTTTGTTGAAGCGGACGAATACCATCCCGAGAGAGTTGAAACCCCAAGTACGTGATAGGTGCCTGAAAAAATTGTGATTTCTGAAGATTACACTTAAGACCTGCAGTCTGTAAGACATTAAAAAGTGTATGGAGATTTTGAAGATGTTCGTCAGTGGTGGAGCCCGTGACAACAATGTCGTCCATGTAATTGATACACCCAGGAACAGGGAGCAATAATTGTTCCAAGAATCGCTGAAAGAGAGCAGGGGCGCTAGCAACCCCGAATGGCACGCGTTGGTATTGATAGAGGCCGAAAGGCGTGTTAAGAACCAGAAACTGCCGGGAAGCAGCGTCGAGAGGAAGTTGATAATAAGCTTCTGACAGGTCAATTTTAGAAAAATACTGCCCTCCAGCGAGTTTAGTGAACAGTTCTTCAGGACGGGGCATAGGGTAAGTGTCGATGAGGCATTGAGCATTGACCGTGGCTTTGAAATCGCCACAGAGACGAATAGCACCATTGGGCTTGGCAACTACAACGACAGGAGAGGACCACTCACTGGAAGTGACAGGAAGCAAGACCCCTGAAGTAGTGAGACGATCCAACTCCTGTTTGACCCGCTCACGAAGGGCTACAGGAATGGGCCGAGCCCGAAAAAACTTAGGCCGAGCAGTGGGTTTGAGCGTGATATGAGCTTCAAAGTCGTGTGCATGGCTTAACCCAGGAGAAAAAATGGACGAAAAGGTCGTCGACAAAGAATCCAGTCGAGCATAGGGAATAGCGTCAGAGACAATATTGACAGAGTCATCTATGGAGAACCCAAAAACGCGGAAGGCATCGAAACCAAAAAGATTTTCTGCGTTGCCCTGGTCGACCACAAATATGGGAACAGTGCGAACGATGGATTTGTAAGATACCTCCGCATTAAACTGTCCCAAGAGAGAAATCTTCTGTTTATTGTACGTCCGTAATTGCCGAGTGACAGGGGACAGGAGTGGAGAACCCAGCTGAAGATACGTCTGAGAATTAATTATAGTGGCGGCAGAACCGGTATCCACTTGCATGCGAACATCTCGACCAAGGATTTGGACAGTGAGGAATAACTTCCCTGAAAGAGAAGAAGTGCAATTGACAGACAACACAGAATCAGAATCAGCGTCATGTTCCTGAACATCATGTATGCGGTCGGATTTGCAAATGGAAGACACATGACCTTTCTTTTTGCAGTTGTGACACACAGCCCAACGTTGTGGACAATCCTCGCGTGAATGTTTCGTAAAACACCTTGGACATGAAGGAAGTTGCCGGGGATTTTGCTGCAGTTTCTTAGGGGTTTGTTTACGGCTTGGCCGAGGCTGCGCGTGGGAGCGCACTGCGGCCACGTCGGCCGGCGGGGACGCGCCGCGCGCGTCGTCAACAGCGCACAGAGGTTGTATTTCCCCGACGTCACCCCACGCTTCTATTTGTGCCCCAGCGGCGCGAGAAATTTCAAAAGACTGCGCAATGGAGAGAACTTCATCTAAAGTCGGATTCGCCAACTGAAGGGCACGTTGCCGAACTTCTTTGTCGGGCGCCGACCGGATAATAGCATCCCGTACCATGGAATCGGCATAGGATTCTTTGTGAACATCAGTAACAAAGTGACACTTTCGACTGAGGCCGTGAAGTTCAGCAGCCCAAGCGCGATAGGATTGATTGGGTTGTTTGTGACAATGATAAAAGGCAACACGAGAGGTTACCACATGCGTTTGCTTTTGAAAATAGACCGACAGAAGGGAACACATTTCAGCAAAGGACAAAGACGCAGGATCCTTCAAAGGGGCCAATTGCGACAACAGCCGATACAGTTGAGGCGAAATCCAGGAAAGGAACAGAGACTTACATGCTTGTTCGTCCGAGACATAAAATGCCAAGAAGTGCTGTCGAAGACGTTTTTCATAATCCGACCAGTCTTCTGCCGTCTCGTCGTAAGGAGGAAAAGGCGGTACAGCCAACGACGAGAAACGGCCCGCATTTGACGCCGCGACGAAATCGCGAATCGCCGCCGTTAGAAGCGTTTGCTGTTCAAGGAGATTTTGCAAGAGTTGCTCGACAGTAGCCATGGAACCCTGTGAGTCAACGGTGAAAAGGAAAAATCCACTACCTCGTCGCCAATTGTTAGAACTTCTAGTTTAACAAGTATATTTAGAAACGACACAACAACACATATATGTCACAGAGTAAGTTGACATGTGAACACGTTAGCGTTCAGATAAGCACTGAGTCTCAGTCTAGCGGCCGCTGCTCGGCTGGCCGCTTAGGTGGCGCCGCTGCTGCATGGCTGGCAGGCAGACAGCGCCGCACGTAGAGGATGTGCGTAATTGCGCGGCGGCACTTTAAATGATCGGCGAGTCACAACAATTATACAATTATTGGGAAAATAATGGTCTATAATTAAGAACAATGTTAGCTGAAACAGAGGAAGGACATTACAAAGTTTGGAGATGGACATATTGTGAATAAGTTACGGATTATTGCAGTTGGTATGTGTGCCAAAAACAAGTCTGGAAGAAAGAACAAATATGGATAGAATGACACGAGGTGCTGTGGTTCGGATGTAGTAGAAAGATTGAGTAATTTGAATGGTGATCAGTTGTTCTGTTTGGAAAAGATTGAATTGTTTTGTACAGAAACCACACAAGTCTACTATTTCTTGCAACAATTTTATGCCATTAATGGACTAGTCTGGGATTGGCACACCATGTGCATAAATTGTGGGAATTTGATGCCTCATCTCAGAAGACATTAGGCTGATAGGAAACTATGCCAATTGCAGAAACTACAGAAGTCAGTGAAAAATGCTGAAGATTCGATGATTAAACCAATTAATCAGTGAAGAGGTTCTGAATCTAAATGGGAAGAGGAGACATTTATGGCACGGAAGCACAGGAGGTAAAAAATCTAGGAGGAGACGAATGCTCAACTACAGTAGGCACGTCCAAATGGGTGTAGGCTGCAGTAGTTATACAGATATGAAGAGTCTTGCACAGGATAGACTAGCACGGAGAGATGCACCAAACGAGTCTAGAGATCGGAGACCACGAGCGAGCGCCTCTCGTCTCCCATGCCGGGGTCCCGGCATTTTTAGTGTCACATTTCTAGAAGTCTGTACGACAGTGCAAAGTATTTGTCCTCTTTTTGAGTTTAGGTACAGTTATCGTAGTGTTCCTAACGACTGCCGCTCACGAATTCTGCCCCGTTTCAGGAGCAGGTGGCCGGTGACGATGCCGACGGGAGCGACTCCGAGGTGCTGAACATGCTGCCGTTGCCGGGTGACCTACTGGACACCGACCTTGTCGACACGATCATGAACGAGGACGATGACGACATCGCGAAAACTGGGGATAACCTCGACGAAATTGGCGGTAAGCTCACGTGGCGGTACTTCGGAGAAATTATTTTTGTGCTGCAGTTGGGGCTCGTGGCACCTGTGAAAATGGGCTAGTGACTATTGTCACTTTACTTAGATAGGTTGCTGCAATTAAATTTTGTTCTTTCATTTTGTGATTGACTAGAGGATTTTCAGATTGTACTTAAAGTGCCCCAAACATACAAAAACAATGCAGTTGAGGTGGTCAGGAGATGATAACTCTTCTCTGGTTTCTCTGGATCTGCCATCCCATTCCACTGAACTGGCTCAAAAAGTAGGTTCGTGTTCTCCGATTACATTCAGGTGGTCTCTGTAACGTGTACTCTGATCTTTTACGTCTGGCCATCAGAAAGTTGGGCCAGTTTTTGCAGTGAGACTCTCACTCGATCTTCAAGTTGTACTCTTGCCAGTGTAAGTGAGCCATCAGATTGAAAGCCCTCAGGTGGCAGGGCTAGGACGATGGGAAGACGATCAGTTTATTCTTGTCATTTGTAATTATAAAATGCCTCAGTTGTATCCTAATTTATACAACAGTTCAATCTTACTTCACATTATTCTTCAGATTGTATAAAAATTATGCTCCAGACACTACGATCTAAAAAGATGATTGTTTTTAAAATATTTACCCTGTGCACCACAGGGAATGCGCGTTTGTAGTACGGTGGCTCTAGGTCGCAGTACGAAATAACATTCTCTGTAATAAACTTGGGCACACCTCCCACTGGTGTTTCAGCATACTGAATGATTCAGCTCATCCACATCTGCCCGTCACACGCCTGTAGATTGTTGGCCCTAAGAAGGAAAAGCTTAAATTATTTGAGAAAACGCTGAGACCTCAGTCGAACCGAATTAGGAATTGCAGCCTCGGGAGTCGGGCCGGGAGCTGCCACTACAGGACAGTGCCACAACTCGTGAGCTGAGCTGTCATCTCTCCCGTCCTCTCTGGTCCCGAGAGGTGTGTGGTGGGGGAAGAGGTATCGGCCGAGGAAATTTCGAATGGGTCACGAGTTATTCGTGGGTAGATTGGCTAGTAAAAGAATCTGTACAAGTTATAAAAATGTATATATGTACGGTTGTGTGTATGCACGTACGTTTGTATGTTCGACATCTCCTCCTAAACCACTTAACCGATTTCAACCAAATTTGGTACACGTATCACCTGCTGTCTGGCAGGAATCACTACGGGTGCCATGCAAAAATCCGTACTTCAGTCTTTCAGAATCCGAAAATGGGAGCCCGTAGAGATTTACAACAAACTTTATAAGTAATTTGAAACCTTTAAGAAACTTTTTTTCACCAATGACTCCCACAAAATGATGAAACGAAAAAGTTTATCGCTTACTAAATTTTCGCTATTTGTGCAGTAAAACTCCCACGTGAAGCGGCGTGTTTTAATTTATTACTTCTTTACTACTAATTTTATGAATGTACTAGAAAAGTTACATCAGTGTATTACACTTAGTTTGAGAGATACGGTGTCATAAACAACTGAGAACTGTGAAAAACTACTGTGTCATAGAAGACATTTAAATTTATTGCTTCATTGCTACTAACTTTATTCACAACACATTTCAGAGACAGTAGCCACATATAACAATAGATGTACCAGCAAAATTATGTCATTACACGGCACACAGTCCAGGAAATGCTACATCGTAAGCACCGAGCTGCTCTCAAACGAAACTGCAGTCCGAAATTCGCTTGACGTACGGGTGAAACTTGCTCACAATTACGTGTGAAGTATGATAAATATATGTGAAATATATTTGACACGAGCATATGTGAGTAAAGCCACGGACAAAGAGCTCGTACTTAACCCCCGGAACAATTTCGATCAGATTGGTACACAGATTAGTTACAATTTGGAAAGAAATATTATAGGGGTAAAAACCACTAGCTGTGTGTTGTCGTGAGTGTGATAATGTGGAGATTGAAGAGGAGGAGAAGGAGACAGCCACAGATAGGTGGAGAGAGGGGGGACAGAAAGAGGTGAGAGTAGGAGGTGGACAGAGAAAGTGAAGGGGAAGAGATGGACAGAGAGGGGAGGAGGAAGTGGAACTAGGAAGCAAAAGGGAGTAGACGAACAGTGGGAGGGGGCGTGGGATTTGGACGGGGAGAGGAGGAGGACGAGGTGGAATTATAGGAGGGAATGGAGGAGGTGTAAAATTGGAGGGGGAAGGAAGAGATGGACAGAGAGATGAAGGAGAAGATTGGAGTAAATACATACGCGGGCAATGCTGGGTACTCTGCTGGTTTCCTCTAAAAGACTGAGGTGCAGCTCGAGTTTGAGTGTGGCAGACAGTGTGACGCTGTCCTGTGCAGCCGGAGAATGTAACATTTCAGGGGTATCGGTGTCAGATCCTATCTCTTTACGTACATCTGTGTAACTGGTTTCCAGATTTGTGTATAAAATCAGGGAAGTATTTAAAACGTCTTAGTAAAAACTGTAAGTGTGCTTAACTCGAGCAGTTTGGACGCCGTGACTTTTCACTTTATGTGCCCCAGCCAGTCTGTGTCTGTAACTGGTGTGGAGTTAAGGCCAGTTGCGTAAATTAATTTTTCTAGTGTACTCAGAGTGTTGGCATAGTGCTAACATTTTGTGCCAGAAAAACCGGGTCTTTTCTGTTACCAATTTTATGTTTAATCTGTGGCCCTTAAGTGATTTTCCAACACAGTATGCTTGTATTAATTGTGTGTTTGGAAGCGGATAACTTTGTTCGAATCTTTATTTCTGTTTACGTAATGTGAAGTGAAAAACGTGTTTACTGTGTCGTGTAACTCTAGAGAGAGCAGCAGTGTCACTTAATATTTCTTTTGCAGAAGACTCGGAGTTGAATGACTCACTTCCTATAACAGACGGTGGGGCAGACGTTTCGGGGACCAGTCAGAAGGACGAGCTCACGGACATCTTGAGTCCGCACTTTAACCTCGAGTCTATGGTGCGAGACACTGGTACGTTGCCTCGGTATTTTGTTTGTGTGTTTCTTTAAAATATGCCCTCAGTTTCAGTTGTGATATACAATTATTGCACGTTCAGTATTTCAGTAATAAATATAAGCAGTTTGTGACAAGTACACCCCAGCTGTTTCTGACAGTGCTCTTAATTATTACCAAAAGTGTAGCTGTATTTCTACTCGAGCAACTTGTTCTTGGAGCAGTTTGAGGGATGTTTTTAAATGTAATTTGTATTTAATAATTTTGGGTATAGGTTAACCTCAGGTTTGTTAGTTAACATATATTTTACAATTGTCCTAGACCAAATATTCGTCATTTCAAACCCGCCGACACGGCCGTAACTGTAATATTCGCATACGGGAGCTATAATTGCGAAGTGAACTACGTGTCTCTTAATTGTGAGAGGTTTATAAGGGTTCAAATACAAACTGTCTACATAAAATGGAAAATAATTAGAAATGAAAGTTAAAACTGTGTGACGTTAAGTGAAGTACTTCAGACAGTACGGTGGACAGAATACGTACAAGTTGGAATAATACTGAAGGAGAAATGCCACTCACTGTTACTGCTTCTATTTCCATTTCCAATATGAAACTGTTTTGCAGTGTGTGCTAATTCCAGCTGCAGCACAGAAAAAGAAAACTTCACTACTGACACGCTAATTTTTTAGATGAAATAATTCTGTGTGGTGCTGTGTTACAAGAAGTGCACACAACATTTTCATCGAACTTTTTAGATAGAATTCGTGCACCAAATTCGTTAAATGATTCGTCAAACTGTACAGTTTCAGTTTTTTCATTTTCCGGTCGCAGGTCTCCCCAACATGGACAGCCGTGACGTGGAGGAAATCATCAAAGGAGTGCTGACAGACGAAGAGTCCCAGGAGTCGGTGTTTCCCACGGGAGCTGCCGCCACCCAGCAGTCTTCAGGTCTGTTAAAATGTTATCGGTAGGATGACTTGAGCTGGTTCTTGCCCCAGAAATGGATTTATCACAGCTTTTTACGTGGTACATAAAATTGGAGGTCGATAGGTCTTCTTTCCGAGAGTAATTGCTAAATGGCAGGAGGCTTGTTAGGAAAAGGTGAGAAAAATGCTGTTTGAGAAGTGGTTTTTACATTGGGTGAGGAGGGATAGTAACTATTCTGGCTTTGATTTTATTGAGTAGGTATAAGAGATTTGTCCCAAAACTAATCAAAATGATTTAGGAAAACTATATCTAAAAACAAAGATGATGTGACTTACCGAACGAAAGCGCTGGCAGGTCGATAGACACACAAACAAACACAAACACACACACAAAATTCAAGCTTTTGCAACAAACTGTTGCCTCATCAGGAAAGAGGGAAGGAGAGGGAAAGACGAAAGGATGTGGGTTTTAAGGGAGAGGGTAAGGAGTCATTCCAATCCCGGGAGCGGAAAGACTTACCTTAGGGGGAAAAAAGGGACAGGTATACACTCGCGCGCGCACACACACACACACACACACACACACACACACACACACACATATCCATCCACACATATACAGAAGCAGACATGCTTGTGTCTGTATATGTGTGGATGGATATGTGTGTGTGTGTGTGTGTGTGTGTGTGTGTGTGTGTGTGTGCGAGTGTATACCTGTCCTTTTTTCCCCCTAAGGTAAGTCTTTCCACTCCCGGGATTGGAATGACTCCTTACCCTCTCCCTTAAAACCCACATCCTCTCGTCTTTCCCTCTCCTTCCCTCTTTCCTGATGAGGCAACAGTTTGTTGTTAGAGCTTGAATTTTGTGTGTGTGTGTGTGTGTGTGTGTGTGTGTGTTTGTGTTTGTTTGTGTGTCTATCGACCTGCCAGCACTTTCGTTCGGTAAGTCACATCATCTTTGTTTTTAGATATATTTTTCCCACATGGAATGTTTCCCTCTATTATATTGATTTAGGAAAACTGTTAGAATTGGCTAGCAGGGACTCAATGCCACAAACGTATCCTCACAGATGATACGATCGAGAAACTTTCCGAAAGTATCTTATTTGATTTTATAAGAATATCAAACTTTTATACATCTCTCTCTCTCTCTCTCTCCCTCCCTCCCTCCCTCCCTCCCTCCCTCCCTCCTTTCCCCCAGGACAACGTACTGAAAATATTTTAAAGACACGGAATTGTACTTTTTTGTGTCTTCTCTTTCAGGAGTGCAGCCCAGCGCAGCTCTGCAGAGGACGCAGGTGGGGGGACCACTGCCACCTGTCGTACCTTCGAGCCTGTCGTCACCGTCGCCCTACCATTCCGAGTACAGCAAGTAGGAAAACTTGTGCTCTCCTTCATTTTGATCCATATCGCGTCTTTTTGTTTTACTCAGTGCATTCTGCATTACTGGAAATGTGTGACCCACTGCAGTCATCCGTTTCAGAAAGCCTTAGATGACACTAAACATTGCCATTTCAGTACCAAACTGTAATACCTATAGTATTTTTGTAGATAAAAAGTAAAACCACACTATCATTTCTCTGCCTATTATGCCGAACTATTTAAGAAACATTTTTTGAAGTACGCAGATATTTTGCACGTGCTTCTGTTTGTGAAAAACAATTCTACAAATAGTGCTATCTTGTAATAGAGATCGAGCATACGACATAACATCTTTGTACATATCGCACAGGCACTGAGTTTATTTGACGTACCACGTGCGTGACTTCAACCTTTGGGCAATGCTCCCCTTGTGACAGTCCATTGTGCTTTACTCTCTGTGTTCGTTTTCTTTCACTACAAAGCTAGTGCCCTACGCGTCATAGTCAGTCGTGTCTCTCCACAGCTCGGACGGATGGGCCACCAAAATACTGTGCGGGAGAATGGACCTCGCATAATGTGATTACAGTTGTTAATAATTTTGGCCGTACGTTGTCTGTCTTCAGAATTTCTACGTCACAGCTGGCTTACAGCGAACGTTGTGTTCGCGATACATGTTGTTGTGAAGTAAATGAGTGTGTTAAGTTCTGGAAGGATTATTTGCTACTTGCTGCCTGTAATGTTGGATTTAGAAGGTAGCTGATGTGTGGCGGAAACCACTATTATAATAGTGTTCTGCAATTATGTCTAAAAAAATTATAATAATACATTCATAAATGCCAATCACATTTCTTCGTAAACAGAGTATAGTGTAGATGGAGTATAGTGTTTCCAGAAGAATTAACTCTAAGCTACACGTCTAGAAACAGATCACCTCCTTGTGGTGTTTATCCAATGTTGCTTAGATAGTTATATACCCGTGTGTTCATTTGTGTGACGTTCAGCCAGCATTGGGTGAAGATTTTTGGTTGGCGGGTCGTGCACATTCACAGCTCTCGTAAAGATAAGTGTTTAATTGAGTAATAACAATTAATTTAGGCAATATTACATCATAATTAAGTAAATTAATACCTATTGTAAGTTATAAATTGAAGGGTTCACATTTTTTGTGTATTTTCTGAAAAAAGAAAACAGTTCATAGGTGCGAGTTTTGGACCAGGATTTGTTTACGTTGTGATATACTGTAAGTTAGTGTATTCTTATACGCTATCCATTTGATTCTCTAGTAAGTAGTCGAACTGAAAAAGTACCAAAATAAGTGGAAACTTTATATAGTGCTGGCTCAGTTCTTTGTTTACTTTTTTGTTTTGTCACGTAAACAATACAGGTTATACGAAGCTATTCTTTTTTTAACTCAGACTAAAGCTAAAATTTGTTTGCCGTGACTTTCCGTAGGATTGTTAGTTCCGGGGTGTGGTGTGAGGGTTGTTGCAGTTTCTTTCATGTGGGTGACTGTAGCAGCGTGGGAATTGGGGAAATAAACAAGGCTCATTGCTTATGTCGGATTTCCTTTAGAGATAGGAAGATAGTGGAACAGGAGGAGAAGATTGCTGCCCTTCAGGCGGAACTACATAAAGCGAAACAAGATCTAGAAAGGTTAAGGGGGAGAAGAGGTGGGAAGTGACAACAGTTTATGGAAGAAATAGGAGTAGGACATTCTCAGACATTGTGATTGTGAAAGTGGAAAACAGGTTTGATCTGTTGTCACAGTTGGAAACTGATGAGCCACAAATAGATGTAGGAGTAGACAGGTCACAACAAACTTTCAAAAAGTGTTTGAAAGAAGTCAGGGAAAGCTATGAAGAAGAAGAAAGTTTTGTTGTTAGGTAGTTCACGTGGTAGAGGTGTTGGCCGACTGCTGCAGGATGAACTAGGGTCAGGTTACTAGGTCACAATCTTTTTTAAACCTAGTGCAAGCCTGGGTTAGGTGATAGAGGCTGTAGGTTCACTTTGTTAAGACTTCACAAAGGAAGACACCACGATAATAGCGGGTGGGGCGGGCAACAGCATACGTAGGAACCCTAATTATTCAATTGAAAGTGATCTGGTAAACATAGCTTCAGCAACAAGACCTACTGATGTTGGGTTTGTGTCTGTTCTGAGGTGCCATGACCGACCTCATTTAAACTCTTCTGTTAGGAGAGTTAATTTAGAGGTGGAACTGCTGCTTGGATCAGATATGGATTTTCATATTGGTGTGTTCCTGTTGACTCTATCAGCAGGTGGGACTATACTAGGCATGGCCTTCACCTCAACAGGAAAGGGAAGGGAAAACTGTCTGGGCTAATAGAAAATAGCTGAAAGGGGAAAGGGGGGGGTTAACTATCACAAATGGTAAAATACCAGTGGTTACAAGTGACAGATCAGCAGGTTTTTTAGGGTAGGGAGGGCAGAAACAAAAGATGTTCAGAGACAGGCTGAAAATGACATTCACATTGATAAAACAGGCAGCCAGAAAGCAAACTTTGATGTACACAATTCATGCTGACAGCCTCTGATTGAAACTGTTGTTGTTGTTGTTGTTGTTGTCTTCAGTCCTGAGACTGGTTTGATGCAGCTCTCCATGCTATTCTATCCTGTGCAAGGTTCTTCATCTCCCAGTACCTACTGCAACCTACATCCTTCTGAATCTGCTTGGTGTATTCATCTCTTGGTCTCCCTCTACGATTTTTACCCTCCACGCTGCCCTCCAATGCTAAATTTGTGATCCCTTGATGCCTCAGAACAGGTCCTACCAACCGGTCCCTTCTTCTTGTCAGGATGTGCCACAAACATTTCTATTCCTTTTTGCCTGCTTCATTTACTTCATTTTTATATTTTCTTCTTTCATCAATTAAATTCAATATTTCTTCTGTTACCAAGGATTTCTACTAGCCCTCACCTTTTTACCTACTTGATCCTCTGCTGCCTTCACTACTTCATCTCTCAAAGCTACCCATTCTTCTTCTACTGTATTTCTTTCCCCCATCCTGTCAATTGTTCCCTTATGCTCCCTCAGAAACTCTGTACAACCTCTGGTTTAGTCAGTTTATCCAGGTCCCATCTCCTTAAATTCCCACCTTTTTGCAGTTTCTTCAGTTTTAATCTACAGTTTGTAATCAATAGATTGTGGTCAGAGTCCACATCTGCCCCTGGAAATGTCTTACAATTTAAAACCTGGTTCCTAAATCACTGTCTTACCATTATATAATCTGTCTGATACCTTCTAGTATCTCCAAGCTTCCTCCATGTATACAACCTTCTTTTATGATTCTTGAACCAAGTGTTAGCTACGATTAAGTTATGCTCTGTGCAAAATTCTACCAAAGGGCTTCCTCTTTCATTTCTTTGCCCCAATCCATATTCACCTACTATGTTTCCTTCTCTCCTTTTCCTTCTCTCGAATTCCAGTCACTCATGACTATTAAATTTTCATCTCCTTTCACTATCTGAATAATTTCTGTTACGGCATCATCGTACATTTCATCAATTTCTTCATCATCTGCATAGCTAGTTGGCATACAAACTTGTGCTACTGTAGTAGGTGTCGGCTTCGTGTCTATCTTGGCCACAATAATGCGTTCACTATGCTGTTTGTAGTAGCTTACCCGCATTCCTATTTTCCTATTCATTACTAAACCTTCTCCTGCATTGCCCCTATTTGATTTTGTATTTATAGCCCTGTAGCCACATGACCAGGAGTTTTGTTCCTCCTGCCACCGAACTTCACTAATTCCCACTGTATCTAACTTTAACCTATTCATTTCCCTTTGCCCAATTAAGGGATCTGACATTTCATGCTCCAATCCGTAGAGCGCCAATTTTCTTTCTCCTGATAACGACGTCCTCTTGAGTAGTCCCCGCCCGGAGATCCAATGGGGGACTATTTTACCTCCGGAATATTTTACCCAAGAAGACTGTAACATTACGAGTCAAGATAGCTGTAACGGAACTTGAATAGCGTAAAGTTATCGTTAAAAACGCTCGCCGCGCGATTTGTTACGATTTGGTCGGTCATAATAGTAGTAACATGCTTTTTAATACAATTAAAATATAACGACGATACCTGTTTAGTGTTATTGGAAATAATATGTAGTAAATTAATGAGTAAGGTAGCCGATCCTATAAGAAGAGGTAAAATTGGGCATATTAAGGTGTTTTGCTTTATATCGACTAAGCCAATGATACGGCGTCTTTTTTTTTCCGTTTACTCTTGGGGGGGGGGGGGGGGGGGACAAGTAAAGAAGTGCTAAATGTGCGTTGTGAAAAATATAGGGGCGAATTTTAAATAGCTACAGTGTATAATCAGACTAACAAATGGATATTCAGTTACGCGAAATCGCTGATAGCGAAGTGTGGTCATTAAACTGAGTACACCTACAGGGCGGTCAATTCCAGGATAAGTCTATTCGCATCTCACTAGGGACGCGGTATTGAGACCGTATTTTTTTAATTATACCGCGGAGAGCGGGCTTCAGTTTATAAAAAGGAGAAAAGCTGTATCATTATCATTGACTGTTGGTGTCAAGCAACCAAAACTGTTCATCAAAGTGTTTCGGTGAATGAGTGGTGAATGCGAAATGAAACTGTGAACGAAGTTATGTTAAATAAAGCAGAAGAGACAAGACAGTTTGGTCGTATCTGTTATTATTCCATAAACTGTAACATTTCTTCTCATTGTACGAAGCCCTTATAGACGATCGTTATGACAATATGCTTTGAAGGGATCTCGTTACGAGTTAAGTTTTGGGGACCTGGTGAAGAGGGGATAGTTCGTAGATCTTAACTACTGCAGCTATTCTGGAATCAGGTGCTACCGTGACCGTTGTGTGTTGTCAATGGCTTAAGGTCATCATATCTCATGCTCTAAGATCGACGCGCCTTTCCTCTTGGTATAACGGTGTCTCACGGTAACCACGACAACGCCGACGGCGAAGGAAGATACGGTAGAAGTGGCGCCACAACGTGCGGCTCGATCGAGGAGGATTGCTGCATCGAGTTGAGTGTCATCCGGATTCACGAACCCTAGAGTTGGAAAATATTGTAGCAGCCAGTGAGTCTGTCCAATGAAAGAGGTATTCTTCAATAATAGCTAAAAGTGAGCGATACTACCAGGTATGATTAAAATAACAGTATAATTATAAAAAAAAGGAAGTTGAGGCTTATGATTTTGGTAGATAAATATATATAAATACATAGTGAAAATAAGTGTTTGTCTTGGTAGTGAATAATCATGTCAAAACGAACGAAAAGAATACATGATGATGTGCAGTAGAGTAGAGTAATGAGTAGAGAGAGAGAGGAAAGTGAAGAAGATAGGGATGATGCATCCCATGAGCTCAATGTGGGACAGGAGGCATGTACAGATAATAATACAGTTATTGATTTAGAGCCGTTAGGAGATTCAAATACAATGATAAGTAAGGTAAGCAGCGTGGGAGAACATAAAGATCTTGAGTGTTTCGGAAGTAGATCAGAAAGTTGATCCTCAAAATGGAAATATTAATCAAAAAATGTTTGATATGCTGGTATCAATAAATACTCAAATGGGTGTAATGAATGGAAGACTTGGTTCACTAGAAAAAGATAATAAGCAATTAAAAGAGGACAATCGAAAGTTAAATGAAAAATCTGAGGCCAAATTTGGTTCATTAGAAGTTAAAATGGATTCTTTGGAAAGCAAACTGAACACCTTTGATTATAAACTGGAAAATACTAAGAAAGAATTAAAGGTGGACTGGGAGACTCAGTTAAATGCGAAATTTGGAGAACTAGATGTAGAGTTTTCTAACACCTTAGAAAGGCAATATAATAATTTAATGGGAAAACTTCATGACGTAGAAAAGAAATATGAGGTAGTTTCGAAGAGTTATGATGGCCTGTCCAATAGGATGGTTAAGTGTGAAAGCAGCTGTTTCAGTGCTAGCGCACAGATAGAAGAGCTTTCGAAACAAATAGTCGAATTTGAGTCCGATGCTCGTAAGGGGATTGACAAGTATTTAGTAGATCAAACTAAAAGACTTGACGAAGAGCTATCTGAATGGATAGAAATAAAAGGAAATGAAATTGTAGACAAGGTTAAGACTACTATTGGATCCCAGCCAAATGAAAATATCAATGAGCACCTAAGTAGAAATGATGAATTAATTAAGCTCTTCACTAGCGAAATTCAGAAAATAAAAGAGAAGATAGTTGATGAGTTACCTAAATGGCAAAAGGAAACCAATCATAAATTGGCGGAGTTAGAACGAAAGTCATCACAAAATTTGTTGACAGAGGATGAACGTTTGGAGAATAGGTCGAAAAACAACCGAACATGTGATAATACGAAGTACAATTGTGGTGAAAATTTGCATTGGGAATTTGATGATTCGGTTGGTAAAGGTGATGATTCTTTTGGTCAGCGAGGATATTTGTCTTCTTTAAAGGTGGAGAACAGCATTTTTAAAAGTAGACAATTCCCAACATTCTCCACTGAAAAGAACAACCTGCATCCGAAATTCTTTATCAATAATTTCAAAAGAATATTTCCACGTAGCTGGCCAGAACACGACCGACTTCAATTTATAGTATCCAAAATTACCGGAGAAGCCGCATTATGGGCCGCCGAAGTAAGTGAAAGTTGCCATACTTGCGCTGAGTTTGAACAACTTTTTTTGGCTAAATACTGGTTGTCGAGTAAACAAGAGAAATTAAGAAAAGAGGTTTACCAACCTGAGTATTTTAACAGTAAAAGGAGTACTTTAAGGCAATATTTTGAAAAGTACATAAATAAGACACGTTATTGGAGTGATCCAATTTCTCACAAGGAAGTGATCAGAATTTTGAAGGGAAGGTTGCCCATAAATATACGTGAAAAGTTAATAAATGTTCCTGAGCACGATGTAGAACAATTCTTGTCGGTGATTGACTCTGTAGATATGATTATGGAAGACGCAAGACAAATGAGTAGTAATCAAATGTCGACTCACACTCATAGTAATACGAATAATTATAATAATAATTTAACGTATGATAATAATAATAATACTGAAAACCAGGTGAAACCCGCATCACAGGAGCGTGGACAATCTTCATCCTATAGTTGCAATAAAAACAATGATTATAATAAATATAGAAGAGATACTTACTGTGCTAGAGGTAAACCTCGATATGGTGACGCGAATGTGCATAGTAGTGATATTAATAAGAGTAACAGGTACCCAAGTGATGAACCCAATTGTATTCGACCTTGGGAAGATAATTCGAAGCATAATGTTCATCGGCAGGATGGAACAAATGCCTCGAGTCCTCATCCAGCACAAGGAGTTATACCAATGGGCGAAGGAGCCTCCAATGTGCGACGGGGTGAATACCATAACTCAGATCATACTGTACGGATTGTGGAAGTTCATGAACCCCCACTGATGACTCAACGAGATAGATTAAACTAATACGTCACCATATGCCTTCCTAGGATAACTGGAAAGGAGAAGGAAGGCAGGCATCAATTTGATGCAAGAGTATTAAGGTACAATAATGATCAGGACATAAGGAATGAGTTAATTGAAGAAAAACCTGAAGTTTCTAATAAATGCGGACAAATTTTACAGGCAATAATTCCAACAAGTATAAATAATGTTGATGTTGAAATATTAGTTGATACTGGAGCGACTATTAGTGTCATGACGCTGGACTGTTTAAAACAGATAAGCCGAGGGGTAAAAATGCCCACTTTTCCTATCACAGGATGTACCCTGTCTGGCGCGTTCAGCGCAAAAATGCAAAAAGTTGTGAAACATGTACGTGTCGACGTTACAATACGGGGGGCTCAAATAGAAAGTACATTCCTGGTTGTTCCTAAAATGACAGTACCACGTATGTGGGGTTTGGATTTTTTATGTGAGACCGGTGCAATCATTAATGTAGAGAAAGGTGAATGTATATTTAATTCCAATGGTAATGTTTTGACAGCCACCCTGAGAAAGGGCCGAGTAATTCCAAATCAATTGTGTATGAATCTAATGGTAAAATATGTCAGTATTGATGATGAAAATGTGTATGATATCTGCCTTATTGAATGTTCTGAAGAAATGATGGATAAAATGTCATTGCAGGAAAAGGTGTTAGAATCAGAATATTTATCTGTTATCCAAAGGAACGAATTGTACTACTTGTTGGAAGCATATCAGTCGATTTTTAGTAAACGTCCGGGTATAATAAAATACTTTGAATACCATATAAAGACGTATGCACATAAACCCTTTTGTCGTACTACCTATTCTATCCCATGGACAAAGAAAGAAGTAGTCAGAAAGGAAATCAATAAAATGTTAGAATGGGGTATTATTGAGCCCTCAGATTCCGAATATTGTAACCTTCTTGTGGCGGTAATTAAACCGAATGGTGACATCAGATTGGTGTTGGATGCCAGAGAGATCAATAAGATCATTATACCTGTACAAACACGACTGGAGAACCTAGAAGAGTTAGTACAAAAGTTTTATGGTGCCTGCTTCTTAACTTCTTTGGATATGCGTAGTTCATATTGGCAAACTAGAATATCGAAAGAATCTAGAAAAGATACTGCATTCGTTTTTCTGGGCCGAAGTTACCAGTTTACTGTCATGCCATTTGGGTTGAAAATAAGCGGTGGTGTTTTCATATCGGCATTAGATACCGTACTGGGCAGAGACCTTTTGAATGAAGTTACTTTATTTGTGGATGATTTGCTAATTGCTTCTGAAACTTGGGAGGAACATTTGGACTCATTAAGAAGAGTTTTTGCGAAATTTTTGGAATACGGAGTTACTGTAAATTTGAGAAAATCCAAGTTTGCTCATAACCAATTGAAATTTCTTGGACATATAATTACTCCTGAAGGGATAAAACCAAATCCTAAAAAGATGGATGCAATTAACGGATGTGCTTATCCAAAGAATAGAACGGAATTAAAGTCATTTATTGGCTTAGTTTCATTTTTTCGACGATTTTTACCCAATCAGTTAGGAAGCCAAGACTGTTTGTTACGGCTGTTAAGAAAAAATGTCATGTGGGAGTGGAATTCCGAATGCACGCAAGCTTTTGATAACATCCGCAATGCTTTGACTAATGCTCCACTGTTACATCATCCGAGACTTGATCAAGATTTTTATATTGCTGTGGATGCTGCTGAAACAGGATTGGGTGCCACTCTTTTCCAGATGGACAATCCAGAAGATATCAGTACCATCAGAATAATTGGGTTTGCCAGCAGAACACTCTCTAGCTGTGAACGTGCGTATTGTACTACTGAATTGGAAGTACTGGCCGTGGTCTGGTCCCTTAGAAAGTTTCGCTATTTTGTATATGGAAAGAAGATCATTGTATTCTGGGACCACAAAGCTTTATCTTTTATTTTAACAGGAAGGATGTTCCATTCACGTTTAACCCGGTGGGCCTTGCTACTGCAAGAATATGATATTATGCTCAAATACATCAGAGGGAAAGACAACATCATAGCTGATGCTCTTTCAAGACTACCGAAAAGAAAGAATGACGACGAGTGTGAAGAATAGACTATTGACTTTAAAGTCATGAATTTATCAAGGCAATATTGTGAGAGGCAGATTTCACAGCTATGTCGAAGTCTTCCACAACTGCAAGAAGATGATAAGTTGTGGAAAGCCATTAGACATGCTGTTGAAAGCAACTAAGTCACTCTCAAGAACAGTATCAATTAAAATCCAGAATATTGTATCGGAGGAAGGATGAAGAAGCTGTTTGGAAAGTTTGTGTTCCAAATAAATATTTAGAATCACTAGTATGGTACACTCACTTGAATTGGGGTCATTTTGGTGCCGCAAAATGTACAGCCAAAATAGCGCAATACTGCTATCATCCAAATTTGGGACGTCTAGCTACAAATATTCTTAAGAAGTGCAAAATATGTCAAAAGGCGAAACCTATAAACTATTGTCGGAAGATAGAATTACATCCTATCATCCCACAACAACCTTTAATGTTGGTGTCATGTGATGTCTGTGGGCCATGTCCCATGACACGTGGACGGTTCAAATATGTTTTGGCTTTCTATGATCTCTTTTCAAAATATGTGAAATTATATCCTTTGAAAAATCTCCACGTTCGACCCATGTTACGCAAATTTATTAACAACTATATAACTGAGCTCGGCAAACCTATAATGATCTTGACAGACAATGCTGCTTATTATACAAGTAAAGTATGGAGAGACACTATGAAAGAACAAGGAATCCAGCACATTTACATCTCAAGATTTTACCCTTGTGGAAATCCGGTTGAGAGAATCTTCCGAGAGTTGAACCGATTTTTACCGACGTACATACCCAAACAACATTATAAATAGATCGATTGGATTTATGAATTTGAGAAAGTGTATAATGACTTACCACACTAATCGACAGGTTATTCACCTGACCAAATGGTATTTGATGAAAGTATTGTGCCAGAATGGATGAAGAAATTACCTGCGATAGAACAAAAGATTACCAAGAAAGAAGATATGGTGAAGAAGGTCTACGAAAACCTGAAGCATCAAGCATAATTGAGAAAAACCCGTTTTGATAAAAATGTGAAGAAAGTAGTCACATATGATGTAGGGGAAGAAATTTTATTGAGAAATCACCCAAAAGCATCAACCAGGAAAAGACTGAATAAGAAATGGCAATATTTATATACAGGTCCATATAAAATAATGAAAATACCTCATGAAGGGAGCTACCTCCTGGCAGATTGTGATACTGATGTAATTAAGGGCTTGTTCCCTCACATAGACCTGAAGAAGTATTATCAATAATGAGCAAAATATAGATTCAAGAAACACTGAATGATACCAAGACTACACTCAGAGTGGATTAAATAAAAGCACCAGTGGATAAATACGTACTTATACTAACTTACTAACTCCGTCTACAGGCCGCAAGCGACCCATCGGGACCATCCGACCGCCGTATCATCCTCAGGGGAGGATGCGGATAGGAGGGGCATGGGGTCAGCACACCGCTCTCCCGGTCGTTATGACGGTTTTCTTTGACCGGAGCCGCTACTATTCGGTCGAGTAGCTCCTCAATTGGCATCACGAGGCTGAGTGCACCCCGAAAAAGGGCAACAGCACGTGGCGGCGGGATGGTGACCCATCCAAGCGCCGGCCACGCCCGACAGCGCTTAACTTCGGTGATCTCACGGGAACCGGTGTATCCACTGTGGCAAGGCCGTTGCCTACTTATACTAACTTACAAAGAAAATTAAAGAATGTACCGACGATTTCCATGAGATACCTTCTTGGTATCAGCAACAATGACGACGCTGAAATACGATTTATCCTCTCACCGAACAGCGAGGATGGATGATTTAAAAGTGGAATTAAGAGGAAAAGAAAAGGACCAAATCCTCTCTGGTTAAACAAGTGGCCTGATAAGGGTTTTGGCCTAGGATGTCAATCGTCGAACCCGGCTGTGATCCCTGCCTTGCACAGTCGGTTGAAGAACTGAGGGCTTCATTCAAGAAAAAAAAGTGGTGTGAATATGAAGTGATCAGTGCGAAGTGTTTCTAAGACAACCTATAAACAAATGTGGAATTTAGTTAAGGGCATTTTGTCTAGGCCCATTAACTCAACTCAGATATTGTAGAATGTATGTACTGACTTGTTGAGTGAATCTGAGAGTGAGTGTATTCGCCGAAACAAATACCCTCTCCTGTCACAGTACACACACAAAAAAAAAGCCTGTTCTGTCTGGAACCCTCTTCAAGACATCACAGTCTGGGAGGCCGTGTAACATTACGAGTCAAGATAGCTGTAACGGAACTTGAATAGCGTAAAGTTATCGTTAAAAACGCTCGCCGCGTGATTTGTTACGATTTGGTCGGTCATAATAGTAGTAACATGCTTTTGAATACAATTAAAATATAACGGCGATACCTGTTTAGTGTTATTGGAAATAATATGTAGTAAATTATTGAGTAAGGTAGCCGATCCTATAAGAAGAGGTAAAATTGGGCATATTAAGGTGTTTTGCTTTATATCGACTAAGCCGAACAAGTAAAGAAGTGCTAATTGTGCGTTGTGAAAAATAGAGGGGCGAATTTTAAATAGCTACAGTGTATAATCAGACTAACAAATGGACATTCAGTTACGCGAAATCGCCGATAGCGAAGTGTGGTCATTAAACTGAGTACACCTACAGGGCGGTCAATTCCGGGATAATTCTATTCGCATCTCACTAGGGACGCGGTATTGAGACCGTATTTTTTTAATTATACCGCGGAGAGCGGGCTTCAGTTTATAAAAAGGAGAAAAGCTGTATCATTATCATTGACTGTTGGTGTCAAGCAACCAAAACTGTTCATCAAAGGGTTTCGGTGAATGAGTGGTGAATGCGAAATGAAACTGTGAATGAAGTTATGTTAAATAAAGCAGAAGAGACAAGACAGTTTGGTCGTATCTGTTATTATTCCATAAACTGTAACATTTCTTCTCATTGTACGAAGCCCTTATAGACGATCGTTATGACAATATGCTTTGAAGGGATCTCGTTACGAGTTAAGTTTTGGGGACCTGGTGAAGAGGGGATAGTTCGTAGATCTTAACTACTGCAGCTATTCTGGAATCAGGTGCTACCGTGACCGTTGTGTGTTGTCAATGGCTTAAGGTCATCATATCTCATGCTCTAAGATCGACGCGCCTTTCCTCTTGGTATAACGGTGTCTCACGGTAACAACGACAACACCGACGGCGAAGGAAGATATGGTAGAAGACGTCATCATCATGTAACCGTACTGTAAAGCTGCATGACCTCGGGAAAAATTACGGCTGTAGTTTCCCCCTGCTTTCAGCCGTTCGCAGTACCAGCACAGCAAGGCCGTTTTGGTTAGTGTTACAAGGCCAGATCAGTCAATCATCCAGACTGTTGCCCCTGCAACTACTGAGAAGGCTGCTGCCCCACTTCAGGAACCACACATTTGTCTGGCCTCTCAACAGATACCCCTCCATTGTGGTTGCACCTACAGTACGGCCATCTGTATCGCTGAGGCACGCAAGCCTCCCCACCAACGACAAGGCCCATGGTTCATGGGCGGAGGGATTGAAACTAGAGATACTCAAAAATTGGCAGGAAAATTAGGTTCATCCAGTTGTAATTCAGCCAGTGCACAAAATCAGTTATCACTATTGCATCAGAATATTTGAGGACTTAAGAGGTAAGCTTAACGAGTTGCTTATTTGTGTTGAAGAATTAGAGCTGAGCAAACCAGTTGATACAATCTGCCTCACTGAACATCATGTGACAACTGGTATAGATATGTTAAATGTTACAGGATTCAAGTTAGCATCTTATGTTTGTAGAGAAGATATGGAGAAAGGAGGAGTTGCCATATTTGTCAGAAACTGTTTTGATTTCAAGAATATTGATATTAATAAAGTTTGCTCAGAGCAGCACTTAGAAGCTTGTGCAACAGAAGCAGTATTTCATAATAATTCCTTTATAATAGTAGGTATATACAAATCACATTCAGGAAATTTTAACCTCTTCATTAAAAATCTGGGAGCTTTGCTGTCCAATCTCATAGTAAAAAAACAGGGAAATAGCAGTTGCTGGGGATTTTAATGTGGATTTATTGAAAAGCTCTGTCAGTGAACAATTATTGCAGTCAGTAATACTATCATTTGATTTAGTTTCTACTGTGAACTTTGCTACTAGGATATGTAAATGCTCTGAGACTGCTGTTGATAATATCTTTGTAGACAAATCTAGGGAAAAAAGTCGTATCACAAAACCAATAGTTAATGGCCTATCTGATCATGACATGCAGCATCTTGTGTTAAATGTTGAAACTTGTCAGGATTAAAAATCTATTAAATCTGAGTACAGGAGGGTAATAAATAATTTAAAAAAATGAGAAATTCAGGAAATTGCTCAAAGACTTGAACTGGATTGATGTTTACAATACGTCTAAATCAAATGGAAAATACAAAGCATTCATCAATAAAGTTGCTTCCACTTTTGAAAATTGTTTTCCTGTAAGGTAACTAAGATGTACATCTACGTCTACATCCATACTCCGCAAGCCACCTGACGGTGTGTGGCGGAGGGTACCTTGAGTACCTCTATCGGTTCTCCCTTCTAATCCAGTCTCGTATTGTTCGTGGAAAGAAGGATTGTCGGTGTGCCTCTGTGTGGGCTCTAATCTCTCCGATTTTACCCTCACGGTCTCTTTACGAGATATACGTAGAAGGGAGCAATATACTGCTCGATTCCTCGGTGAAGGTATGTTCTCGAAACAATCTACCAGTCTACAGAGGTAGACCTAAAATCACTTGCCTTGATCCAAAAAGGGGTCCAATATTCAGGAACACAAATTTTCAATAAATTGCCAGCAACCATTAAAATCTTGGTTTCAGATAAAGCACGGTCTAAACAGAGATTGAAAGATTTTTTGATAGGCAACTCCTTCTACTCCGTAAATGAATATCTTAACAGAGACCGTTAAGCCAGCTTAAGTAAAAATATGTTAGATTTCAGTTTTCGTAACACTTGGTCACAACAGTCAAGATTAGGTATTTTGTGTATGATAAATTTATTAATAGTGCATAACAGTGTTTCATTCTGACAGCGCATTAATTCTGTAAATATTAGCTGTTCCTGTTTACTGCATTATATTAACCTACTCGACTATCTCCTGGCAGATGATCAGTATAGTAAGTATAATATTCAAATGTTCTGTGTTTTTATGTTGTACTTTCTGAGATGTTCCACACCCACAAGAATCATCTCATTTTTTGGGTCTATGGAACAAAAACTGAATCTAATCTAAAAGAATATACTGTTTCTCGTCTACTCTATCTGCTATTCTGTATTTCTTTTCTCAGTGGTTACGGATTCCGTTATTCTTTGAGATACACTATTAATTCATGTTATGAAATCCCATAATATGCCAGTAGAGAAACTGCAAAAATAATGCTGTATTTTGTATCCATTTATGTCTACATATACATCTACACAGTCAGACTGCACGGTCTGCCTGGCCGAGGGTTCATCAAACCACCTTTTGAGCTATTGCTGTACCGTTCCACTCTCAAACAGTGAGCTCTGATTTCTCGTATTTTATTACGATGATCATTTCTACCTGTGTTGGTGGGTGGCAACAAAATATTTTTCCCTCTGAGCTGAAAGTTGGTGACCGAAATTTCACAAGAAGATCCTGCCACAAAGAAAATTCCTTCATTTTATTGATCGCCACCCCAATTCTCGTTTCTGTGGCACTGTCTCCCCTGTTTCGCAATACCACAAGTTGTTTCTGTGCACATTCTAAATAATTGAATTATTTCACAATTTTTGTACTCATTGGAAACACAAAATAATAAACATTGTTGCTGCAGATATTTTTAAGACTGTATTATTTCTCACAAAATATTTCTTTTGTGCTCCACATGTGAAAGCTACAGACTTTATCAGTGTTCTGCTTTGTAAAACTTGGAGTGTCTTTCTGTACTGGATAATCTTTCTTTCAAACTGACTGCTTACGTAAAAGATTTCAAACTATTACGATGTAAACAGTACGAGAATCTCAAAGTAGTCTCTCGTCTGCCCGACACGTGTAGTAGTCCGCAGTTCAGCCCTGCGTTCTCGGAGCCGGCCAGCCCGTGGATGTCTCCTGCTGAAGTCGGTGACGGTGATGGCGTTTCCTCGTACAACGCTCGCACGGCATTAAAAATGGAGGCAGATGAGCCACTGGGCGACCAGGCTACAATATCTGCCGTACTGTACGCAAACCTCCACCATCCGGAGCTGAAGAAGGAGTTCCCAGGTGAGACGGAGGTAGACCTTCCTTTGTACGGTAAGGTTTTAGTGGCATCTTAGGCCAGTAGATAGTGCCTTGTGTATGTTTATTAGTTAGAAATTCCCACACCAGTGTTTTTCACACAATTGGCTTCATCGGAGTTCGCAGTGGTGTCAAGTTTTATATGATTATTGTCTTACATATGCAGAAAATAGATAGCTTGCTTAAGAACTAAAAGATTTTTGTTATCAGTTAGGAATAACATATAATGATTATTTCCAGGGATTGTACAGTTGAATGTTGTTGTTGTTGTTGTTGTGGTCTTCAGTCCTGAGACTGGTTTGATGCAGCTCTCCATGCAACCCTATCCTGTGCAAGTTTCTTCATCTCCCAGTACCTACTGCAACCTACATCCTTCTGAATCTGCTTAGTGTATTCATCTCTTGGTCTCCCTCTACGATTTTTACCCTCCACGCTGCCCTCCAATACTAAATTGATGATCCCTTGATGCCTCAGAACATGTCCTACCAACTGATCCCTTCTTCTGGTCAAGTTGTGCCACAAACTCCTCTTCTCCCCAATCCTATTCAGTACCTCCTCATTAGTTATGTGATCTACCTGTCTAGTCTTCAGCATTCTTCTCTAGCACCACATTTCAAAAGCTTCTATTCTCTTCTTCTCCAAACTATTTATCGTCCATGTTTCACTTCCATACATGGCTACACTCCATACAAATACTTTCAGAAATGACTTCCTGACACTTAAATCTATACACGATGTTAACAAATTTCTCTTCTTCAGAAACGCTTTCCTTGCCATTGCCAGTCTACATTTTATATCCTCTCTACTTCGACCATCATCAGTTATTTTGCTCCCCAAATAGCAAAACTCCTTTACTACTTTAAGTGTCTCATTTCCTAATCTAATTCCCTCAGCATCGCCCGACTTAATTCGACTACATTCCATTATCCTCGTTTTGCTTTTGTTGATGTTCATCTTATATCCTCCTTTCAAGACACTGTCCATTCTGTTCAACTGCTCTTCCAAGTCCTTTGCTGTCTCTGACAGAATTACAATGTCATCGGCGAACCTCAAAAGTTTTTATTTCTTCTCCATGGATTTTAATACCTACTCCGAATTTTTCTTTTGTTTCCTTTACTGCTTGCTCAACATACAGATTGAACAACTTCGGGGAGAGGCTACAACCCTGTCTCTCTCCCTTCCCAACCACTGCTTCCCTTTCATGTCCCTCGACTCTTATAACTGCCATCTGGTTTCTGTACAAATTGTAAATAACCTTTTGCTCCCTGTATTTTACCCCTGCCACCTTTAGAATTTGAAAGAGAGTATTCCAGTCAACATTGTCAAAAGCTTTCTCTAAGTCTACAAATGCTAGAAACGTAGGTTTGCCTTTCCTTAATCTTTCTTCTAAGATAAGTCATAAGGTCAGTATTGCCTCACGTGTTCCAGTATTTCTACGGAATCCAAACTGATCTTCCCCGAGGTCGGCTTCTACTAGTTTTTCCATTCGTCTGTAAAGAATAGGAGTCCAGTATTTTAGCCAAGTTTGTAATACACTCTTATATTTAGTTAGTGATACTTTATGAGCTGTATGTGGTTGCTTATTGAAAAATTTTATACTCAATTATTTATGATTCCGGAGAAAGAAAACTGGCATTCTACGGATCGGAGCGTGGAATGTCAGATCCCTTAATCGGGCAGGTAGGTTAGAAAATTTAAGAAGGGAAATGGATAGGTTAAAGTTAGATATAGTGGGAATTAGTGAAGTTCGGTGGCAGGAGGAACAAGACTTTTGGTCAGGTGATTACAGGGTTATAAATACAAAATCAAATAGGTGTAGGTTTAATAGTGAATAAACAAATAGGAGTGCGGGTTAGCTACTACAAACAGCATAGTGAACGCATTATTGTGGCCAAGATAGACACAAAGCCCATGCCTACTACAGTAGTACAAGTTTATATGCCAACTAGCTCTGCAGATGATGAAGAAATTGATGAAATGTATGACGAGATAAAAGAAATTATTCAGGTAGTGAAGGGAGACGAAAATTTAATAGTCATGGGTGACTGGAATTCGTCAGTAGGGAAAGGGAGAGAAGGAAACATAGTAGGTGAATATGGATTGGGGGGAAGAAATGAAAGAGGAAGCCGCCTTGTAGAATTTTGCACAGAGCATAACTTAAGGGGCTCCGGAACGCCCTATACTTGCAATGTTAAAATAACGCTTATAAATTACATCTTTCCTCACAAAGTATTTGAGGTAGGAAGTTGAACTTTTTACAGATTATTTATTGGAATATGGGCTACAACTTAACACAGGGATTTTACAAAATTTTAGTTCAGTTATTAAAGATGATTTTTTTTCAATTGTATTGAAAATTCACAACATTTTTTGCAATTTTTTATTTACATATTCAAAAATATACAGTTTTTTGGAAAAAGGCTGTGTTAAATTATGCAGAAGGTACTGTGTAACATTTACTGAAAGTTTGAAACAAATATGTTTGGAAGATCCTTAGAAAACATGTAATTAGTATGAGAAAATAAAAGTTTTGGGAATCGAGCGACAAAGATTGGATTAACTTTTTAGTGCATTCCAGGTCCATAGGATGGATTATCTTCATCCTCTGCAAACTCCTCCTCCAGCTTCCTCTTGTTCCTCCTCCTGTTTACTCTTGCTTGTATTTCTAGACTCTTGACAGCCCTGTCTGCAGCCCGAAGGCGTTCCTTGTCTAAAGCAAGCATCGCTCGTACCATGTTAGAACCTATCTTCATTCCCATATTTCTAAATACCTTGCACCTTACAATGTTGCCATCATTGAAAGTCGCAACAGCATCATACACACCAAAGTGAAGTGTTTCTATTCCAACAAATACAGTCTTGGGGATTCTCGACCATATAACACTATTTACACTTTCATTGGGGTTTTGAGTTTTTCCGTGAATACACTTTTTCAACAGTTCAGGTGCTGCTAAGTCTCTGAAAATAGGTTTTATCACCTCCATTATTGCATGAGGAAGACTATGCTTATGAGTGTACACTTCACCAGTTAGCAATCCTTTGTTATATTTACACCAACTGTCTTCTTCTTTGGGACACAAGCTATGTTGGGGATTTTCATCGTCTTTAGTGTTTACAGTAATAACACATACCTTTGGCTTTCCAACATTTCTCCTTTTCTTAAAAGCCTTCAGAGGATTTCTAATAACTTTACTTTTACTCATTATTATACTTCAACAAAACAGAGACTCAAGAAACAGAATTAATTACGAATATTTTCGAGATAACGACAGAGTAAATAACCATGAAACAATCGACAATCGCACCAGCGATATATATTGAACCATCACAGGTTAGCCACAACACATACTTTATCTCACATCACTAAAATGTACCTGATGAACACGGACATTAATAATAACACCATTTGACAGCAGTTTAACAGCGCCACAGTGGGTCACGCCCATGTAGAACACATTTCAAAAAAAATTTAAAAATAGTTGTAGTCTTCGGAATTGAATAAATTATATGTCTATTAAAAGGTAATAGTCTGCAGATTCAGAAAATGCAAAAAAGTAAAAATTGAACTTTTCATGATTTTGAGCCTTTCCGGAGCCCCTTAATCATAGCTAACACTTGGTTCAAGAATCATAAAAGAAGGTTGTATACCTGGAAGAATCCTGGAGATACTAAAAGGTATCAGATAGATTATGTAATGGTAAGACAGAGATTTAGGAACCAGGTTTTAAATTGTAAGACATTTCCAGGGGCAGATGTGGATTCTGACCACAATCTATTGGTTATGAACTGCAGATTGAAACTGAAGAAACTGCAAAAAGGTGGGAATTTAAGGAGATGGGACCTGGATAAAATGAAAGAACCAGAGGTTGTAGAGAGATTCAGGGAGAGCATAAGGGAGCAATTGACAGGAATGGGGGAAAAAAATACAGTAGAAGAAGAATGGGTAGCTCTGAGGGATGAAGTAGTGAGGGCAGCAGAGGATCAAGTAGGTAAAAAGACGAGGGCTAATAGAAATCCTTGGGTAACAGAAGAAATATTGAATTTAATTGATGAAAGGAGAAAATATAAAAATGCAGTAAATGAAGCAGACAAAAAGGAATACAAACGTCTCAAAAATGAGATCGACAGGAAGTGCAAAATGGCTAAGCAGGCGTGGCTAGAGGACAAATGTAAGGATGTAGAGGCTTGTCTCACTAGGGGTAAGATAGATACTGCTTACAGGAAAATTAAAGAGACCTTTGGAGAGAAGAGAACCACTTGTATGAATATCAAGAGCTCAGATGGCAACCCAGTTCTAAGCAAAGAAGGGAAAGCAGAAAGGTGGAAGGAGTATATAGAGGGTTTATACAAGGGCGATGTACTTGAGGACAATATTATGGAAATGGAAGAGGATGTAGATGAAGATGAAATGGGAAATAAGATACTGCGTGAAGAGTTTGACAGAGCACTGAAAGACCTGAGTCAAAACAAGGCCCCGGGAGTAGACAAGATTCCATTAGAACTACTGATGGCCTTGGGAGAGCCAGTCATGACAAAACTCTACCATCTGGTGAGCAAGATGTATGAGACAGGCGAAATACCCACAGACTTCAAGAAGAATATGATTATTTCAATCCCAAAGAAAGCAGGTGTTGACCGATGCGAAAATTACCGAACTATCAGTTTAATAAGTCACAGCTGCAAAATACTAACGCGAATTCTTTACAGACGAATGGAAAAACTGATAGAAGCCGACCTCGGGGAAGATCAGTTTGGATTCCGTAGAAATGTTGGAACACGTGAGGCAATACTAACCTTATGACTTATCTTAGAAGAAAGATTAAGAAAAGGCAAACCTACGTTTCTAGCATTTGTAGACTTAGAGAAAGCTTTTGACAACATTAACTGGAATACTCTCTTTCAAATTCTGAAGGTGGCAGGGGTAAAATACAGGGAGCGAAAGGCTATTTACAATTTGTACAGAAACCAGATGGCAGTTATAAGAGTCGAGGGGCATGAAAGGGAAGCAGTGGTTGGGAAAGGAGTGAGACAGGGTTGTAGCCTCTCCCCGATGTTATTCAATCTGAATATTGAGCAAGCAGTAAAGGACACAAAAGAAAAATTCGGAGTAGGTATTAAAATTCATGGAGAAGAAGTAAAAACTTTGAGGTTCGCCGATGACATTGTAATTCTGTCAGAGACAGCAAAAGACTTGGAAGAGCAGTTGAACGGAATGGACAGTGTCTTGAAAGGAGGATATAAGATGAACATCAACAAAAGCAATATGAGGATAATGGAATGTAGTCAAATTAAATCGGGTGATGCTGAGGGGATTAGATTAGGAAATGAGACACTTAAAGTAGTAAAGGAGTTTTGCTATTTAGGGAGCAAAATAACTGATGATGGTCGAAGTAGAGAGGATATAAAATGTAGACTGGCAATGGCAAGGAAATCGTTTTTGAAGAAGAGAAATTTGTTAACATCGAGTATAGATTTAAGTGTCTGGAAGTCGTTTCTGAAAGTATTTGTATGGAGTGTAGCCATGTATGGAAGTGAAACATGGACGATAACTAGTTTGGAGAAGAAGAGAATAGAAGCTTTTGGAATGTGGTGCTACAGAAGAATGCTGAAGATAACGTGGGTAGATCACGTAACTAATGAGGAGGTATTGAATAGGATTGGGGAGAAGAGAAGTTTGTGGCACAACTTGACTAGAGGAAGGGATCGGTTGGTAGGACATGTTTTGAGGCATCAAGGGATCACAAATTTAGCATTGGAGGGCAGTGTGGAGGGTAAAAATCGTAGAGGGAGACAAAGAGATGAATACACTAAGCAGATTCAGAAGGATGTAGGTAGCAGTAGGTACTGGGAGATGAAGAAGCTTGCACAGGATAGAGTAGCATGGAGAGCTGCATCAAACCAGTCTCAGGACTGAAGACTACTACTACTACTACTACTACTACTACTACTATGGACTATAGTAATTCTTGAGAAAGGCAGTGAGTGAGTGACTGTTCCGCTACCTGAAAATACATTTTGGTCCTGGGGAATTGCCCCAGAACAATATCCCATCCTGCAGATGAGAATGGAAGAAAATGAAACATGACTGGACTAACAACTGTTTGTTAACATTGTTCCTTAATTTATATGGTGGAGGCAGGAGGGAGGGAGTTTGCTGCACAGATAATGTGTGTTCTTCCCAGGAGAGAATTTGGTCTATGAACAGTCCAGTAGTTTTACTGTTTTACTTTAATTTTTGGTTACCATTAGATTAAAAATTATTTCTTCTGTTTTGTTTGGTTTATGCACAGCTGATTGGCATGACACCAGTGACTAGTCATTTGTATCATTACTGTGTTGTTAGCTAGCACACTTTGTAAATTCTCACCTGTGGTTATTAATGTCATGTCATAAGCATAATACTTTGAAAAGTAATTAAGTAGACATTTCTTTGGGGTATTCCTCTTTTTATTGGGGAGTATTGCTGATCTCAGCTTATTTGCGCGCACAAGCTGGTACCTTTTGCTTAAATAATATTCGAATAAACAGAGTGAGTTACCTTCTATGCCATAACATTCCAACTTTTTGATGATTATGTCATGTGACGCTGAATCAGATGCTTCCAGACATCGATAGCCTTTTTTCATATCCTTCGTGAACATCATTCATCAAAGCTTCAATTGCTTTTACAGTTGATAGAAGAGACCTGAATCCGAACTGTTGTGCATTTAAAATTTTGTTGCTTTCATAATACCTGTATATCTGTTTATGCATAAAATTTTCAGTTATTTTGGATGTGATTGCTATTATTGAAATGCGTCTGTGGTTATTTGGGAGCTTTTTATCACCTTTTTTTTACGCATAGGTAATGTAACTGTGAGCTTAAGACATCCTGGGAAAATTACTTCATCTAATATTCTGTTCGATAGTGAAAGCAGTGGCATTTTGATTTCGATTGTTGAATCCTTTATGATGAAATTAACTGAGTCAAAAATAGTTCTCTGTTTTGGAATTGCTTAGTTGGTGTATTGATTTATGAAAGTCAGTGACAAGGGTCCATGAAAATTTCCCACTTGTCTGTCTTGGATAGTTGTTGGATTTTGGTACTAAAAGTTACAGATTTATTTATGTTGATTATCTATCCGATTCATAGGAAATTCAGTTACTTTTTTATTGTGTCTTTTGCAGATTGTAAAGCAAACATAAATTTATAGTAGACTGTTGGGAATTTGGTGGAGATCCAATAAGCACAGGTGCAGTTGAACTTTCTTATAACAATATCTGTTACCACGACAGCTCGACTATAACGTCACGATTCCTCGGAAGAACATACTTGTCATTTGTGCTTAAAATGACAAATGTACACTCCTGGAAATGGAAAAAAGAACACATTGACACCGGTGTGTCAGACCCACCATGCTTGCTCCGGACACTGCGAGAGGGCTGTACAAGCAATGATCACACGCACGGCACAGCGGACACACCAGGAACCGCGGTGTTGGCCGTCGAATGGCGCTAGCTGCGCAGCATTTGTGCACCGCCGCCGTCAGTGTCAGCCAGTTTGCCGTGGCGTACGGAGCTCCATCACAGTCTTTAACACTGGTAGCATGCCGCGACAGCGTGGACGTGAACCGTATGTGCAGTTGACGGACTTTGAGCGAGGGCGTATAGTGGGCATGCGGGAGGTCGGGTGGACGTACCGCCGAATTGCTCAACACGTGGGGCGTGAGGTCTCCACAGTACATCGATGTTGTCGCCAGTGGTCGGCGGAAGGTGCACGTGCCCGTCGACCTGGGACCGGACCGCAGCGACGCACGGATGCACGCCAAGACCGTAGGATCCTACGCAGTGCCGTAGGGGACCGCACCGCCACTTCCCAGCAAATTAGGGACACTGTTGCTCCTGGGGTATCGGCGCGGACCATTCGCAACCGTCTCCATGAAGCTGGGCTACGGTCCCGCACACCGTTAGGCCGTCTTCCGCTCACGCCCCAACATCGTGCAGCCCGCCTCCAGTAGTGTCGCGACAGGCGTGAATGGAGGGACGAATGGAGACGTGTCGTCTTCAGCGATGAGAGTCGCTTCTGCCTTGGTGCCAATGATGGTCGTATGCGTGTTTGGCGCTGTGCAGGTGAGCGCCACAATCAGGACTGCATACGACCGAGGCACACAGGGCCAACACCCGGCATCATGGTGTGGGGAGCGATCTCCTACACTGGCCGTACACCACTGGTGACCGTCGAGGGGACACTGAATAGTGCATGCTACATCCAAACCGTCATCGAACCCATCGTTCTACCATTCCTAGACCGGCAAGGGAACGTGCTGTTCCAACAGGACAATGCACGTCTGCATGTATCCCGTGCCACCCAACGTGCTCTAGAAGGTGTAAGTCAACTACCCTGGCCAGCAAGATCTCCGGATCTGTCCCCCATTGAGCATGTTTGGGACTGGATGAAGCGTTGTCTCACGCGGTCTGCACGTCCGGCACGAACGCTGGTCCAACTGAGGCGCCAGGTGGAAATGGCATGGCAAGCCGTTCCACAGGACTACATCCAGCATCTCTACGATCGTCTCCATGGGAGAATAGCAGCCTGCATTGCTGCGAAAGGTGGATATACACTGTACTAGTGCCGACATTGTGCATGCTCTGTTGCCTGTGTCTATGTGCTTGTGGTTCTGTCAGTGTGATCATGTGATGTATCTGACCCCAGGAATGTGTCAATAAAGTTTCCCCTTCCTGGGACAATGAATTCACGGTGTTCTTATTTCAATTTCCAGGAGTGTATATGCGTGTACCTCGTATATAACGTCATTTCAGCTTCACTTAGCAACAAGATTTTTGAAGAATTGATGTACTGTAGAAGGAAACCTGTTGTAATATGGCAACCTGACGTGTCCCCCCTCTGCCCTCTTGTCAGCGATAGTTTTAGTATTGACTCGTCACCTCAGTGTTAGCTTAGCGTGTTCGTACTACAGTAGTGGTGACAATCGCAGAACTTGTAACAGTTCATGTGATATCAGTTTCCATAACAGGCTACAAAGTACGTACATTTTTGAACAACATGGACAGTAAAAGAAAAGTTTTAACAGTGGATAAAAAAGTGATGAAAGTGATTTGTGAAATCGAGAATGGAGCTAAAAAGGTTGACGTGTCGTCAATTTGGCTTTATAAATTCCCCAGTCCAAATGATTCAGAAGAATAAGGATAAAATTGTTACTGCATTTCAACAAAATGGATCTAAAAGTATGTGGTCCTGAAAAGCTGAACGGAGCGACACGGATGGAGTGCTGTTTTAGTAGTTTAAGCAACAGAGATGCATCAGTGTACCCATTAGTGGACATCTCCTTATGGTGAAAGCAGAAGAATTTGCAGAGGAATTAAAAGATGAGCAATTTGTGTGCAGCAATGGCTGGATTGACAGATTCGAGCAATGTCATGGCATTACTTTTGGCAGTGTGAGTGGTGAAGCCAACAGTGTGAATACTGGAACAATCCAACAAAGGCTCACTACTGTATGGCCTACAATTTGTGAAGGACATGCAGATTGTGACACCTACAATGCAGACAATACTTGTCATTTTCTTTAAATTGACACTTGACAAAGCTGTGAAATTCGAGAGCCAAAAATGTGTTAGTGGCAAGTTATCTAAAGAACAAATAACAGTTCTGTTTTGTGCTACCTCAAATGGAACTGAGTAGGAAAAATTCCTTGTGATACGTAAATCAAAAAATCCTATTTGTTTTAAGCACGTAAAAAGTCTGCCAGTGGATTACAATGCTAATAAAAAGTCCCGGATGACCCCCGAACTCTTTGACGCAGAAATAAGGTGTTGGGATCGGGAGCTTAGAAGTCAGAAAAGGAGGATACTGCTTCTTGTTGACAACTCTCCAGCGCATCTTGCATTTTCTGGTCTGGACAATATTAAGCTTGCTTTTTTCCCCTGCAAATACGACAAGCGTATTTCAGCCCACGCACCGAGGACTAATTAGGAGTCCGATATACCACTATCGTAAGCTCATATTACTGAAAGAGATACAGTGCATTGAGGAAAAGTGAGGCAGGATTATTCTGTTATACTGACGGATGCATTACCAAAGCTTGGAGGTAGCTCACTGCCCAAACTATCATGAAATGTTTGCGTCGTGCGGGAATCACAACTGAAGAAATAAATGCTGCCGAAAGTGAAGACGTATTCGATGACACTGGTGATCTGCCGCTATCTGCATTGCTGCCAGTAATCAGCTGTCATAGTCTCAATCAGCTTAACTGTGAAATGTGTGCAACGGTAGATGATGACCTTGTTACAATTGAAGCACGAACTGAAGATAAAATTGCAAATGAAGTGAAGGGTCAAGGCAACTGTGAAGTGAGCGAGGGAGTTGAAGAAGAAGAAGAAGAAGAAGAAGAAATAAATAAAGTGCTTATTTCTGCTGTGAGTGATGCTTTCGAAACCATTATAATTGTGGACATGTTCTCTAAAGTTAGGGGAGGGAGCAGTGAAATTGCAAATGAAATAATTGAAGATAAATATAATTTAGAAATAGTATATTAGGGAAATAGACAGCAGAGGAAAATGACTGATTACTTCACTCCTAAGTAAAGAGTTTTAGAGAGTACACTGCATACTGTTGTATACCAGGTGTAGAAATATGAAACTGGAATTTCCCTGTAGATGGTGCTAGCCGTCAGTGTAGGGCCCGTGAGACCGCGTCTACAGCGCCATCTGCTTCCTGTAGCAGCTGACGATGAATATCGACACGCAGTAACCCAAGTTCCATACATTGATATCTGTTTCAAACCCGTAAACATGTCGAGTTTTGTGCCTACGAACTACAATTTGTTGACAGCGTTGGTTTTCTGTTATAAATTGAAGAAAACTGCTGCAGAATTACATCAAATGCTTGTCGAAACTCTCGGTGAACGTGCTCTTGTGAAAACAGCATTTCGAGTGGTTCAAAAAATTCAAAAGTGGTCATTTTGACGTGAGAAATGACAAACACGGGAAACCACTGAAAAAGTTGGAAAACCATGAATTGCAGGCTTATTGGATGGAGATAATACCCAAACTCAACAGGAGCGATTGAATGTGATGTAGAAAGCCGTTTCTCTTTGGTTGAAAGCTATGGGAAAGGTGCAGAAAGTGATAAAATGGGTTCCGCATGAACTGATTGAAAGACAGCAAGCAAACAGAAAAACCACTTGTGAAATGCTATTCACCAGATACAGAAGAAAGTATTTTCTCCATTGAATAGTGACGGGTGATGAAAGATGGATATATTTTGAGAATCCTAAGTGCTGTAAATCGTGGGTGAATCCAGGCAAACCATCGACATCCACTGCAAGACCAAATCAATTTGGAAAGGAGACAGTGCTCTATGTTTGGTGGAATCAGAAGGGTGTCATCTATGAGCTGCTAAAACTCTATTTAAATGGAGCATTATGTGGAAAAAGGCAACACAAAGTGATGTTGCTCAATGATAACGCCCCATCACACACGGCAAAAAAGTGAGGGAAACGTTCGAGGCGTTCAGTTGGGAAATACTGGGGCATTTGGCTTATTTTCCAGACTTAGCTCTATCTGATTATCACCTATTTGCATCACTCAGACATGCTCTCGCTGAACAGTGCTTCAGTGTGTATGAAAATGTACCAAAATGGCTCGCTGACTGGTTCACTTCAAAAGAACTTGGCATTCATAGCCTGCCGGAGAGGTAGGAGAAATGTATAAACAGCAATAGAGATTATTTTGAATGAAATATTGTTTATCCGGTTTCGTACTTCTACACCTGGTATATTGTATTCATGTATGCCTAAGATTGTATTCAATATAATAGAGAGAAACATTCCACGTGGGAAAAATATATGTAAAAACAAAGATGATGTGACTTACCGAACAAAAGCGCTGGCAGGTCGATAGACACACAAACAAACACAAACACACACACAAAATTCAAGCTTTCGCAACAAACTGTTGCCTCATCAGGAAAGAGGGGAAGGAGAGGGAAAGACGAAAGGATGTGGGTTTTAAGGGAGAGGGTAAGGAGTCATTCCAATCACGGGAGCGGAAAGACTTACCTTAGGGGGAAAAAAGGATAGGTATACACTCGCACACACTGTATATGTGTGGATGGATATATGCATGTGTGCGAGTGTATACCTGTCCTTTTTTCCCCCTAAGGTAAGTCTTTCCGCTCCCGTGATTGGAATGACTCCTTACCCTCTCCCTTAAAACCCACATCCTTTCGTCTTTCCCTCTCCTTCCCCTCTTTCCTGATGAGGCAACAGTTTGTTGCGAAAGCTTGAATTTTGTGTGTGTGTTTGTGTTTGTTTGTGTGTCTATCGACCTGCCAGCGCTTTCGTTTGGTAAGTCACATCATCTTTGTTTTTACATATAAGATTGTATTCATGTACGCTTAAGAGTGAATGTTGTTGTTGTGGTCTTCAGTCCTGAGACTGGTTTGATGCAGCTCTCCATGCTACTCTATCCTGTGCAAGCTTCTTCATCTCCCAGTACCTACCCTCCACATTAGTTATGTGATCCACCCATCTAATCTTCAGCATTCTTCTGTAGCACCACATTTCAAAAGTTTATATTCTCTTCTTGTCGAAACTATTTATCGTCCATGTTTCACTTCCGTGCATGGCTACACTCCATACAAATACTTTCAGAAACGACTTCCTGACACCTAAATCTATACTCGATGTTAACAAATTTCTCTTCTTCAGAAACGCTTTCCTTGCCATTGCCAGTCTACATTTTACATTCTCTCTACTTCGACCATCATCAGTTATTTTGCTCCCCGAATAGCAAAACTCCTTTACTACTCTAAGTGTCCTCATTTCCTAATCTAATTCTCTCAACATCACCCGACTTAATTCGACTACATTCCATTATCCTCGTTTTGCTTTTGTTGATGTTCATCTTATACCCTCCTTTCAAGATACTGTCCATTCCGTTCAACTGCTCTTCCAAGTCCTTTGCTGTCTCTGACAGAATTACAATGTCATCGGTGAACCTCAAGGTTTTTATTTGTTCTCCATGGATTTTAATACCTACTCCGAACTTTTCTTTTGTTTCCTTTGCTGCTTGCTCAATATACAGATTGAATAACATTGGGGAGAGGCTACAACCCTGTCTCACTCCCTTCCCAACCACTGCTTCCACTTCATACCCCTTGACTCTTGTAACTGCTATCTGGTTTCTGTACAAATTGTAAATAGCCTTCGCTCCCTGTATTTTACCCCTGCCACCTTCAGAATTTGAAAGAGAGTATTCCAATCAACATTGTCAAAAGCTTTCTCTAAGTTTACAAACGCTAGAAACGTAGGTTTGCCTTTCTTTAATCTTTCTTCTAAGATAAGTCGTAGGGTCAGTATTGCCTCAGGTGTTCCAATATTTCTACGGAATCCAAACTGATCTTCCCCGAGGTCGGCTTCTATCAGTTTTTCCATTCGTCTGTAAAGAATTCGCGATAGTATTTTGCAGCTTTGACGTATTAAACTGATAGTTTGGTAATTTTCACGTCTGTCAACACCTGCTTTCTTTGGGATTGGAATTATTATATTCTTCTTGAAGTCTGAGGGTATTTCACCTGTCTCATACATCTTGCTCACCAGATGGTAGAGTTTTGTCATGACTGGCTCTCCCAAGGCCGTCAGTAGTTCTAATGGAATCTTGTCCACTCGGGGGGCCTTGTTTCGACTCAGATCTTTCAGTGCTCTGTCAAACTCTTCACGCAATATCATATCTCCAATTTCATCTTCATCTACATCCTCTTCCATTTCCATAATATTGTCCTCAAGTACATTGCCGTTGTATAGACCCTCTATATACTCCTTCTACCTTTCTGCTTTCCCTTCTTTGCTTAGAACTGGGTTGCCATCTGAGCTCTTGATATTCATACAAGTGGTTCTCCTTTCTCCAAAGGTCTCTTTAATTTTCCTGTAGGCAGTATCTATCTTACCCCTAGTGAGACAAGCCTCTACATCCTTACATTTGTCCTCTAGCCATCCCTGCTTAGCCATTTTGCACTGCCTGTCGATATCATTTTTGAGACGTTTGTATTCCTTTTTGCCTGCTTCATTTACTGCATTTTTATATTTTCTCCTTTCATCAATTAAATTCAATATTTCTTCTGTTACCCAAGGGTTTCTACTTGCCCTCGTCTTTTTACCCATTTGATCCTCTGCTGCCTTCACTATTTCATCGCTCAAAGCTACCCATTCTTCTTCTACTGTATTTCGTTCCCCCATTCCTGTCAATTGTTCCCTTATGCTCTCTCTGAAACTCTGTACAACCTCTGGTTTAGTCAGTTTATCCAGGTCCCATCTCCTTAAATTCCCACCTTTTTGCAGTTTCTTCAGTTTCAATATGCAGTTCATAACCAATAGATTGTGGTCAGAATCCACATCTGCCCCTGGAAATGTCTTACAATTTAAAACCTGGTTCCTAAATCTCTGTTTTACCATTATATAATCTATCTGATACCTTTTAGTAACTCCAGGGTTTTTCCCTGTATACAATCTTCTTTCATGATTCTTAAACCATGTGTTAGCTATGATTAACTTTGTGTTAGCTATGATTAACTTATGCTCTGTGCAAAATTCTACCATGCGGCTTCCTCTTTCATTTCTTTGCCCCAATCCATATTCACCTACTATGTTTCCTTCTCTCCCTTTTCCTACTCTTGAATTCCAGTCACCCATGACTATTAAATTTGCGTCTCCCTTCACTACCTGAATAATTTCTTTTATTTCATCATGCATTTCTTCAATCTCGTCATCTGCAGAGCTAGTTGGCATATAAACTTGTACTACTGTAGTAGGCATGGGCTTCGTGTCTATCTTGGCCACAATAATGCGTTCACTATGCTGTTTGTAGTAGCTTACCCGTACTCGTAGTTTTTTTTTATTAATTATTAAACGTACTCCTGCATTGCTTCTATTTGATTTTGTATTTATAACCCTGTATTCACCTGACGAAAATTCTTTTTTCCTCCTGCCACCGAACTTCACTAATTCCCACTATATCTAACTTTAACAGATCCATTTCCCTTTTTAAATTTTCTAACCTACCTGCCCGATTAAGGGATCTGACATTCCACGCTCCGATCCGTAGAACGCCAGTTTTCTTTCTGTATGTAAAATAAAATGAGACTAAATAAATTTGTTCTCTTCTATGTGCCACAAATCTGTTACGACACTAGTTGATAACAGCACAATTTTTGAACGATGTTATAGCCAAGTTCCACAGTATTTGAAATTACTACATGTAACATTTTTTGATATGAGTAGCAATTTTTGCATTCTGAAAAGGTAAGGAAATGTTACTTAGTACAGTTGTTTCTTTGTGCTTGCATAAATTGTTCGCACCTGAGTGAACTAATATGACACAGTAAACTACACATAAATTATCGATTAAAAATGACAGCAAAGCAGCGGTAGGGGAAAGTAGAGGGGAGGGGTTTGTGGCACTGAAGTAGATGACCGTTGAGACTTCCAAGAAGAGTGTAGAACGTAAGTGCAGCCACTTGAATCACTTACTGTCCAGAGTCTGAAACTGCTAAAATGTAAATATAGTAAGTATTTGCTGGTAACTTAACAATACATAACACTTACAAATCTCTTACGAACTGTACACACTCAGCTAAGAACATTGTTGGTAAGAAATTGTGCCTAGCTTCTGCCAACACTCTCCCAATTCACATAACTAATACAATTTCCACCAGAACTCATATCACAGCTACATTCTCAGTTTTGCAGTAGGGTAGCACTGTCTAAAAACTGATTACTCGACAGGTGCGTAACTCGTCAATGGTGAGTAGCAAAAAATTGTGGACGTGAGGATGGCCGCCCGCTTACGCGATCCGGTATGCCCCAGTGACTGGGTACTGTCGGTACGATAGCCGCAATCGTTTCCTTCTGCAGACCTGGCCAGAGTGTCTGCCACTGCCACACCAAACTCAGTTGGCAGCCCCTGTGCCCACTGAGAAAATTGTCACGAATCCTTCTTACTATCGATTCTAATACAAAACTTGACACGTGTCGAAGTGTTACAGTTTTTCGACACTGTGAACTGGATGGAAACCTTAGAATTTTGTCGTTAGCTGTATTGCTATGCTTCTCTGGTGGGATGGAGAAATGCCTGGTCCTGACTTCACTGGACAAATGCTTCCAGTTTGCTTCACATTCCTGATCTCGTAACTCTTTGTCAGTGGAAAGTAATCTCAAACTACCGAAGTTTGTTATTGGGTACAGTTTACACTGTATTCTATTGTCACTTCTCGGGAAAGTAATCTTCAACTTCCAAAGTTTGATATCGGGTATAATTTATTTTGTATTCTGTCGCCACTTCTCAGGTTATTTCGTTTTGATATTTGCTAAATAAGAAATTGAAATTTGATTCGTCATCTCCTCCTTGCACCACCGAAACATTCGGTGTTAGCTTAAAATCGAGCTCCTAAACTGCCCAAAACTAATCGTCTGCATCAATTGCTACAATTTGACAGCTTGGAACGATCGAGCGAAACAGATCCTGAAGAAGTGGAGGTCATTACCGTCGGAGCGTAAGGCGCCGTACCTGCAAATGGCCCGGGAGAACCGAACTGCACAGCGGATGAAGAAGACGCAGCAGGTGAGCAACTTTTAGGGTCCCTCTCTCAGCTTTGCAGATGGTAATATGTATACCGTTGTGCAAATTTAGAATGTATGATTGAATTTTTTCCTGGTTCTTTACAGTCCTTACGAGTCTAACGTTTCCAGGTTCAGTTTGACACAATATGTATATTTATTGCAATGCAGTGATATTGTTTTGCAATGTCCGGGCAAGTTTATTTGAGGAAGGCAGATAATCTCTTCACTCTATTATTTCAGTTCTCTGTAACACATTTGTGACTTCAGATTTTAGTGACATAACATGACAACTGAGTGAAAATTCATCAGGCATACGTCCCCTAGTACTATTTAAAATTCTAAGTTTCTAACTTAAACATTGAACTTTGTATTGTCAGTCGTCACCTCATTTTCTTAATGGGATTTTGAGCATTATTCGAAGCTGCATTAAATGTTTTTCTAATGTATTCTCATTTTTAATTTTGTACAAATCATCTCGCAAAACATTTGACCATATTTTTTTCCTTGAAATATTTTTACTTTCAGGTTTTGTTCAGAAAGCACAAAATGTAATATTCAATATCAGTCTGTATTCTATCACTGTCAAGACTATGTAGATAGAGAGACAGCAAAGAAGTTTCAATTTTTGCTGTGAGGTGATATTTTTTGGCACTTTGTTTGCATACGTAGCAATGGCTCTTAATTTTCTCACAAATAACTAATAAATTGCATCGTAATTACACTGATTACTTTCAAGCAGTTAATTATTTTTTGGCAAAACCAGATCTCACCCTGATATATTGGATACCCTATTTGTCCATTTTCCACTCTTTGTTTGGCTACGAATATTAAGCCAAAAATACATTGTGCGATTGATAGGAATCTCATTTTCACAATCTTCGAACATTTGACCAGAAAAATGGACCTGTCAAGTGCGGGAGGAAAAATGAGAGTAACTGATAGGAGGAATGGAAGAGCAAGACTACTATGGTGGTGATGGGACTGTAACGTGGGCCTCCTCTGTGGCAGGGACAGAGCTGATGGCTGGTACGCAGGTCGGATGTGTGTGGTGCAGTTTCGGGCCTCGGGAGGAATAGTGATACACTGAAATTTTACACGGAAAGAGATACTGATGTCTAGTGCGTAGCCACTGTCCAGCTTCCTGTACTTCTAAGAACGCAGTGAAGCTCCACAAGAAATTAACTGCAGTATTCAAACTGTCAGTCTGTAACTTGCTGAAATAATACAGTTGTAACTGTGTACGGAGATTGGGAAGGGGAATAAGACTTTGCCGGGTAATTCCCATCCACAGCATTTGCTAGTTACTGACGAATGTAGGGAGCCACCCCACCGGTACATTGTCTTTGGCGGCGGCCCTCGGAAGCTCTACCTCGTGCCGACCTTTTCTCTGCTGTAGTATGGTTGCTCTAACTATTGAATTCTGTACTGCTGCCACAAATTTTCGCCATATGTCATCAACGTAACATTATTCAACATCTGTAATTCCTTATTTTTTTGCCAAAATTTCTCTCGTGTGACTTTTCTTTGCTACCTTTCCTAGTCCCGCTCGCCTATGTGCGATAAGCGGCAGCCGGCAAGTCGGCGACATTTTGGAGTTTACAGATCCCTCGAAAGTTGTTCATTCGGGAGGAAAGAGGTAGCGTTACCCAGGAAGTACGTTGCCGTCACCACTCGCTCAATTTTTTTTACAGTATATGTTACTGCAGAAAATACTTCAAAAATTTTGTGCTCGGATTAAAATTAACTGACGAGTGACATTTCGGGTGGGGTGGTAGGACCAGTTGCAGTTATGTGTCAGCTGTTTTGTTTTCTCGGCACCTGCGCAGTCTCGTCGAACGTGGCCGGTTGCTCACGGGTGACACTGCTCCCGGCCACTACATTTTGTTGATCGCAAAATTACTTTATTCGAACTGTAGTGCACAGTTTAGTCTAAAGTGACTGTCCTACTTAGTAGGTTAAATTTTTAGACATTGCTTCTTTCCTGTTAGTGGAAGGATTGTTGGACTAACCCTTTAGTGGAAGACCTGTAGTAGGCTGCACACTTATCTTACAGCACAATATCTGCTAAGTATTACAATTTGTTGTGTTTAGTATTAATGTTTTGCGACTTTACTTTGCTGCCAGAGCAGGCACACGTATTTCTCGTAGGTGTATAAGTCTTTTATCCAAAAACGAGTGTACCACTTTGAGAGCTTTTAGTTTTCTTTATGTTTTTGTACAGTAAGAGTCTTCCTGTCCTGTCAGTAACGTGTCGACTCCTCCGTGAGTCAGTTTTGTGCTTCCCACGTGGTGTGAGCCTGGAGGAGGGTGTACGCTTGTGATGCATTGTTGCAATACTTGTGTGCTGTGTGTACTGTTATTTTATAAGTATTAAATTTTAAGATCTCTGCAATAGCCATTTGGAACTACTCGGATGGGACATTATGTGTGTGGGTTGGCTTGTGTGTATGTTGCTGCTAAATGTTTATTGTCTCTTAAAATGGTGTCTTTGTGGCTCTGATTTGTCAAATGCACAGAAGAAGTTGAGCTGCCTGTTCTTCTTGTGTGGTTTCTGCCTGCCAAGTTTGACCTTTCCTCTGATGAAGTGGAATGTCTCTTGCCTGTAGAGGGTATTCTGGGGAGTATTTGTGCCGAACAGAAGAAAGGTAGGAAACGTGGTGCTCCAAACAGAAACAACTGATAGTAAAATTCAGTTCCTTAAAATTATGAATGAGGTGTGGATGATCTCTGTTACCTAAATTACTAAATGGACACCTTGTCCCATTGAAACAGCGTCCAGAGGCAACAAAAATCTGAACTGCTGTCATAAGCTAATTATTTCGAGGTATAATCGTATGTTGTTTGAAGCAGCATGACTCGAGGCAAACAAATTTCCCTGACTGTAATCATCCAGTATTTGGCAGTGAGAGCACTTAGTGATTTCCAACTGATTTGGCACTTAATTTCAAATCTGTATGAAATTTTTCCTTGTTGAATGCCAGATACACACACACACACACACACACACACACACACACACAAAATAATGAAAGGGAAAACAAAATATTGTATCACTTACAGAATTTTGCTGTACATGCAGCAGAACATCAGTGAAACATGATGTTTCAGTTCATTACTTCTTTGCCATTAACTCTATTTGTGCAGCTATTTTGCAGATGGTATCCACGTACAACACGTAGTTCAGGAGATACGATTTATAGACATCGAGATGCATGAAAAATGAATTTTTCTTAAAACAGAGTGCAAATTACTCTGACTGCACTCATCCATTGTTTGATAATGAGGGCAATTATCAGTTAACTCATTTGTAAAGGAATTAGACATTTGGAACTGTTTTACATTCCAGAATTCGATTCTCCAAAGAATTGGGGGTGGGGGGGTTACTGATTTCAACAATGCTAGTAATAAAAAAAAGTAAGCAATAGTTTTCCAGTCTTTTTTCAACTGTACACAAACTCTACATTAAAGAATGCAAAGTGTTAATTAGTAGATTGTGATTACATTTAAAAATTTTTAAATTTGACCAATAATTACACACAATATCGAAAATCGGATTTATATTGCTACAAGTCGTACCGGGGTCTTCAATAGTATTAATTATTTTTCTTATATTTTGCTGACAAGCTTACAGTCATTCTGAAGGTGATATTTTGAATGAATTTTAAGTCACTTTAACACGATACTGTGGAATAAACACACACGTGTCGGTAACGAGATTGTCAGTCGGAGAGAAAACTTGTGTGTCTAACAGTAAAACAAAACTGACACAGTCAGCAAATCCGGAGAGCTTACGAAGTATGCAGTCGATTATTACTGGTGACATTTGTCGGAATGTCACGCAGTGAAGACTTGAGCGGTATTTGCTTTGACAGCACAGATGTGAAATGAGAGGTTTCCGTAATTTTTTGAGTGTCGAGCCCTCGTCTCGGTGGGGCAGGTCGTCTGCTAATTGTATTTTCACTACTTCTGTGACCGTTGAAACCCAGGCTGTGGTCAGTATCCTAACTTTCCTATATCCTGTGGGATGGCCAGTGGAAATACCACATACAGCTACTCTAGATTTACTGCGCTGTAGAAGGCTGTGCGTTACTGATGTTTAATACGATGTTCTTGTACATTGTGTATTGCTTGTCGTATGTACCTTTTACCACACTCACAAGGAATTTCGTATATACCTCCGCTTTTTGTCTCGGCCAGTGGAAGCGAGATCACATTGACTTCGTTCTTCTTCATTATTATTGCAAATTTTGAAGAAATATTTCCCACATACAGTAGAAAGGGCATAGAATTTATATCTTTCTTCCTCATCTTTTGTCAGTATCGTGTCTTCGTGAGTCGATGTTTTGTATATCCACTCTTATCGAATATCTCTCGACCTGTGTACTAAAGCTTTAACTATAATAGCAGTATGTGAAGGATGGTGGCAGCTAGATGCCTGCAAGTATAAACTGCTGCTGGTGGGCTTACAGTACACTGAACTAAAGCACCCAGAAACAGTAGAAAGCCATTTGTTTCCCGGTTCCATTGTAAATTTGATATTTTGGTGCACGGTGTCGAGATGTTCAGGTAACTCGGACAATTTGTCCTCTCCGAGCATCGTCGACATATTTCCAGAACTATTTCCATTTTAAAACTGCAGAGTTCAGTGATTTTTCTTCAGACTCCTCTGTAGATAAAATAGCTACCATTTGTGAGTGTGTGGTGCCCATGCTAACACCATCAGTCTTTTCAAAATGTTGGCTGCTAAATAAACTGGAGGTTAGCGCACGCTTAAATGGTGATGTCGTCTTCTTCAGCCTTGCTGCTAATTGATGATGTGATGTGAGTCTCGACAGCAGGTACTGTAGTGAACTAGGAAATAGTGTTAAAGCTAACCAATAGAGCTGAGCTGTTAAGTTTCAAAGTTTTTAACACACCGATAAAATTGCCGAATTGTGGATACGACGGTCATATAGATACGAACGATGAAGCTAAATATTTGGCAAACCTATTAGTAGGTTCATCTATGTTAACTCACTATCGGTCTAAATGTCAGTGCTTTTAAAATGTGCCCAGAGCACGGTTTAAAGACTCCCACTTTCTGGTTTCTGCGTAGCTTTGTGGACCTCGGGAAGGCCGTACGATCTCGGAGGGTCAGAGTTGTGCCTCTTCAGTCGGTTGATAACTTCCTGGGGTAGAGAGATGGTGTACAGAAGTCTTACGGTATATTGTGTTTGCAAATAACTTCTACATTTCCTGTACATAGGCATCTCTCGGCAGCAAAACAGTGCCATTACCTTTGTGTGCAGGAAGAACTACCATCTGGGAATTGTTTCGGTTTACGAAAGGCTGCTTGTCGGATGAGGATCGTTTTTTTTTTTTTTTTTTTTTTTTGTGGACGGGGGTCTTGTTAATGCTCAGCACACTTCCTGTCTAATTATTTCTTCATTAGTGTCATCTGGCAATTTTCTAACAGTTTGCTCAATTCCACCGACAAAAGGTGTTACTGGCAAGGGCTTCAGTGTAGGAACAAAAGTCGATCCCTTTCCTAAAAATGGCCATCTTTGAGTTGTCCGTCTCCTTATTCATTAGGTTAAAAACAGAACATCGTTTCTTTCTGACGAGGAGACTGTGCGGCAATTGGATTTTTGTAATTCTTTATATTTGTGGTACGTGTAGTTCAGAACACTAACATCGGTCAGTCAAAGCTCCTCGACACAATTCTCAAGAAAATCAACTTTGACGTTTACGAAGAATCTTCGAGATCTCGATTTAAGGTCGTTTTTTATTTTTTGTACAGGCACACGGTACTCTGTTAGAGTTCTCGCCTGCCACTCGGGGTTATGGGTTTCGATTCACAGCCGATGCAAATTTTTAAGTAAAGATGCATATTCTCTGAGCATTTCTTAGAAGCATAAAATACATAAAGGTGGCAAAAAAAAAGAAAAAAAATCAGTAGTGCTGGATTGCTGGTCCAGGTCTCATTTCAGTCATTATTGTTTTCATTTCTTCCTCCATTTTGTTCAGGTATGGCAAATATGAAATTCGTCAAATATATTAACACATACCTAACTGTCATTTTTATGAAAAATCCACGTCGTCGTATTTCTAGTTAATTGCAATCAAAAATCCGGTTTTGTTTAAAATATAAAGTCTTAATTGCTGATAATTAATTAAAGATTGTTTATAAGGATGGTTTAAATTAAGATAATTACGATTTTTTTTTTTCATCCTTATGTATTTTACTCTTCACGCAAATGCTCACGGAACGTGCACCTTTGTTTGAAAATTCAACACAGCTGGGAATCAAACCCAGGTCACACATGTGATGGGTGAACATACCATTGCAGAGCCACATGGCCGGTGGAAAGATATAACCTCCTTTAGGGTATTATAGATGTTCGGAGAACTTCGAAATTGATTTTCTTGAGAATTTTTGTGAGTGGTATCGAACTGTTTGTTGGGATTGATATTTGAGGTCTGACTTTCACATACCATAAATATAAAAAAAAAAAAAATACAAAAATCCTATTGCCGGGTGATCTCCTTGTGAGACAAAATAGGTAGACAATCAAACTTTGCAATTTGGCTCTCGGAGGAGTTTTGACGAGTCCAGTCCAATTTTACCGAAGTTACGTCATCGGCCTATTCCCAGGTAATAGGAGGGAGACTAGCAGCTGTCTTGAGATGTAAGTGATAAAATTCTTCTGAGACCAAATCAAAATACCAGAGAGTCTACGTTATTATGTCTCTAACCAGTTGCAAGCTCGATTTATGTGTAATCTTATTAGCAGTGGCAGTCTTAATGAAATGACCACTTGTGCAAATTTTGTCTGTTACTGCTGGCTTTGTTACCAGTAGTGTGTTATCTTTGAGGCACGTGTGTTTACTCCACAGTATTACGTGCTTTAAAAATGCCTCAGGAGATACACTTTGAGAGTGGCTGCAAGGTGTCCACAGAAATACTAATAATATTTCGGATGCACATCTGAAAGGTGATGGAATATTTGATCTGGCACGAAAACTTTCTATTATTGGACGTTAGATATCCCATGATATAATACCATTTGCACAACCTGAAACACTGAGGAGGCTGGCTTCCACTGGCATGTCTGAGCATTCTGAGAGAAGTCAGTCTGGTGGAGCGATGGGTTAAAATTTTAGCTCCGTTTGTGAAGTAAGTCTTTGTAGTGAACAAATAAGTAGTGTTGAAAGGTTACTAGATTGTCCGAACTGGATGTAAAACAAAAAAAAAAAAAAAAAAAAAACACTACTTGCAAAATATTTTCAACCTCAATTCACACGAATTATTTGGGTCTCAACAAGAAGTCAGTCGGTACACTGTGAGAATTAATCCTGAAAGAACATTCTCTGAACTGTAGTGAAATCTCTATGTTGCAAAATTAATTGCCTTTTGTGGATTTGGTAAGGGGACAGAGTTCTCTCTTCAGAATAAAAATCAGAATTGGGGCTGTTTGGCTCTTAATAATAATTAAACATACAATGTGTGGGAGTTACTTGTATATTTTACAGGCAACTGGGAGATACACAACCTGTTATCAAAATGGCACAAATTACTTCACTGACTTTTTTTTTTTTTTTTTTTTTTTTCCACTCACATTTGTACACACGACACACTAATTTATACAGTATGTTATCAACTGCATCCACTACTGTTTACCGTGGTTCAGTATTTGTCAGTCTCTTCACTCGAGAGCATTCCTGCTGTCGCACACTGACAACTCGGGCATCGGCCGGTACGTTTACGTTTACGAGCGACTTCTGTACCGTCCCGTAACTGCGGTACACAGCTCGTTGTCGGCTCTCGAGTCGTCGCGATCTGCCCGCCGATTGCCGCGGGAGGTGCAGTCGTGTGTGAGCGAGTGTGTACGTCTGGGTGTGTGTGTGTGGCGAAGCAGGCCGGGACCCCGGGCCCGGCGGGTGCAGTGGCCGGCCGCGACGTCGGCGGGAAGTCGCCGCCGTCTGCCGGGACGGCACCGTCGCCGTCGCGCGACGCGGCCCCGTCTCCGCTGCAGCGGGCACCGCAGGAGCCGGCTGCCGCCGCCTCGCAGCCGCCGCCCGCCCGGGGACAGCCGCAGGTCGGGCCGGGTGCCGCGGCGTCGCCCGTGCCGGCCCCGGCCGCCCCGTCCCCGCCGCAGTCCGAGGTGCAGCACCGGCAGCCGCAGCAGCAGCCGCAGCAGCGACAGCAGCGACTAACGGCGCCTGGCGGAGGCGGAGGCGGCGAGCCCCCCACCGGCCCCGACCCGTCCTCCCCTCCTCCAGCTGCGGCGTTCCCGCCGGTCCTCGTAGGGCACGACCGCGACTCGGGCGGAGCGGCCGCGGACCAGCAGATCCGCGTGCTCACCCCGTCCGAAATCATGCGCACGCTCCCTTCCCTAGCGCGGGAGACGTACGACCTTCCCGTCGCCACGGTGAGACTGCGGCTCTGGCTCTGCTCCCACACACGAACCAAACACGGTCGCCGCAGTGACGACGCTCGCCGACGAGAGATGATTTTCCTCGCACCCTGTCCTACCGGTCTGGGCTTCCCTCTCCCTTCCCGTGCGGCTGTCTAGATTTAGGTTTTTGTGTCAGTGCCGAGTCGGCGGATGTCAATTGCGGGATGATTTGTCGGAAGGGGATGCGCTTTCTACAATCTGAACTCGTGCTCGGTCTTTTTCTTTCTCCCCTCATTTGGGAGGAGCAAAATTGAAATCCCCGTTCGGCCGTCTGAAGTTGTTTTTCTCGCGATTTCTTGTATTCCTCCTGTGCGAATGCCGAGACAGTTCCTTTGAAAACTGCAGGTACGATATCCTGCCACATTGTGCGTGTGACCTAGTACCACACCTAACGAGTCTGATGTCGACAAGACCGTAAACTCTACTCACCTTTCGAAATTGGCGACAGTGTATACGACAAATGTCATTGTCTCATTGTGGGGGGAGAGAAACATTTAATGTTCCGTCAACAGCAGTTAATTAGAGATATATTTTGGGGGGAAAATGTGTGCGAAGACAAGTCACAAAAAATTTCTTAATGTAATCGGATGCTGACTATGTTTGTCCTTGTGGAGCACTATTGGCAACTTTTTCAGTGTACTGTGGTGGTAGTTTCTTCAGGGGTGTTTAGGATTAATTTATTGAGGATGAAGCTGATTGAGGCTTAGGTTTAAAAGTAGCAAATAGACTTTAAAATGCAGCTATAGCTCTCGTATGCTGCAGCTACTTTCTTTATTCTGGCAATTGTGGCCTTCTTATTGTGAAGCTGTTACTGCGGAAGTTTTGGCACTTATTAGGTACGTCGGCTTTAGGAGCATTAGACTGTTGCCTGACGTTTCATCCAAAACTGTGGAAGAATCGTTAAATGCTTTAAAGGAGTAGTCAGGCAGTTTTCAAATATAATTGTGCCATGAAGCCCAAACAGTTCTTAATGAGATTATGTTTGAAAATTAACTGACTACACATTTATAACCTGTGGGGGTGTTAGCCTATGTAGGGAATGTGCCTCACATGGTGACCTAATGTCCATAAAACCAATGACAGCTGTGAAAGTCTGCCTTGTAGGATCAGTTATGTTATTGTTATTTTAATGCTGCTGGAAGTTAAATTTATTTGAGCTTCACACACTACGGCCCTGTTCACAATTTTTTCTTGACTTTGGAGAGTTGCCTATGCTTACGTAACTCAAATGATGTACAGCAAATATTTTGCTATGTAGAACTAGGATTCTACTACAGTTTTGAGCTGTATTTTTGAAAATGATAATCAACATGACATTTCAGATGATGATTGATTATTGTAGTTCTGAAAAGTCCTTGGTGCAATAAAAATAATAGAGAAATGGAAGGAACAAATGGAGCCACTCACCTAAAAAGTTGAGATGTGAAGTCACTGCTATGCTTTCAGACAATGTCCTGCCTCAGAACTGAAGTATGTGTTTTAGTTCTGAGGATTATTTCACAGTTTTAAACATGGCTGTTTCTCAGGAATCATACCCAAGTTACAATACAGGAATCACACAGCCGACTGGTTGCAAATAACTTTTTGATACACTTACCTAGTTTCAACACTTCTAACGGTGTCTTCATCAGAATGAAATTTTGAGAAAGCCAATAAAGTAATGCATAGAAAATTAAGTATGACAAAAAAAAGTTAACCAAGATGACAACTGTCATGTGTAGTAGTTACGTATGTAAAAGTACATTGCGAGAAGGCAATGGTCAGAGTTTAGAGCTCATATGCTCGAGTCAAAAAATTAAATAAAACACGTTCCAGCCTTTGGCAAATACGCCTACCTAGGAATAACATCAGACTGACCGGCCCAGTGGCGTACATTGCTGCCACGAAAATAATACAAGATGCGCTGTCTGTTATTCCTAGGTAGACATAGATGCCAAAGGCTGGAATGTGTTTTATTTATTTATTTATTATTTTTTTTACTTGAGATATGAGCTCTAAACTCTGACCATTGTTTTCTTGCAATGTAATTTTATGTAAGTGTAACCATTGCACGTCATGACAGTTGTCATCTTGGTTAATGTTTTTTTTTTTGTCATACTTAATTTTCTATATGTTATTTTATAGGGTTTCTCAAAATTTCATTCTGATGAAGACATCCTTGGAGGTGTCAAAACGTAGGTCGGTGTACCAAACTGTAATTTGTAATCTGCTTGGCTGTATGATTCCTATATTGAAAAATTCACATTTCACTTAAGGAGCGAGTGGCTAGCTTAATCCAGTCTTTTATTTGTATCATGTTAATGGATACTTGTACAAATTTTATTTTGAAAATGCTGCAAGCTGTTGAATTATGTAAAGTCTTGGGTCCTGTTTGCAACCATTTAGATATGAAATCAACTGGCCTATTTACAAGACACACCGAAAAATAATAAAAAATTTTGGTAGTCGAAGAGTACTACATAGAATCAAAGTATACTACAGGTCCTCACCGAGAACTGTCAGATGCGACACCATAAGGTCTTAAGCCCGTAATATTATGTTGTATAGTGTACAGAAATGGATTCGGTGTACTGAGCTTTAGTATGTAAATTGAGCATGAGAGTCAATCACACAAGTTATTCTGCCTTCCTGTTACACAGACACATTTGGGAACCTGCAGTGTCTCAAGGGATAGATATTTAAAAGGTGGAAGTTTCCATTGACACCAGAACTATGCACAAAATGTTCATTTCCATAGGAAAAGTGTGGTCGATCATCTTAACTGCAGTTTTAACAGAAATCGAAGTAACGTACTGCCAGCAGTTTGGAGAGATCGGTTCTCAGATTTGTCAGACGAGGCAGCTGCCGATCCCACGTTTTACGAAACTGTAAATGTCGTAGCCAGAATGCGTAATGCTTTGTCGTCGAGACTGTTTTTAACCTTTCAACCTAACCTTCCTGGCTAAAGTGTCGTGGAAAGTCATCTCTCTTTGTTCACATACAGACTCCAGAACAGTACACAGTCCTCAGGAATGTGATTTCTTGCATTGGCAGAATTTCTGTAGATGTTTAAGTTAGCTTGTCAGTGTTTCTTAAGAATGCTGTTCTGTGAGAGTAGATGTTTGAAATGGAAAGTAAATTTTACTTTTTTCTGGTTGAACCACAGAACAAAGATTTTTTTTGTGAAAAACATAGCCTAGATTTGCATGATTATTAGTTCGAGACAAGGCCTGTAATTTTTTTTATTTTCACGTTTTACTCTTACTGTCGAGAAATCGTACTTAAGTGGTGCCTGATTGAAGCCGGAGAAGAAAAATTATTTTGGAAGCCGCGGCTGGGAGTTTTTCCGTGTTCTTTCTGACCTGTGTGGTGCTACAGAGCTTACTGGAAAGTTTACCTACTTTCTCTTGAATGAATGCGTACGAGCTGTCGAGCATCGTGGCAGACATAGGTGCAAGAACAGTTTTTCAGTTTGTTTTCCCATCCTGCGCCTCCTCTCGTCCCACCTATGTCACTCTCCTCTTCCTCGACAATTGTACCGCTTGTTTTGTTTTGTATGGTAGATATTGCTGGCCTGGATGTGGTGCTGGTTGTGGAAAATGCACTATCCCTTTTTTTCTGTCTTCGTGTTTGTATTTATTTGTAGGTTCTCTGGTTTGACATCTTTTTTGTGAATGCTCAGTATATAATCACTTTACTTATACTAATGATTGTTTTGATTGTACTGCTCTTTTGTTCTCAGGGCTAATATTGCTCTCTTTCTGGCTGCTGTTGAGAATGTTGTAATTATTATGGATGTTAAATGCTTCTGTAGTTAATATCTGTTATGTTCCTTTAATGAGCTTTTTGTGCTGTTAATATATGTTTAATCTGTAGTGTCTGTCAGTGGTTGCCAACTATGGGACGTATTGCGTATGTACGGTAACTAATATGTATCTGGGAATTTGTGTGATGGCTAAGTGTTTTGATATATATATTCGGTTTAGAAAGAGAAACATGATTGTCATTGGCTAAGGAGCATTATGGTTGTGAGGGTGATTTGAGCATGGTGATAATACATTAATTTCTATATATGTGCAACGCATTGCAATAATGAAAATATTTAACCATGAAAATTCAAATATTTGCCATTCAATTTGACATTTGTGGTAATAGTGCATTCTCTTGCTTCATTCTAGCCTGCTACTTTTTTCTTTAAATACTGTAAAGTTTACTGATAAGATTTAATTTGCAAGTCACAGCATACTTTGACTATGCATTTGTCAATTTTGCTGAATTTACAAGCCTCTTGTGTGAAGCAGTGAATGTTTATTACCATATTTTTTATATTTTGTCAAACTGTTGTACAACTGTCGGACGGTACGATAATGTGTTATTTATATTGTCGACTGATTCCCAGCGCCATTCTGTTATTGCCTGGTAGAAGATTTCTCATTGCCTGAACAGCAAATTTTGTTTATTAATACTGCTCCAGACACTCGTAAGGATTCACAACATGTAAGCTTGTAGACGGTGGATTAATTTTTTATTTTACGATCACTTAAACTGTCAAACTGAGAATTTAAGGGAGTGGCTATTGATAATATAGTACCTGGTCAGATTCAGGTGTCAGTGTGAGGAAGAGAGTCATTCTCAATGAAGTCTTAATGTACAATGACTTGAAAATGACAATTCTGAAGTCTGCTGAAAGTTAGTATTTATGTAACTACTACATGTTGGTGAGAATTTTCTCTGTATCCATAGTAATATCCAGCTAACATTATGGTACAACTTCCAAAAATTATCTCAGTGACAAATCGAACAACTAGTGCCACACTTCATTCTTGCCTAAGCGGTATTCTTATCATCTGAAGTATTCCTTCTATACTTTCAACAGGTCACTGTGTTGAATGTTAGGTCCCTTAAGTGTTAATCGGGTTGTAGGTTGAAAAGGGAGACAGATATCTTGTAGTTAGTTTGTTAGTTGTAGCACTCTGTGAAGTGGAAGAAAGGACAGGCCTTCTGGTCGGTAAGTACAGGGCTAGCAACAGAAAATCAAGTAGGGGTAATACAGGAGTAGGTCTAAAAACAAACAGGGAAATTAGTAAACAACTATAAACAGCACAGCAAATGCATAATCGTAGCTGTGGTGGACATAACCGTGACCCTACACAGCAGTACAAGAATGTGTGCTTTTAAGACAGTTGAAAAAAATGTGCAATGAGATGAAATAAATGATTCAGCCTTTTAAGGCAGAAGAAAATTTAACTGTGATAGCAGACTTGAATTCAATAGTAGGAATAGGGGTAGTAGGAAAAATATTAAGATAGCATGGACTGAGTGAAATAAATGAAAGAGGAATCTGTGTAGTATAATTTTGGGCAGAGTGCAATTCAGTAATTACAGACACTTAGTTTGAGTATTATGAAAGGAGGTTGTACACAAGAAAGAGACCTGGAGACACTGGAAAGGTTCACATTGTTTGTATAATGCTAAGACTTTAAACCGCAGATGTGGACTTCGATCATGAAATCTGTGACTATGAAATGAGAAGATTGCAAAAAGGTTAGAAATTAAGGAGGTAGAACCTGCATAATTTGTAACAAACAAACACTTTTGCGAGTTTCAAAGGAGGCAGTGAGAGAGACTGAACAAGGTAACATAAATACAATAGAAGATGAACGGGTGGCTTTGAGAGATGAGAAATGTTGTGCAAAAGATGGCGACTCCAGGTTAATTCTTGAATAAAATGCCAGCTATTAAATAAAACTGACAAAAGGAGAAAATATAAAAAGTAATAAGTGAAGAAAGCAAGAAAAAGATAAATGTCCAAAAATGAGATCGACTGGAAGTGCATAATGGCAAAGCTGGAAAAATGAGAAGCAGGAGAAGCATGTGGGACTATGGAAAAGATAGATTCCACATCTAGGAGAGAAAAAAAGAAACCTTTGGAGAAAAAACATGCAGCTGCACAAATACCGAGAGCTCAGGTAGCGAGCTAGCACTGAGAAAAAAAAAAAAGGGAAGAGTGAAAGGTGGAAGAAGTACACAGGAATTCAAAATGAAATCAGCAAATACAAATAGTTATAACTACATAATGCATAGTGATACATTGGTAAGAGTTTCAGAGAATGTAAAAGAAACTTCAGCTTTTTGTTACATACTTTATAGGTGTTGTGTACGACTCACCTCTCTCACACAAACAAGAGTGAGTGATAGTCAACTTCGTGCCATATGTTCTAAAGCATATGCAGAGTCATTGATGCAAGTGCATTAGAAGTGTGTGGTTTGAGTTCTGAAATTATTTTCTGTACCCCATATTCAAAAGATGTGCTAGTTAACTTTTCACCTATTTATCAGGATGGTCGCCTCATCACCAGAAATGTGATGTGCAGCAAATTTTTATCCCTCCATGGCTTCCAGCACTGCTGTAATACAGTTTTGTGCGTATGACATAGTCTCCCTGTTTTAATGATGTGCAGTTAATTTTGAGCTTTATTTTGAGAATGTGCCCAGCAGTTATTAGTGGCATTTGTAGCTTACCACTGCCTTCATAAATAGATTTCCTTGGACTACATTCAAACAAAAGGCAACTACTTTCAACGTTTTGTGCTATTACAGATGGGCAGTCGATACTTTTCCTCTGTACAAATATCCTCATTTCGACAAATGGTCGGTGCCGTATGTGAATATTTTCGGCATTAGGAGGTGCTCGACTGCATCGGTGACAAAATCTTCCTTACACTCTGATGCACGAATAACAGCTGTGAAATTCTAACTTTCAGAATGCCGTTTATAGTGGATCTGCCATTTTCACTTACGAAATGGTACTGTCCACTCGAGCATCACCACACCACACGTGTGCCAACTTCGGAATTACTCTGCTTGCTCAGTAATTGAAATTTAGAATTCACCTTCACATTCTCTGTAATTCTCATCTCTGTATTGTCACACATTAAACATCATTGTTCACTTTGAGTTAGTCTGTGTGTAAAAGGCTATATAAAGGGAAAACAAAACTTGAAGACAGTGTTATGGAATGATAAAGTGGAAGTAGATGAAGATGAGATTGAGATGCAGTACTGTGAGAAACATTTGAGAGAGCATTGAAGAGACCTAAATCAGATGAGGCATCTGGGATGTACGATATTACCTAAGAATTATTAAGATCTTACGGAGAGCTAGCCATGACAGAACTGTTGCTCCCTGTATGTAGTAAATATACCAGCTCTACATCCTGCCCCTGACGGGTCATTTAGTACCGATCAACTGCCACGTCATCCTCTGCCGGCAATGATGTTCAAATTCAGTACGGAGAAGCACAGGATCGAGATAAGAGACAAATGAACTGTACTTGAGACTTCAAATAAATTGTAATAGGCCCTTTATTAAAGAAGGTCGATGCAGAGAGGTGTATTGCCAAGTCACCATTGCAATATACTAACGTGAATTATATATAGAAGAATGGAACAACTGGTTGTAGCTGATCCGGGCCGAGAGGGTGAGACGACTTTGGGTTCTGGAAAAATGTAGGAATAAGCGAGGCAGTCCTGACCCTATAACTTATCATCTCTTTGAAATACTGATAAAATACAGGGAGTGAATAGGTATCTACAACTTGAACAGAAACAAGACTGCATTATAAAAGTGGAAAGGCAGAAAAGGGAAGCAGCAGTTGAGAGTGGAGTGGGACTGGGTTGTAGCCTATCTCCAGTTTTATTTAATCTGTACGTTGAACGAACAGTAAAGAAAATGAAGGAGAAATTTGGGAAAGAAATTAAACATTCGGGAAGAAGGAATAGAAATGTTCAGATGTGCTGATGATATTGTAATTCTGTCAGGGGTGGCAGAGGACTTCAAAGGTGAGTTAGACAGAATTGGAAGTGTCACAAAAAGAAATTGTAAGACCTCGACAAAAGTGAAGTGAGAGAAATGAAATGTGGTCACATTAAAGGAGGCTGTGCTGAGGAAATTAGATTAGGAAATCGGACAGCGAAAGTAGTATACGACTATTGTCGGTAGGGCAGTAAATTATCTGGCGATGACAGGAGTAGAAAAGAAACTGGCAATAGCGAGAATAGTGTTTCTGAAGAAGAGAAATATTTTTAGTACCTAATATACACCGATGGAAACAAAAATTACAACACCAGAAAATAGTTAATGTAGAGTAATGAAATTCCTGAAATACATTTGTCTAGGTAACATATTTAAGTGATTAACATTGGAAGATAACAGGTTAATGTAAGCACGAGGTAAGCTATTGCAAATGTGAAATGCTCGTACATTAAAACACAGAAGTGCCGGATGTCAGTTCGGGGAGTGGAATTGCGAGCCTATCGCACTCGGTCGGCCGGTGCACGGGCAGTTAATGCCGTCTGCGGATGACGCCGGAGTTGTCATCTGACAGTGTCCCGAACGTACTCGATCGGAGACAGATCGGGCCGAGGCGGCGTGTCGACACACTGTAGAGCGTGTGTGGTTGCGACGGCAGTATGTGGGTGACTGTTATCCTGTTGGGAAACATCCCCTGTAAAGCTGTTTACGAATGGCAGCACAGCAGGTCGAATCACAAGATTGACATACAGTTTTGCTGTTTGGATGCGTGGGATAACCACGAGAGTGCTCCTGCGGTCGTATGAAATTGCACACCAGACCGTAACTTGTGGTGAAGGTCCAGTGTGTCCAGCATGCAGGCAGGTTGGTTGCAGGTCCCTAACTGGCCTCCTCCCAACCAACACTGGCACTGAGGCCGAATCAGACAGCCGACCTCTACCCTGCCTTCCAATGAGCTCTCACTTGACAATAGTGAAGTCACAAGTGGCTACGGTTTGGGGTCGGTGGAATGCACGCTGCAGGGCATTTGGCTCGGAGCTGTCCTTGAAGTGACTGATTTGCAATATTTCTTTAAAGTCAGTGCCGTCATTAGACTGTTGTTTATTTAAAGTGTTACATTTGCACTTACGCAATCACGATTTAGGCTTCAAAATGCCATTATCGAGTGTTTCAAGTTTTATAAATTGCCTAAGATGGCATACTGTCGTATTAAAGTACACTATTAGATACATTGTCTAAGAGTCGATATTTCTGGCAGAGCCTACTGCTTTGTTTCATTACCGAGTACACCGTCTCGACTCGAGACGGTTTTATACGCGCCATTCGACCGATCTTCTGAGTCATTTGCCATCTCTAATAGAATTACAGTGTCGGTATTAGACTGTGAAGCGTTTCTGTTTCTCCTTGTTTTCCTTTGCTTCTTGGTCAATTTACAGATTGAATCCTGTGTCTTTTAGACCTGCAGTTTGGTATCTGCACATATTGGTCCCAAATACACACGCAATTTGCTGACAGTGCTGTACGATCACTGTGGTCGGTGACATCTGTGATCTTCTGTAAGGTTTCGTTACAGTACTGGGAGTATAGAAAAAGTCTCTAGAAAAGTCTTGAGAAAGAGTTTGTCCCTAGAATACACAGTTTGTAATGAAGGGTATTGAATAATAAATCAATTTCTTATCACTTTTGATTGTATAATGTCTCTGTTAGCCTTATTATCAGGAGCAATTCCAGAAAACACTCCCACACAGTAAAACAAGTTCTTAATTTCCACACACAATCACCATACGTACACTTTTCTTACATATTAGTTTGATAACGAGATTCTAATGAGAAAGTATAGGAATTTTTAGAATGGACCTCACATCCAGAGCGTAAGTGGGGAACACGTCGTGATGTGCAGGTGGTTCACCTGGCACTGCTGTGAAGTTGTGGAGAGTTGGGCTGAAAAATAGTTGTACGTAACAGTTTAATGTTCAAGAGAGTCAAAGACTTTCAAATAGACGACTCTGTCTTCCATGCCCACGTTTTCCCCACACGTGCCGACGTGAACAAAATGTCGAGGTATTAGGATTGTCTGCAGCAGTATTAATGAACTGTTCACTTTCGGGCTTGCAGTCAGTTTGTGGTAAGATTTCCAAAAGCAGTAGTGAATGAATGGATGGGGAGGAATATGTTCAATAAACAGTTCATCGGGAATCATTCGTAGTATCGAGACATTTTTAACAATTTGCGGGTCGGTCCACGGTATACATCCGATGGTGTGTGGTGGATTCTTACCTGGAGATCTTTCGTGTGTGTTTCCTGTTAAATTATTTGGCACTGAGTTCTAATTAGTTATACTGAGAGAGTATCTCTAGTAGTTTCGTGAACTCACTTTGAAAAAGTACATAAATTGTTCACTAGATTGAGTATACTTTTACAGAATAACATTAAAGGTGAGTTTTAATAGTAGATACTTTCTGTCCCTAAAGAAAGAAAGATAGGTGAACACTTTACGATAACTTTGAACAGAGTTCACGTTATCAAGATTTGCCAGATAGTATGTCTGACACGTCTTCCCATCAGCGTACTCAGAATTGCACTTTCTGCCCCTAACTGACCACCCAGACGGACATCGGAACAGTACTGGGAAGTTCCGGATGGAAAGCAAATAATGGAACGTGTAAAGGTAACGATTCATGTTACAGTCAATGAATTGGACAGATGGGTCTCTTCTGCTGAGCTGATCTGTTGTCCCCCCTTTCCACTCCCCCCCCCCCCCTCTCTCTCTCTCCCTCTCCCTCCCTCCCCCCCTCCCCCTCTATTACTCACACGTATGCACGTGCGCGCGCACGCGTGTGTTAACACAGAGTTATGTTTCTGCAGCTCTGAGGCAAGCAGTCAGCCAGGATGCTGTCCAGGTGCTTTCCTACATTTTCAGCCTCATTTATGTCACTGTCAACCACGCAGCACCCAAACTGTGTGTTTACCGTATTTACTCGAATCTAAGCCGCACTCGAATCTAAGCCGCACCTAAAAAATGAGACTCGAAATAAAGGAAAAAAAATTTCTCGAATGTAAGCCGCACCTGAAATTTGAGATTCGAAATTCAAGGAGAGAGAAAAGTTTTAGGCCGCACCTACAAATCGAAACAAAGTTGGTACATTGTAATATGAGACACAATGTAGGTCGAATGAATGACGATACAGCTACAGTATTTTGGTTCGAGTCGTAAGCTTAGCAGTTAAGCTTTACCAGGTAGCCATTGCTATGCGTCAGGCGTTCCGTACGTATTTATACGGGTACCCTTCCTTTTTGACGTGCTTCGTCTGATTTGAATCGATTACTTGTTTTGCTTTGATCTGATAAGTGCCGTTTTCTTTGTTATAGGTGTTTACGTCACTCTAAGCTGAAAATGCATTACTGTACTGTCATGCATTGTTTGTCGCGTTCTGATAGTGCGTGTTTAAGGCCTGTCGCCACTCGCGGCATGGCTTGCATTTGTGCGCGCTACCGCCACTTAAAAAAAAAAAGAGAGAGGAATCGTCTCATTAGCGAAACAATGGCAAGAGACTGATATTTGTTGTTACTTACACTGCTGCTTTCTTTGATAATGATCAACAAGAACCAAATAATAGAGTGCGTATGATAGAACATGTTCTGAACGAGAGTTAGGAGAAAATTTTTCTCCGTTTGAAAATCTTTGTGGCCGCTTTTTTAGTACATCAAATTCTGCACAGAAATTAGTCATCTTAGATTTAAAAATCTAGTCAGTTGCCGTGCTTCATTTCTGACTGTATCACTATTAGGCATAAGAATAATACGAATATAAACATGACACGATACGTATATTCTTCCGCGTTTGCTGTTGTCTCACTCTAGTTTCGTAGTTTATTAGGCAGACAGGATTTAAATGAGATAGCAGCAAATGCAGTGGTCGAAACTCGGGGCGGAGAAAAAAAGCTCGTCTCCCACCTTTCTTTTTAATTTGTTTACTGATGCAGAAGTTTTGGCGCCAGTATTTATCTTTGTGCCTACAAAGCATGCCTGTGCAGCGCTACATGTATTCGACGGCAGAAGTTAGTTGTGACGGCACCTACCAACATTTTTCCGAACTTCCGCTTCCTTTGCACTCGATTCTAAGCCGCAGGCGGTTTTTTGGATTACAAAAACCGGAAAAAAAGTGCGGCTTAGATTTGAGTAAATATGGTAGTCGTTACCTTTGCTCCTCTGTTGTTTTCATTCCGGACAGCCTACGTACAGACATTACCTCGCGGACGGACGGACAGTTCGTATACTCGCACCTAGCGAGCCGAACCGGATACCGGTCCAGCGTCCACATTAACCGGAGCGACCCTGAGGGAAGTGTGACCCCCTCCCCTCCCCTCCCCCTCGAACGCACCCCTCTCGGAAACGTTCCTCTAGTTAATCGGCCGCAGAGTGGAGGTGTCCGGCGTGGGCGTCACGTCGGAGAGTAACGCCGTGGGCTTGTGGGTGTTGGGCAGGACCAGGAGCGGCTACTGCAGCAGCAGAAGACGTCACGTGAGGCGGAACAGGAGCGGCAGTGGAAGCAGCTGCAGGCGCTGCGGCAGCAGCAGGCGCACCAGCACCAGCAAGTGATCCAGGAGCAGCGCGTGCAGGGTGAGTAGCTCTGTCTCGTTCTCTCTGTCTCTCTGCAGGTGTCCCCTCCCTTCACTGTCGTGCTCTGCCCAGGGCTCTTTCGGCCTCCTACTCCCGAGAAAAAGACGTGTGTACTCGGAAAACTGTAGCTATCTCTTATTTACGTAATACTTTACACGTTCGCTTTACGTTACTCTCGTCCAACACTCGGGCTGTCGAACGGTCTCACTGTAACTACGCCGACGTAGAAAGGTGCGGAATATCGTCTGCCCGAGTACGTCGTCTCCCCTCGTGTTGTGGCCACCCCACCTCACCTCTTCTCACACGTTGCTATTGAAGAGCTGGGATTCTGTAACAAATCTTACCTCTCGGGGATAGATTTCTGACACTCGAGACGGCTATCGAGATCTTCACATTCGGAGTGCGAGAACGCGAGACACTTACCGGTCGATAATGTCGTCCCTGTTTACTGGGTTTCCTGATGTCTTCTCAATTGGATGCCCTATAAATGTGGGGTCTGCAACACTGTACCGGTCTCGTGGTGTCTCATTTCCTTATCACATTCCTCCAGTGCGGTGTATCACCGATATTTGTCACGTGTCCTTTCTGTAGTTCTACTAGTCCAGCCCACATATGGTGTGACAGAGTAGCACAGAATGTGTTGTGCGTTGTGCTACCTTTGACATATCGTTGCTGCGGTTTTATCGGTGTTACTCGTATCAAAATTAGTAGAGCCACTTTTCTGTAGGTACCTACCAATTTGTCCAGTGGAATGCAGGCAGATTCCTGGAGCAACCTGAGCAAGCTACTTTTCTGCTCTCTCAGAGAAAAATTGAATATTATTTGGTATTTTCTTCCCCCAACATCGATCAGGAATATTGCCGGGTTAACTTGGATCCTTACTTGAAAAACGTTGGAAGTGACGAATGCCAGGAGCAGCAGCAGAAGTAGCACTCGAGTAATTTAATCTGTCACGGATATTGACCACTGTTATTGTGGGATATGACATGCTTGACACTTGAAAGTGTTGTAGCAGATGCAGGTAGTGTGTTCTATTGGCCCCTAATACTTTTGTCGACCATATAAAGCAGTTGGCATTTTATAACTTCGGCATGCTGCAGTTCACTGCTTGTAGCGCTCTGCTCTTGACTTTCCGTACCTCCATTCTGTCACCTTACTTTTACAGTTTGAGCTGAATACTGCAACACAGGGTGGCAACAGTGCAGAACTGAAAGCATTGCTCTGGCTGGTGTCGAATTGTTGATGTGATAACAGATGGACAAAATAGCAGACAGATTATATTTGTTCAAAAACGTACCCTATATACCAAACAATAACTCGATGTCATTGTTCCCTATTCTAATTATCACTTTGAGAAGCTCTCTGTCACTAACAGTGAGCTTTGCATCAGACAAAAGTATTTTTTTTTCAACTCCCATTTATCAGAACATACTTAAGAATGTCAAATAATGTAGGACTGCTGGCTGTGGAGGGGCAACTCTGAGAATGCTTAGAATTTTTGGGAGTAGTTTACAGATTAGCAAAGAACAAAGTAAGGGCGATGAATTTGAAGTGTTGTGTATAATAATTTTGTACTGTTTTCTTCTGAACGCGAAATACCTGCAGGTATTGTGTGAAGGTATTTTGCAGTGCACAATGCTTACAATAAGTCGTATTGCTGCAAAAACTGGGTTGCCTTTTATTAAGCATTAAGATCTTATAGAGGAGTATAACCTTTTAACCAACTACTTGTGACAAAAGTGTCATATTTCACTGTCAGGTCAGCGACATGTACACTTGGGGTATGACATTTTTCAGATCTATCCTCAGTTTAGTGGTTTCATCTTTATCTTTGGAGTTGTGCAGTTTAGTGTGTTCAAGGATATCGGATATTTTTGTAGTTACAACTGTGTTGATCTAAGTTACCCTGCCTCATCATAGAAAGCTTTGCAAGTTGCTTGTAAGCAGTAAGATTTATCTTGTCTGTTGTAATTGAAATTAAAATTAGTGAAGTTTCTTTGTATGTGCATTGATAGCATCTCACACATTTTGCCATTTCTAAAAATCCTGATGTAAACCATTCGATCAGTTCATGAAAAGAAAGTATATCTTCTTTGGCATTAAAAAGAAGGTGACTGAATGAATCATGGCTCTTTTATAGTAATCATCCATATATTATCTGCCAACATTTATACAGATCAGCTTGGTCACACTGTCCTGCCGTAGAATGAAACAACAACCCTTTAAATCCAGCTAGCAAAATTAAAACCATTGACATAACAGTAGTTCACTTTGCTTTTCTTTTACGCCTCTACTTTGAGTACTGCACCAGAGGGACTAAGTAGTGACATGTGGACACAACTGAACAGCATATTATAGCAATTTCTCTCAAACTCTTTCCTCAAACTTCAACACTAGTTAGGCCCTGTATTGTTCAACCAGAATATCTTGTAAAGTTCTGAGGGTTCCTGCATTTTTTATTTTGCCTAACGAGATAAATTTTCAGGAACTGATCTCGGTTGTTTCTTATTCCACTTTCCTATAATATGTCAGAGATTCATGTTTCCTTCAGCTTGCTCATCAGATTAAAGAGCGTCATTATTGTGTGTGCGATTTACACTTCCCATTCACGGGTCTCCGATCGAGGTCTCTGGAGGGATTGTCAAGTTTCACTGTTTGCAACTTTTTGTAGTGATCGTGAGGGTTCACCAGCTGTGTATTTTTCTAATCATCATTCACAATTTCTGTTGTTCAGAATTAATCTATTTCCTTTTTTTATAATCTTGTAGTGGTATTACAGAAATGTCACATTTTTGTACGTTGACATAAAGACGTACCTGTCATAACATTGAACCGTGGAACACCGTTGCAGCAATGGCAAGAGTGCACCGACAGATGAGTGTTGACGGCATCCCGTTCCCTGCAGAGTCGCAGCAAGTCGCTGCCGGACTATCGCCTCAGGTAACCGCTTGTTTCAAAACTGTAAACTGATATTTAATTGTTAAAAAATGATTTACGATTGAGGTGCAAAATGCAGTGTGGAGAAAAGTTTTGTTGTCAAGTAGAACCAAAATGTGTGTTGTTGTTTTTTTTTTTAGTCAGTCAGTCAGTCAGTCACTCATAAATGGTCATAATCTCTGTCCATCTTCATTGAGAAAATGTGATTTTCCTCATTTGTCACACGACCTATGGCTCTCTCTCTCTCTCTCTCTCTCTCTCTCTCTCTTCGTCTTTTCCCTCTCCTTCCCTCTTTTCAGATGAAGCAACCGTGGGTTGCGAAAGCTTGAAATTTGTGTTTGTTATTGTTTCTATCAACGTACCAACGCTTTCGTTTGGTAAGTTACAGAATCTTTGTTTTAGATATATTTTTTCCCACATGGAATGTTTCACTCTCTCTCTCTCCTACGTGGAATGTTTCCCTCTCACACCCGTCAACTCCTATCCTTAATAAAACTCCTTAATCTTTCCTCTCCCACATCCACACCGGCTGTTCAACCACCTCAAAAAACTATCCAATCTCCTGGTTTCCCACCTCCAGAAAGGCAACTCACTCACCCTTCACAACCTTTCCAGCAAACCTCAACCTCCTCTCATTGCACACCAACTCAGTCCCTCCCATCTATTCAATCTCCCACTTCCAGCTCCACTCCCTCCAAAACCTCAAAATTCCAATCAACACAACCTGGAACCACAACACCCTAATTCAGTAGTTAACCTTTCCTCCAAACCTCTCTCCCAATCCGAAACCTCTGTCCTATCCAAAGGCCTCACCTTCAGCCCCACTCCCAGATTCAACCAAACAGCACTCGTCAAAGATTTACTGTCCTACACTCGTACTCTCTGCTGGAAATATCACTTTGCCACGAAGAAAAATGATCCTAATCCTACTCCTAATGATCCAACTCCCCAAGACACCATCCAAATTGAACCCTGCCTGGAACAGTTCCATCCTCCGTCGCAGCGGGACCCACCTCCTCTTCCTCAAAATCACCCTCTCCAAACCTTCCAGGAATTTCTGACTTCCAGCCTTGCATCTCAATCCTTCTTAAAAAAACCTTAATCCTACTCCCAACATCACCACTGCTGAAGCCCAGGCTATCCGTGATCTGAAGGCTGACCGATCCATCGTCATTCTTCCGGCGGACAAGAGTTCCACGACCGTGGTACTTGATCGTCTGGAGTATGTGGCTGAGGGACTGCGTCAGCTTTCAGACAACACCACATACAAAGTTTGCCAAGGTAACCCCATTCCCGATGTCCAGGCGGAGCTTCAAGGAATCCTCAGAACCTTAGGCCCCCTGCAAAACCTTTCACCTGACTGCATCAACCTCCTGACCCCACCGACACCCCGCACCCCTACCTTCTACCTTCTACCTTCTTCCTAAAATCCACAAACCCAATCATCCCAGCTGCCCCATTGTAGCTGGTTACCAAGCCCCCACAGAACGGACCTCTGCCTACGTAGATCAACACCTTCAACCCATTACATGCAGTCTCCCATCCTTCATCAAAGACACAAACCACTTTCTCGAACGCCTGGAATCCTTACCTAATCTGTTACCCCCGGAAACCATCCTTGTAACCATTGATGCCACTTCCTTATACACAAATATTCCGCACGTCCAGGGCCTCGCTGCGATGGAGCACTTCCTTTCACGCCGATCACCTGCCACCCTAACTAAAACCTCTTTCCTCATCACCTTAGACAGCTTCATCCTGACCCACAACTTCTTCACTTTTGAAGGCCAGACATACCAACAATTAAAGGGAACAGCCATGGGTACCAGGATGGCCCCCTCGTATGCCAACCTATTCATGGGTTGCTTAGAGGAAGCCTTCTTGGTTACCCAGGCCTGCCAACCCAAAGTTTGGTACAGATGTATTGATGACATCTTCATGATCTGGACTCACAGTGAAGAAGAACTTCAGAATTTCCTCTCCAACCTAAACTCCTTTGGTTCCATCAGATTCACCTGGTCCTACTCCAAATCCCATGCCACTTTCCTTGACGTTGACCTCCACCTGTCCAATGGCCAGCTTCACACGTCCGTCCACATCAAACCCACCAACAAGCAACAGTACCTGCATTATGACAGCTGCCACCCATTCCACATCAAACGGTCCCTTCCCTACAGCCTAGGTCTTCGTGGCAAACGAATCTGCTCCAGTCCGGAATCCCTGAACCATTGCATCAACAACCCGACAACAGCTTTCGCATCTCGCAACTACCCTCCCAACCTGGTACAGAAGCAAATAACCAGAGCCACTTCCTCATCCCCTCGAACCCAGAAGAACCACAAAAGTGCCCCACTTGTGACAGGATAGTTTCCGGGACTGGACCAGACTCTGAATGTGGCTCTCCAGCAGGGATACGACTTCCTCAAATCCTGCCCTGAAATGAGATCCATCCTTCATGAAATCCTCCCCACTCCACCAAGAGTGTCTTTCCGCTGTCCACCTAACCTTCGTAACCTGTTAGTTCATCCCTATGAAATCCCCAAACCACCTCCCTACCCTCTGGCTCCTATCCTTGTAACCGCCCCCGGTGTAAAACCTGTCCCATGCACCCTCCCACCACCACCTACTCCAGTCCTGTAACCCGGAAGGTGTACACGATCAAAGGCAGAGCCACATGTGAAAGCACCCACGTGATTTAGCAACTGACCTGCCTACACTGTGATGCATTCTTTGTGGGAATGACCAGCAACAAACTGTCCATTCGCATGAATGGACACAGGCAGACAGTGTTTGTTGGTAATGAGGATCACCCTGTGGCTAAACATGCCTTGGTGCACGGCCAGCTCATCTTGGCACAGTGTGCATTCATGCAAATGGACAGTTTGTTGCTGGTCATTCCCACATAGAAAGCTTCACAGTGTAGGCAGGTCAGTTGGTAGATCACGTGGGTGCTTTCACACGTGGCTCTGCCTTTGATCGTGTACACCTTCCGGGTTACAGGACTGGAGTAGGTGGTGGTGGGAGGGTGCATGGGACAGGTTTTACACCGGGGGCGGTTACAAGGGTAGGAGCCAGAGGGTAGGGAAGGTGGTTTGGGGATTTCATAGGGATGAACTAAGAGGTTACGAAGGTTAGGTGGACGGCGGAAAGACACTCTTGGTGGAGTCACGGTCTTTGAATATGTGTGCTTGTGTCTGTATGTTTGTGGATGGATATGTGTGTGTGTGTGTGTGTGCGCGCGCGAGTGTCTACCCGTCCTTTTTCCCCCTAAGGTAAGTCTTTCCGCTCCCAGGATTGGAATGACTCCTTCCCCTCTCCCTTAAAACCCACATCCTTTCGTCTTTCCCTCTCCTTCCCTCTTTCCTGACGAAGCAACCGTTGGTTGCGAAAGCTAGAATTTTGTGTGTATGTTTGTGTTTGTTTGTGTGTCTATCGACCTGCCAGCGCTTTCGTTTGGTAAGTCACATCATCTTTGTTTTTAGATATATTTTTCCCACTTGGAATGTTTCCCTCTATTATATTTATATATATATTCCCCAACACGTCCGATTGCCATAATGTAGTGATGTGTCGCTATTGTCTGCTTTGTCCATCTTGTAACTGCTTTCACGACATTGATGGCACAATAGTTAGAGTGTATGAAACAGTTAGGCTCGTAACATGTTTGACAAATTTTTGTAGAAATGTGAGGCTTATTATTTTGGCCCACAGAGAGATGTGAAATTGAGTCAATACTTATTGCAGATTTTGTATAGCCAATTGGTAGGTTATTTTGCTACAGAGTACTATGAGGGTCCAAGTGCAGTGATCGCTGTCTGACAGAAACTGTCATAGAGAGATGAACTGACGTCTAGTTCGCTAGGAGTTCTCAAGAATGCAAGATTATTGTGTTCTATGGGAGAAAAATTAATTCATCACAGGTGAATGTGACTTATTTGCGGATAAAGACTAGAACAAAGCTTTTGTCTCATATTGACAAGCTCCATTATCTGTTGGATGTCTTCCCTCTAGAGCTTCCTCTAGCACTCTCCCATCCTGTCCCTTCTTCTACTTACTGTCCGCCACACATTTTGTTCCTCACTGATTCTGTGGAGAACTTGTTTACTTAAGTTTCAGAGTCCTTCTCTGGTCCTAGTGTACCAATGGTCTGTGATTTACTTCCATACAACTGTGTACGTTTCCAGAAATTTCTTCCACAAATTCTAGCTGATGTTTGATACTCATACACTTCTTTGCAGCAAGGATTGCCACCTCTGCCTGTGCTATATCTGGTTTTTTGTTTTGTTTTTCCCGCTGTGCGATATTCTGCTTCCGAGGTAGCAGAATTCCTACAGTCTACTATGTGTTCGCAAGTTTTAATGCGAAGTTTATCCCTAATTTCATTCCTGATTCTCATCAACACTTTTGTCTTTGTCGTTTACTCTCTGTCTGTATTTTGTGAACATTAGGACTTTCCATTCCAGCAGGTCCTGTAATCCTTCCTCACTTTTGCAGAGGGTACCGACATTGTCAGTGAATCTTATCATTAGTATGCTTTCACCCTATGTTTTAATAGGTTTTTGAAACTTTTTTTTTTCACTTGGTATTGCTTTTTTTGGTTTACGGGTTGAACACTAGAGGAGTTCTACTGGACCCTTTAACGACATTTTTAAGTGGAATACTTCTCTCTCTATCTCCCATTCTTAATGCTCCTTATAGGTTCTTGTACATGCTGTATGTTACTTGTTTTTATCAGTAGATTATACCAATTTTTCTGAGAGTTTCATACACATTGCACTATTTTAAGCTGTCGAACGCATTTCCTCGGTCGACAACTCTTATGCGAGTGCCATTTTTCTTCAATCTCACTTCTACTATTGAGTGTGGTGTTGGAATTTCTCTCTGGTGCTTTTGCTGTTCTCAAAGCCAAACTGAACATTGTCTAACAAATTCTCCATTTTATTTTTCCCGTCTTTAGTGTATATTTTTGTCGTCACCACCTTCGGGGTAGGTCAGATAAAGTTCCTCTGAGAGTCCGACGATACGTCTCCGGTCTCAGCAAGTCTACAAAATAACCGGAATAATTATTTGGTTGCCACTTCCTCAAATTATGTTAGAAAATCCATACAAATTTTATTTGTCCCTCCTGCCTCATCAGTTGCTCTTAGCAACTCTTGTTCCCATTTGTATCTGTTGCTAAGTTAAAAACTATCCACATTACCAGATTATCCTTTCTATTTCACACCTCTCTATTATTGTTCATACAGGACGGTTGTCTGACGTCACCGGTGGGCATCCGTCCTCCCCCGTTCCCGCCACCCGCGGGGATTCCTTCCGGTGCCCAGAAGGGGCAGCGACTGCCGAATCCAGGTGCGGGTGCGGTTCCGGGCGGCACGATTTTCCCGCACCCCGCGGCAGCCGCCGTCACGGGGGTGGGTGTCCCGCGGCCGCCAGCGCCACCCCCGCAGTCACAGCGCGCCTTCCAGCCGGCCCTGGTGGGGATTCCCCCTCTACCCGAGCAGCCGCAGCAGGTGGCCGTGTTCCGGTCGGCCACTTCCGACGTTGTGGACCCGTACGCCCAGCCGCCGCACACCCCGAGGCCCCCAGCTCAACAGCAATTCCCACCGATGATGGCCGCAGTGCAGAGGTAGCCTCGAAAGTCTAGCAGTAGGTTATCGATAAGAAAGAGAGGCACGTGTATGTGATAGTGTTTGAGTTTACCGAGGTGTATGTCATCGGTTTAGTGAGAAGCCCCAGACTGAAAGTTTGAATGTCCCGGATATCGATACCCAGTTAAACGTAAAATTTTTTCTGCTACTTGTTGTTTCCTTACCGAAAGAAATGATCGACGTACGTGAAAAGTGCCTCATTGTGCTGTGGTTTGGAGTCCCATTAAGCTGTAGGTCCCCTTGTAACTTCCCGGGTGAAGCAGTTCGAAGGGAACGATGCACAATCTCCGATAGAAGCACTTGTACTAAAGCACGGCAATGTTTCGACTGTCATTTGGATACTGTATGTTTTTAAATTCTCCACATTGTTTGATTGGGTTCTGCTTTTACTGTAGCTAACGACTTGATTTACACTTTGTTACAAAAAGTATATCAGATTTTATTTATTTATTTATTATTGTATAGCGTATGGCTAATACAGACATATCATAAAATTAAATTACATATACATACACACATATTGACCCACAAGAAACTAAAGTTTGTCTTTACAACTGAATATCCAGTCCTTAAATCCAGCGCACTGCATCTGGAGTTGCTAGCAGGAAGTCCTCTTCAGCACCGTGATAGGCTCGAATCCTGTATTCACTGACAAATTGGGGTGAACAGTCTGGTATGGAGCCTCACAGTCACTGGCTGGATTAGCCAGCTTCTTACACTTAAAACGAGCATCCCCGCATCGGCCACGGCGGGTGCGGATTCTGTCGAGAGTAGTCCGAGTCTTGTGTGGTAGGTCGAATCCACTCGGAAGTTTAGCAGCTGAGAAGATGTTATGCAGGCGCACATCTGTCACTGCTTCCCACCGACCTCTGCATTCTTCGAGGGGTTTGAAATCCTTAGTAACCGTGTCAGCAAAATTGCACAGATTCGGATGGCGTGATTTTCAGTCTCTTAAGATTCAAAAGTGGCAGGTCGCTATGCACGGGTAGGTTAGAATTTCTGGAGATCTTGTGGAATTCTCTCATAAGGGCAGTACATCTGCGTAGAGCAGGAGGCACTATACCAGTTAACAATGGAAGCCAATAATGTACGTTGATGTTGCAGATTATGCTTGTAAATCCCCATATTTGACAAAACAACCTTCGGGTATCACTCAGATTTGCCTCATCCCAAATGTTTTTTTTTGTGTTTTATACCTTATCTATGAATGAGTGATACGTGTCAAATGTATGGGCTGTTCCAGAGCTGCTCTCGCCCCACTGTACAACCTATAGGCATATTGTAAGCACAGTGAGAGGGAGACGCTGACAGTATAACTGCGTAGAGGAAGAAGGGAGAGAGTGGTGTTCATCTGTTTTCACATTTAAAAAGAAGTAATCACGTGTTACGCCACGAAAAGAATTTGTAATAATTTTGTAAGATTGTACAACAGTGGGGATTAAACAGTTTTCCATTTATCTGCCCGATTAGTCACTATCTGAGGGAGTAATTAAGATCGATTACATCTTTCAGCTGTCAGAGGAAAACTAAACTTTCCACGATCTGCAGGTACACCCCGACACCGTACCCTCAAGGAGCCCCGCCACCGCCTCCGCCGGGTATGCGCGCCGTCCAGTTTGCCGCCGCCGCTGCCGGAGGCCCGACCCCCCCGCGACACGGGTTCACCCCGCGCGGTCCAGATGCGGGTGGGTATGTGACAGCTGCCGGCCTGGGCTTCGTCCGCCCCGGCCCGCCCGTCGTACAGGCCCACGTGGGCGCGCCGCCTCAGTCCGCCGGCGTAGGTGTGGGCGCTGTGGCGGCCGCAGATCCGTACGCCGTGCCGGCTCTGACACCTAGACCTGCACAGGAACAGCTGCGGGACCTCCTGCAGACCAAGAAGGCGGCAGACGAGCAGCCGGGGCCCAGGCTGTGGGCGGCAGGTGAGGACGTGTCGTGTGAATTTCCCAAAACGAACTTTGCACCACCCACTTATCTGCAAATATATGTACATTTACATTTCAGGGGAGCATGCGGTGACAGAGATTATTATTATTATTATTATTATTATTATTATTATTATTGATTACTTAGTTGTCAAATAAATACAAAGCAACAATAACAACACAAATAAAGGCAGTGTATTCAAAAGAGCACATCTCTAGTATTTGCCACGCTGTTCTGCACAGATCCTTATCGGTATGCTGAAGTGGTCGATATGCTGCTCGAGATTTTCCCACTCTTCGGTGCCGGTCCTGCTGAGGTCACCCAGTGTGTGAGGAGGGTTCTTGTAACAGCTGTGACAGTGCACTGTGAGTTTCTACGGGTCCCGAGTGTGCTCGATCGGGTCAGTTTCGGCATATGCCTCGGACCGTTCCATTTCTACAATTCCTATTTCACGCTGGAAGATGTTTGGTGGGCGAAAGTGGTGTTATCACTCATTATTGTCTCGAAAGATGAACTTACCGCGAAAATGTCGATTGTAGAACCGGTCATTTGTTTGGAGGAGGAGTTTGTCCCGATTCGGGACGGCTCCGAAATTGCCGTCGACAGAGTCGAGAGTGTTAAAACATCAGTAAGTGATACTGGCCCAAAGTGTGACTGACCCACTTCTCAGCTGAGCCTGTCGGTCTGTACGCCCGAAACACGCTGTAGTACCTGGCTGCCTCCACACACGTACGACAATCGTCAGGTGTTCGAAAAATGCTGCTCTCGTCAATGCGGGTACTCGGTGTCGTCGATCTGAGTTCCTCTGTCGACCTGCTTCACACGTCACAGTACTGGAGGCCCGTACTGTCATTCACAGTGGATGCCCGGGGGGCAAATCGATCGCGTGGAATACTGTCCGACTCGACACGGCCCTCGTAGTTGCCTCTGAAAAAGCATCACGTAGTTCACTCGCATTTTCCTCACGGTAAATACAAAACAATTTGCAGGTCACACTGTCGGGTATTGTCGATCGAGGACGGACGTCGGGAGCCGGGTCACCAATATTTCGTGTCTTACAATAGCAGACGAGGTTTTTGTGGTGTGACAGCGGTGTACATTGGGTATCCGGCTTTCTGTACGGACAACCCTTCTCGCCGAAAAGTGACGACGAGTGCAGACTTAAATTTGTAAACAATCTGTGCTGTTGTGTTCACAGTTGTTGACACAGACTTCTGTACTGAGCTGCAATGAAAATGCTAGTTTGCTTTTACTTTTGTTATGAAGGTTGCTGTGTGTAACCATTTCCTGCAGTCAGTAGTGTCGAGAAAGGGAATTCTGATCAGAAAACAGAAAGATGTGAGTAATGAGAATTGGCAAAACTATTTTTGAGCTATTTATGTAATAGAAATGGTTTACTTATTTATATTTGTGAAGTCTCAGGTATGTCTGTCTGACAGTGAAGTTGCATGAGTGTTCTCTCTCTCTCTCTCTCTCTCACTCACTCACTCACACACACACACACACACACACACACACACACACACACACTCTTCACCCTAAGGCCTAAACAGTTACATGCACCGTTAAGAGCACCTTAATACAGAATCGCCTCCTGACTCCGTGTCTTACGGCTGCCGACAGATCAGCTGGCGCCGCAGCAGCACGGTGGCGCGGAGGTGGCGGCGGACCCCGGTGCGGAGTTCCGGCAGCCGCTGCCTCCCGCACCGTCGCGCCCGCCGCGCCTCGCTGCCCCCGCTGTGATCAGGGCTGCCCAGCTGCCACTGCAGGCACAGGCTGCACTCAGGCCACCCCTCCAGGTAAGGCAGAGATATCTAAATTACTGGTGTAACACAGTAAGGGCACAGATAATGTTAGCACTTGGTATCTTTTGGGTCTGTTTTCATTGTTTTACTCAAGTATTATAAAGGATTTGTGCGTTTTTTGTGAAGAAATAGCCATTTCAATGGGAAGAACGGTCACTTTTCGTAATAAATAAGTTGTTTGTAAACGTATTAGTTGTCACGGAAAAGTTAATCCTGTCGTAATGTCGATTTTTACAGTTTACTCTCTGACGTAATCGAGAGTCAGCTTTTTCTGTTTATTTTCGTGGTGATTAACAGCTGTAATATACTGGTAGAAAATTCAGTGTAACTGTGAAATTCCTTCCTGTAAATTTTTTATGTAAACGTTTATATGTTAAACTATTTCAGTCAGTTTTTGCAAAAATCAGAAATTCATTAAATCGACAGTTTTCCCTTGCCTGTAGAAATGCTAATAGACATTGTAAACTGATAATGTGGAGTGTCATTGTCATCTGGAAATTACTTAATACAGTGTACCATTTGTGATCTTTTGTACCACCCCCATCACTTTCTCTGTGCCTTCATTCTTCAGAAGTTTTATTATATTGTACTCCACAGACAAGTTTTAATCTCTGATTGTTTTTAATCTGGCACCCACAATCAGCTTCTTACTTACCGGGAGTCACATTTTGTGAGGACGAGGTGAGACCGAGTCGAACGAGGTGGCGTCGGTGAGATTAGGAGGTCGAAGCAGTTTTGGAGATGGCCGGGTGAAAAAAGGAAAAAGAAAAATGAGAGTCAGAATGAGCTCTACGAGTTGGAATGAGCCCTGCAGTTAAGAGCTAGCAGGAAAGAGGAAGCGAAATTGAAAGAGGGAGGGAAGGTCGAGGATAAAATGGTAAACTGGCAGACACACAGAAGAACTGCCATCTCGAGAACAGCGGCAGCCAATTGACGGAGATGCCCTGCAGGGGCACGAGTAGCTTGCTGCTGCCGCCACTCTGTCCTGGTACTCCCGGTCTCTCCACCCGACGTGTCGCTCTTGCAGTGCAGTCCTAGACCTTCCAGAATTTGACCGCTTCTGTATCTTAACGTTTTCTCTCTAATTTTTCCATCATCTCCTTTTCTGCCCTTTTCCAGTTTTTTAATTGCGCTATTCATTTCTCTTCTCATAACTTTCTCTTTATCCATCTTTACTTCTCACTCTGTTTTCTTATCTATATTATTCTTCCAGGAAAAAAAGAAAAGAAAAAGAAAAAGAAAAAAAAAAGTTCAAGTAATTAAGGACCGAATTTAAAAATTTAAAATAATGTCACTCTACTCGTAACGAGGTATATTGTTAAACAGCATTAACACTATGCTGTCCACTGACACCACAATGGTGTCGTGCATGAAAAAGTGGTCAACGGCCGGTGACACCGCAGTGGTGACGTGCACAGTACCGATCAGTAGCCGGCGACACCACAGTAGTGTCGTGAGCATAGTATTGCGCAGTGGCCGGCGACAGCACTTCAGTATCTTTTGCATTCTGTTGGTGTTATGTTTAGGTAACACTAAGTTACTCACGTCAACAAGTTTTTTGTTTTTATAAGAACTTTGCTCTTTCATCGTGACAGCCGAAAAAGATGATACAATTATTTACGATGAATCCGCAGACATCTTGTCTGACGTTCAGGATAACTTGGCCGTTTGGGAAGAAGACATTGGATATAAAAAAGAAGGAAAGTGAAGCTGAATTGTTGGAATATAGTGAAAGACGTCCGAGAAGAATTCGGCAAATACTACGGTTGCCAACTGAATCAGATGAAGAAGACTGTGTACAGTGGTCAGACTTTGATTTACCGAGGACCGATAATAAATTTGAAGGATCTCTAGGTCCACACATATTTCCCACAGATACACAGAGTCTCGATGATATCGTACAATTATATATTGGGATCGATCTATTTGAATATATTAGCAATGAAACCGACAAGAACTACATTCAAAATTTCAATAGTAGCGAACTGGTAAAAAAAAGTCTTATTTGTCAACGTTATGGGACCTGAACTTAGAAAATTGTTTGGGCTTGCTATCCTTACGGAAATAGTGAAAAAAGCAAGGATAGATGATTATCGGTCACCGAATCTGTCGATAGACACACTGATATTTCACAAAACAATGTCCCGCAACCAATTCAGACAAATATTATAATTTTTACCTTTTCCGACAACAACAATAAACCGGATAATGCCGAGTAGCTTTTCAAAGTGCAATTTGTAATCGATTATTTTTCCAAAAAGCTTAACGAATCTTTTAATCTTAAGTGATTGATACCGTGGCATGGACGGTTAAATTTTAAAGTGTACAAATCGTCAAAAATTACGAAGTAAGGCATACTCACTCGGATGCCGTGTGATTCGAGTGCGGAATACATTTCCTCATTCGAGATATATTCCGGTGCCGGACAGCCTTTAGCAAAAACAGTGATCGAACTATTGACACCTTCCTAGGGAAGTGGCATCGCCTCTATAAGGATAATTATTATAACAGTGTAGAACTCGGGGTGTATTGGTGCGATCGCTAGGTTCCGTCTACCGAGTGGGTGACAAAAGTGACCTCGTGCAGTGTGTGGCTGTACGAAGGGTACTAGGACCGTAGGTGCTGAATTTTACTCGTTAATTTGTTTGTGCAGTAACGAGAAGTTCGATTCTGTGAAGAGTCGAGTTTTTACCAGTCATCTCTAAACCGAATGTAGCACGGTGCTTACCAGTGTGCTGCCTTCGGCTGTCGCTCCTCGGCCTCCTGCCGTGACCCCGGACCCTGGAGGCCGAGAGCCCTTCTTCTCCGACAGTCTTCAGAGACTGACATATTTTAACAAATTTGCTACACCTTAAAACCCATTCGTAGAAAAGTAATTAATTGAAGAGCAACTCACTGTGTAGTGCAGGTGTCGAGCTGGCCTCAACCGTGTAAGTGAGACTGATAACTAGCCGGTGTTTGGACAGATCTTTTTTCAAACGAGAGCTCGCGTATTTTGACGGGAACAAATTGTGACTTAGCAATGCTACCTAACGTGTCAGAAAGGGCTCACAGAAGTGAGCACCTCTCGTCACGTACTCCTGTCTGCCGTTGACGCGAGACGCTCCTCTGTTGCGACAGGGCCCGGACCCGAGAATCCGACACGTTCTGCAGCAGCGGTACCCGGGAGCGCTGCTGCGTGCGCAGCGCAACCCTCTGGATCCTTACGACCATCTGGTGCAGCATACCCAGCCGCAGGCACACCACCAGGAACCGTCCCCACAGCCGTCGCCGTTCGCTACTGCCGGTGAGTACCGACATCCTCCTCGCCGTGCTCCCACTCCTCCCGTGTTCTCGCTTACCCTGTCGTCTCTGCTCTGAGGTAACACTTGCTGCTGTTGTTGTACAGATGAGAATTTGGTGACTACTGAGTAATAATTAGTTGGGGCTTTATTTTAAGAATGAATACTTTCTTGATTCCACCTTTGAGCAAAGTCCAGTCTCGTGACGTTCTCTATTTTTTCCGAGAGTGTTTCAATAATGTTGTACTTTCGTCAGAGTGTTTTCCTTTATTCCACTCGGTTTTATTTTATTCCGTTAAACAGCACATTTGATTATTAGTGCTGCTGTTTCTTGCAGCACAATTAGTGATTTTACAGGGTTTGTCACCTGCAGTTTTATTGTCGTCAATTTCCATTATTGTAACTCTGTTATCTGTGTTCACAAAACACAGTGGAAAACACTACCTCTGACAAGAGATGGGCAAACTTGTTCCTCCCGGGGAACTAGTTCACTGGTAGTCATTCCTTTTTTGCGATCTGTTCATTTTTACTCATTTATTTATTTTTTTATCTAATTATGCACGCTATATGTGTTTTTGATAAATTTCCAGGAAAAATATCAATTAAATGTTACTTGTGCACAATAATTCATCAATAACAAAATGTAGACTGGTTGTTTATTAGTTTTCTTTTATAATTTGCAGCTGCATAGGTTAACCGTGCATCACAGTGTCGTGCCATCTGTGTGGGAAATGAAGATTTGTTGGAGAAAATCGTGATTTTTGGCACAGGAGCCGAGAAATGGCTTACTAAAACTAGAAACCTCTTATCGGCAGCTGTGGCAACTCTGTAAATGCAGAATTTTTGTGAACTTCACAAGTAAAAAGAAACAATTCCTTTTTTCAGAACCTGGACAACCCAGCACAGATTTGAAGATTTTTTACAATTGAAAAAGATAACAATTTTTTGAACAATCAACATTTGAAAGCAGCCCCAAGGTTCATACATGGAGACAGCCATCAGTTACTTGAGAAGGAGAACTTCTGAATGAGCGAGCACAGGCAGCTATTAACATATGATATTGAAATGACTATGAAATTCAACAATTCTTAAATTACCTATTAATGTACTTAAAACGTAAATTTTATTCATGAATGTATTAAAAAATAAAGTAAAAGAAAATATTACTACCAGTTCAACACTGGTAATTTTAGACACATTTCAGTCATTTTATCTTATTATGGAAAAGAGTGGGAAAAAGTGGACCATCAAACTAGTAGTAAATGGCTTTTTACAGTGGAACTTCGATTTTACGTTCTCCGATTTTACGTTTTTCACAATTTTACACTATAAATTTATAGCCCCTGTAAAGAACCCATAAGGTCAGTGCTAAAAATTCCCTGTTTTTACGTTTCTTTCTTGTAGAGGTTACTCGATTCTAAATTGTTACTCATGTCTCGCTTGACTTCATCCTGTTTTCTTCCTATTGGCATTTGATGTGACTGAATGAGTAACAAGTGGCACAAAAGACAGGCGGTTCACAAAGTGGTTGATGGTGGAGTTAAGGGAATATTTAGGCTGTTACAGAGGGGGGGGGGGGGGGGGGGCGGACGTTAGAGAGGAAATGCTGACGTAATCCACGATCAGTGTTGCCAACACAACTTGCAATATTTAGCTTCACCGTGCAATTATGATGGCTTGAGTACGTTTCACACTACTTTTTGCAGTTTCTGACATAATCGTGACTCGGTGGCGCTGTGAAGGCGACCAGGAATGAGGATGTCGATCTGTCGATTGTTATAGTGTCGTGGACATGTTAGTGACTGAAGAATCTCAGTTGCAGCAAGATCTCTCTGGGGAATATATTTGTGGTTGCACAACATGCAAAATATTTGTGACAAGAAACAGTATGGATGTTATTGCTTGTCTTGTCATTTGCAGCAATTTCAGATGTCCTTTTAGGTTCCTTCCTAACCACACACTCAGAAATCGCTTTATATTTGGAATAAAGCTGTGAAATATTTGTGATAAGGAATGGTATGAATTTTATTGCTGCTTATTTCACTTGCACAAATGTGAGCTGTCCTCTTAGGTTTTTGCGTAACCACACACTTGGAAATCACCTCACATTTGGAAATAAATGGCTAAATATTTATTTCATCCTTCATTCTCTAACTAGACAGAAATGTTGCACAACATCGATTACTGGAAAACATATGGTATTATGATAATAACAAGCCTGATAGCAATGCTAAGTTGAAAAAAATATTGGCATGTAGTGAATTGCAAACCTATAACCTCTGACTCAGTTAACCGTGACATTAACCATTATGATACAGCTTACTCATTGGAATTTTGTATTGTGAATTAGTTATTATAAAAGCTCTTGAAGCCGTACATCGTTGAAGCTTTATTAATTGACATTTAATGATAAGTGTGACAACTTTGTCGTACGGTAATTTGAATGCACCGTTGCTTCGAAACAGCATACTGCGCTCGTACGTCACACACTACGAAGGAAATGAATTATAGAAGTTCACACAGGAGTTGTTCAAAAGCGCTTACAAAAGTCATAGTCGAAAGCCCACTAGTGACATCAAAAAGTCGTGTGAAGAGGCGTCCATACTGTCACTGAAAATATGCTTTATTGGAAATATTTCCTATAGTGTTTCACATGTATTTCTTACTATTTCCTACATTGTTTTTCATCTGTTTCTGACTTTGCAATGTCTAGAGGCGAGGAAACTGTAATACTGCTGCTGAACTATTAATGGTTCACGCAGACAGAATGAAAGACGTCAGTCGTTCATTCTTTTTTTATTTTTTTATTTATTTATTGTGAGTTGTGACTTCCTGCACAGTCTTTCTCAGTATTCTACCAAATGGAGCAGCAGTTTTCTGCAGAGCATCTTGTTTTATTTCTATTCTTTTACTGCTTCTTGCACAAGCAGCCATCAGTCTGGCACAACAATAACAACTCGACAATGTGCTGCTTCGTGCACTGCATAATCCCCCCCCCCCCCCCCCCCCCTAAGAAAAAGTTAATACAGCCAGAGAAAACAAAACGCTTAACAGCTCTATACAACAGACAGCACAGTGCAACATACATACACACACTTGCACCGTGCAGCAGTGACATGCTGTAGCTGGCGTGAAACATTTTTTCCTTTGATCTGTAAGGGCATTGCTATGGACAGATCTTTCTGTGTTTTGAAAGATATTTCCAAATGGTGTCCACATCAAATAGCCGGAAACGTGTTTTGCAAACATGTTTTAAGCTTAGTATGTACACAGCTTGAAATATGGACTCGACCCAATTTGCACGCACACATTAGGTTCTGACATCTTTCACCGTACTTCAGTTTTTGGTTTAATTCACTGTATGCTTCAATTTTTGTTTTTGCTGGGTGAACACAAAGGGAAGATGTCTGGCATTTGTTGATGTATAATTGGTGGTTGTAACATATAGGAAAATATCTCAGTTTCCTTATACACACATACTACTTTCAATTTTTTGACAAGTTTTTACTTGTTACACATCTGTGATTTTTTAAGAACTGAAGAAATTCATTACCACAAATTATTGTATAAACATTGTATTTTACATTTAGTTTCCTTTGCTTATACACAGATTTTATACATTGTGTTAGAGAGTATTACGATTTTTACTTGTACATATGGTTTTGTTCATATTTTGGAGGTTTTTAACATTTTCATTGGCTCTGCGTTTTCCTCAGTTTTGCGGTTTTTAAGTCTGGACCCCATGAAAACGTAAAGTAGGGGATACACTGCAATTAAATCATTCGTCTGTGTCACAACAGCATAAAATATAACAACTGTTAGTGCCATTTGAGTTATTAATCAGAACTGACAGCTGAAAGATTGTAGGAATTGGTAAAATTACAAAAATTATGACTAATGAAATTGAACAGTTTTTTTCTTAATAAGGGTCCCTTTAAACAGATTTAATTTAAGTGACAAGTTCCTTAAGACAGATTATTCACAGTGGCATGAAAATGTAGGTATTGTCAATGCTCTATACATAGTTACTAAAGTCAGTCCCTCTGTTGGCTTCTTTGGGACGTAACAATCCCACATTGCTCTCCCTATACGCCTCTTGTTCTTCCCGTCTTGTGCCACTTCTTCCCAATCAGTGATACCCAGCTCTCTGCTGTCTCAGGTCACCTCCTCTTACCATCTGCCTCTCAGTCTTCCAGGGCGTCTCGAGCTTTCCATCTTCTTATATCTGACGGACTATTCTGCCACGGTCCACTCCGACATTGTGGCTCGCCCATTGCAAACGTCTCACTTCAGCGATGTTCGCTACCGAGGATTAGTCCTCTAGCTTAACTATTTCTTTGTCGGATCTTCAAATCCACCTTTGTGTTGCTTTGTCAGATATACGCCCGAAGATTTTTCTGTACACTTTATTTTCAAAGAGTGAGAGATGGTGCTCTCCATTTTTGGTCACACTCTGTGCTTCGGTTCCATGTAGCAGTAGTGGCCTGATGATTGTGTTGTAGAATTTCAGCTCGGTTTTCCTAGTTCGGAGGATAGAAGTTTTTGGAGGGAAAAGTAAACTCTGTTTGTGTTCCGTATCTTCTATTGCAAACATTTCTAATTACACCAAGATATTTCAAGTTGGGAGTGTTCCTGAAAAGTACAGTTTTCCGTGTGAAGATTATAATGTTATTCTGCAATCATATTTTTCCTTCGTACTATCGTATATTATGTTTTTTATACGATAATTTTTAAGCCTATTTTCGTGGCAGTTTCATTTGGTGTTTCATTTTCACCACTGTTATTTCCAGTTAAAACTGTCATTTGCATAGGCCAGTATATTTGGTTGCTTATCTTTAATGTTTCCATTTGTCACTCGTTTGGTTTCTCGTAGCACGCTTTCCGTGGCAAGATTGAAGCCATTTCAAAACAGTCGGATACTGAGCCACAGTATGTCAGCCTGCCTACTGCCTTCTCCATACGCACTTTGACCTAATTGATGAGTTTCTTGGGGATTCCGTAGTCTGCCATGATTCCCTGCACCATTTCTCTGTGCACCAAACTGTAGGCTTTTTGGAACTGTTTCTCTTTGCACCGAATTGTAGGCTTTCTGGAAGTTTATGAACAGGTAATGGATGCTCTTGTTGTATTCCCATATTTTGTCATCTATGGTCTCGATGCAGTAGATGCTGCTTGTTGTCGATCTACTTTTCCAAAAACCATTCTAGTAGTCCCCTGTTATGTCCTCGGTATAGGGGGTGTCTCTAAAATATTATATGTGACAGTACTTTTATGCTGTGACCAGTTGGAATATTCCCCTGTAATTCTTGCAGTTTTGTTTATCTCCTTTCTTGTGTGTAGGGATAATGATTGATTCCCTCCATTCATTTGGTATTTTTTCGTCTTTCCAAATTTTAAGAATAAAATGAAACAATTTTTCGTGAAGTTTACGGTTGCCGTGTTTCAGAAATTTCCCCGGTACTCCATCAGCTCCCACTACATTGTGGTATTTACAGTTTTTCTCAAATTGTTGATTACTCTTCGTATGTTGGGCCATTTACAAGATGTACAGCTATCGTAGGGCGAATTACCTACAGCTTCTTTTCTAGTTCTGGGCTGTTCAAAAATAAGTTGTCAAAATATTCTTTCCGAACATTTAATATATCATCAGGTACAGTGATAATTTATCAAAAATAACTGTTTAAAAGAAAATTAGGCTCTTTCACTGTGTTTACTGTACAGTGAATGTATGTGGGCCGTCCTTCATCCTGGCCACTTTTGAGTGAACTGCGTGGCAACTGTCGAAATAAAGGAGTCGATAGCCTTCACTAACGTGCGACGAATTTCCGTTCACAGTAAAAGAGTTGAAACACAAACTACTTGTGGCATTTTGAAGATGAGGTAACAAATTTTCTGCAGAACATTGAAAGAGAAAGGGAGCTGTTGCAGTATTGCAGTTGATAGCACATTGAATTAGGAATGTCACTTTAATTCGAAATAAATTCTCTGTCTGAAAATATCTCGGTGTCAGCTGTGTTAAGTGCAGATTTATTATCTATTCGTAACATAAGAAAATTTGTGCCGGACTGGGATCCGAACCCAGATTTGTCATCCTATTAGAGTGGTTGCCTTGACCACTTCAGCCATCTGTACACACCTCCTGGACTACACCAAATTTCTGTATGTTGCACCGTCCACATTGCTGTAAAATAGCCATTCTACTTTGGAAATGAAATGTGGAATAGAGAACCAACAATTAATGAAAGACTGCAATTAGAGCATAAAGTTAATTAATTAGAGTGCTTAGTGCTGCCAGCAGTTTGTGCAGGGGGACCTGTGAGGGGACCTGTGAGTTCATTCAGTCTTGTTCTGATGATGTCTCGTGCACTTGTCACCGGGGCACTCGAGTTTGTACATAATGTTCGAGATTTAAATGCACCCGATTGTTGTGAGATACCGTACCGCTAACTAAAATGTCACAGCTGTGCTGTGCTCGCGTTTTACTTTCGACAGAATTCTCAGTTGCTTTACTTTTCATCGTTGTAGGTGCCATTGTGTCATCGGATGCTCAAGAAATACCTGAAAGTGTGACCGAAGAACTAGAGAAGTTGGAAGAAGAAGGCGTCGGAGCGATACTTGGAGAACTGGGCGACGATGACGAACTGCTCGGTGAGTACCGAAATTAAAATGCTTCCGAAGCCGTAGCACGGTGCGACTTAAACACACTATTTTAACTACTGCCACGTATTTACGTGTAAGACTGGAAACAAAAATATTTTATAAGAAATAGAGAGGTAAGCTGACCTACAAGTTGGCTACGGGGTGTAATTTATATTTAGGTTTTGTCTGCAAGAACAAATTGTCAGAGTGGCGTTGGATAGCTGCAGCCTCTGCTGCAATCTGTGACAAATGTTAAAAAGATTTTCCTCTTTTCATTTTTTCTGTCGTTTCTTATTTGCATTTAGAAAGTACTGAGTTTTCCTCTCACTTTGTACTTGTGTGTCCATATATTATTGTCTTGTGACGATATGTGTACTGTAATATGTAATTGACTGTTTTGGTTTGATGTAAGATTGAGTATAACAGTTCAAGCAAAACTTTACAGTTTAAGAGCTTTAATCAGTATTAATTCTTACTGTTTTGTCTTTCCTTTTGGATAAGCTATTGTTGGATAATTTATGAAAAATTATGGTGATATTTGATGTAAAGATTGATTTTAAGAAACAGCAGATGATTTGATTGGAACATACAGTCAAAATTTATCATCGATAGACAAAAAGAGTGAACGATGGTGTTCTGGCCGATACGAAGTACTTATCGTCCGATTTTTTGAAAACTGTTAGTTGGAAAAGTTTGATTTTTGCACATCCTATGGTCTGATGTCGTCACTTGATAAAGAGCAGAATTTCTTGTCATTATCCATCATACTGCGCTGTATCAAATTGAGTAATATATTGCATCAAGAAACGCATTGTGTAAACTTCGCGTATTGTTGATTTTAACTCGTACATTGCAGTGAATGAAATGTAGATAAGATACCAGAATTTTATTTGAAGTTGAGAGTAGACTGATATCTCATTTTGTTCTCTAGTTCAGGGTTTCATATACGAAGGACGATCGTATATGACATGCCCATTCACATCCTTCCTTGCACATCGCGAATCGTGTAGTCGTAACAGTCGTCGTATCTCGTTAGTGATTCGAGATGTCGAAATGTTTTTTGCAATTGACAGCACCCAATGAGGCACGTATGTGGTATGAGAAATACTTGAACCTTTTTTATTCAGTGAGATTTGTAAGTAACTCTTCCGCAGCAGTGAGAGGTAGACAAGTCAGGATGTGTACTGGCATTCATAGCACTGTAGGGAAATCTGAGTAATGCGCATATACACTTGCATGGCACCTGGGAAATGGCGGAACAGGACAAGTATACGGACCCACAGCAATGACACTGTTAAATTTGTTTTAATTTTCATTATTAGCTTCTAAAGGTAATTGGAAATGAAATGCCTATTTTTTTATTTTTTTTATTTTTTTATTTTAGTATTATTATTTTTTTTAAATGTGACTTGTGTGAAAAATTCATAAAGTCAATTGTCATCGGGGGCCATCTTACAGTCGTTTGAGCGATGTAAAACATAAAACATTGTGCAGATTGTTGCGTTTGTCAATTGTGACAACTTTTTATAAAGTTGAAAAATAACGGCCACCCTACTATACCACACAGCAGACAAGGCTGCGAAAACAAGAAGTAATTTTTGGTTTGCGCAACGATTAGTGACAGATCGTCCGACAACTGGAAAAAGGGTGAGGACAGTTCAGAATAACTATGAATGAATCTATTCCATATGCCTATGTAGCTAAATATAGTGGAAAGTAGTGAAGTTCAGTGGCAGGAGGAGCAAGACTTCTGGTCAGGTGAATACAGGATTATAAATACAAAATCAAATAGGGGTAATGCAGGAGTAGGTTTAATAATGAATAGAAAAATAGGAATGTGGGGAAGGTACTACAAACAGCATAGTGAACGCATTATTGTGGCCAAGATAGACACAAAGCCCATGCCTACTACAGTAGTACAAATTTATATGCCAGCTAGCTCCACAGATGACGAGATTGAAGAAATGTATGATGAGATAAAAGAAATTATTCAGATAGTGAAGGGAGATGAAAATTTAATAGTCTTGGGGGGGGGGGGGGGAGACTGGAATTTGATAGTACGAAAAAGAAGAGAAGAAAAAGTAGCAGGTGAATATGGAATGGGGGTAAGGAATGAAAGAGGAAACTGCCTGGTAGAATTTTGCACAGAGCATAACTTAATCATAGCTAACACTTGGTTTAAGAATCATGAAAGAAGGTTGTATACGTGAAGAGGCTTGAGACAATGGAAGGTTTCAGATAGATTATATAATAGTAAGACAGAGATTTAGGAACCACGTTTTAAATTGTAAGACATTTCCAGGGGCAGATGTGGACTCTGACCACAATCTGTTCATTATGAACCATAGATTAAAACTGAAGAAACAGCAAAAAGGTGGGAATTAAGGAGATGGGTGGAGAGCAAAATAACTGGTGATGATTGAAGTAGAGAGGACATAATTTGTAGACTGACAATGGCGAGGAAAGCGTTTCTGAAGAAGAGAAATTTGTTAACATCGAGTATAGAGTTAAGCGTCAGGAAGTCTTTTCTGAAAGTATTTGTATGGAGTGTAGCAGTGTGTGGAAGATTAACATGGACGATAAATAGTTTGGACAAAAAGAGAATAGAAGCTTTCGAAATGTGGTGCTACAGAAGAATACTGAAGATTAGATGGGTAGATCATGTAACTAATGAAAAGGTACTTAATAGAATTGGGGAGAGGAGGAATTTGTGGCACAGCTTGACTAGAAGAAGGGACCAATTGGTAGGACATGTTCTGAGGCATCAAGGGATCATCAATTTAGTAATGGAGCGAAGTGGGGATTGTAAAAATTGTAGATGGAGACCAAGGCATGAATACACTAAACAGATTCAGAAGGATGTAGATTGCAATAGTTATTTGGAGATGAAGAAGCTTGCACAGGATAGAGTAGCATGGAGAGCTTCATCAAACCAGTCTCTACACTGAAGACCACAATAACATCAACATACTTTTTCAACTTCTCGCGGCGTAATGAATGGTCCATCAAGTGTCGGGCATGCAGCCACGCAAATGAAAATTCTTCCACTGATATTTCGGCCACATATCGTCCAGTCATCCTCAGAGTGAGTTGCAAGATTGACAAAAAGGTGCCATGTGTGGCCTTATATGCTTCATGCTGCGCATATGGGTCACAGACGCTGGTCGACGGTCAAGAGGTACACTTACATATGCGCCACCTCTGGTGAAGGCATACAGACATTCAATTCGGCGATGTTGACACCGTGATGACTTCTCTGCAGTTTAATTATCCCAAGAGTCGGATTCCATGTTTTGTCCAAATTAAAACCACTATCTCTATTTATTGAATTATTAGCTAATCTAATCTCCTTAGCTTCCTTGAAGGCAGAATCCCAAAGGAAGAGGTGGATGTTAAAATCTGCACATCACTGTAGTTCGTGGAATGCCCTGTACCAGTATAATGTTTGGCCACAGCTACTTGTCTGGCTGTCATAAGCGTGTGTATCTTTGACGTTCCACAAATCTGTTACGAACGATGCATGTTGTTTGACCTATGTATGACATCTCACAATTTCTGCAAGGAATCTGATACAAACCTGCCGGAAGATCACCTTAACACAGTGTTTCTTGAGAATATGGTCTATCTTCGAGGAAAGAGCATCCACATACTGCAAAAACGCACTTGATCAGAAGGAATTACTACCTTCTTTCCATCACACACCTGCATTCTAAGTTTCACATTGAATGCTCTACGAATTTGCTGTGGGGAAAATCCATTTGCTTTAAAAATGCTCTTGAGGTGAGCACTTCTTGCAAATTACCTTTATTGGATATACAGTGCGCCCTCTGCACTAAGGTCTTAAGGATACCTACGGTCTGTGAAGGGTGATGGCAGCTACTGGCATGTAGATATAGATTTGTGTGTGTCGGTTTACGATATATGACACGTCCTAATGTACCGTCAACTTTACAGCGAAGACTTTAGTGCGTGGGGCGCACTGTATGTCCAATAAAGATCATTTGCAAGAAGAGCTCACATACCTCAAAGCATTTTTTATAGTGAATGGATTTTCTCGGCAACAATTTCGTAGAACATTCAATGTAAAACCTAGAATGCAAGTACGTGATGAGGAAGAAGAGAGTAATTCCTTCCGATCGAGTGCATTGTTGCCCTATGTGGGAGCTCTTTCCTCGAAGATAGGCTGTATTCTCGCGAAACATCGTGTTGAGGTGATCTTCTTGCCTCCCACAAAGATTGCAACTTTACTCGGCTCTGTGAAGAACAGTTATTGCTTTGTAAGGCAGGTGTGTATTAGATTCTTCGCGGACATTGTGAAAAGTCATACATCGGTCAAACGACGTGTGCTGTTCGTGAAAGATGTGTGGAACTTCCTGTGGCCGAACGTTTTATTCGTACAGGGCATTCCGTATACTACAGTGATTTGAAGATTTATAACATCCACCTCTTCCTTTTGGGATTCTGTCTTCAAAGATGATATAGAGATCAGATTAGCTAATAATTTAATAAATAGAGGCAATGGTTTTAATTTGGACAAAGCACGGAATCCGGCTCTCGGTGTAATTAAACTGCAGAGAAGTTGTCACGGTGTCACCGCTACCGAACACGTACCGATACGCGAATCGAATGTCTGTACACCTCCGCCACAGGCGGGGCGTGTGTAAGTGTATCTCTTTGCCGCCGACCGGCGTCTGTGACCCACGTGCGCGGTACTGCCGCAGTGGAGCGTAAAAGGCCACGTTCGGCACCTCGTCGTCAGGCTCGTGACTCACTCTGAGGACGGCCGGATGAGACGTGTCCGAAATATCTGTGGAAGAAATTTTATTTGTGCGACTGCGTGCCTGAAATTTAATATACAATCTATTTCGTACACTGTATACGTAATGTGCTCACACGTAGCTACGAATGTGTAAAAACATTTGTAACCGTCTCTGTATTATTACCCGGCAGAGATGGGCAACGATTTCAACATCTTGGAGTATGCGGATCCAGAACTGAGCAGTGTAGTGGGAGGAGAAAAGACGAACATACTGGACGACAACCTGGACCTGGAGGAAGTAGCGGCAGGAAGGACAAACGACGATCACAAAGGGGTCAAGAAGGAGCCGCCGGCGACTGCCGTGAGCGCGACACCCGCCGCCCGGCCACCTGCCCCCACACCGTCCACTCCGACGAGGTACTGCTGGCGCACTTCTCTGCTGTACCGCAACTTTCTGACAGATTATCCCGGATCGGTCGACAGTCACGTCAGTGATTTTTGTGTGGTTGTTAAAATGTCGAGTTTGTATAACTGGTTTCGATTACCTCTCGTCGTGCCCTGAAATGAGAAATGTCCTGCCCACTATTCTTCCCACCCCTCCTACCGTGGTAGGAACCTACACAATATACTCGTCCGTCCTTACACGACCCCTGCTATCGGTCCCTTACCTCGTGCCTCGTACCCCTGTAATAGATGTAGATGCGAGGCCTGTCCCGTACGGCCTCCTACCACCACCTACTCCAGTCCAGTCACTAACATCACCTATCCCATCGAAGGCAGGGCTACTTGTTAAACCGGTCACGTGATTTGCAAGCTAAGCTGCAACCGACCTCTGTGCCGCATTCTACGCAGGCACGATAACCGACGAGCTGTCTGTCCGCACGAATGGCCACCGACAAGCTGTGGCCGAAAAACGAGTGGACCACCCTGTTGTTGAACACTCTGCCAAACGTGATATCCCTCATCTCGATGACTGCTTCACGACCTGTTCCGTACTGATCCTTCCCACCGACACCAGCTTTTCTGAATTACGCAGGTGGGAACTTTCCCTGCAATACGTCCTACGTTCCCGTAACCCTCCTGGCCTCGACCTTCGTTAGTCACTGTCCTCACCCACCCATCCAGCTCCCTCCCTGTTCCCGTTCTAGCACTACATAGCCGTCATTTCAGTGCCACACCCAGTCTTTTAATTTCTTTTTATTTCTCTCCTTTCCGATACTTACCACCTCCTGCCTGCGGACTTTCTCTCCTGCCCTCTGTCAAATTGCAACACTTCACTGTCCGCCACTCCCACCGTACTATCCCTCCCCCTCCCCGCCCCAGCCTCCTCCTTACCCCCACCCAGTCGCCACTCCCCTCGTGCACTGGTGCTGCTGCTCCACAGTGTGGTTTCAGCTCTCTTGAGACTGCAGACGTGTGTGCGGGTTGCATTTACGTGTGTGTGTGTGTGTGTGTGTGTGTGTGTGTGTCTGTGTGTCTACTGCTGCCAAGGCCTTAATGGCCGAAAGCTTTAATTGTGTGAATGATTTTGTTGTGTCTGTCGCGATTCAGCATCTCCGCTATATCGTGAGTAGCAACTTTCCTTCTCTGGTATTATTACATTCCTTCCTGGATTTTCCATTATTTGTGTAAATGTTTAGATAGTATTGTAAAATGGAAAATAAAAAAAAAACTGTGTAGAAGTAAGTAGCCAGTCGTAACTACTTGTAGTATCTTGCCGACTCGTCTAATGTAGGGTGCCTAGGAAGCTGTTGTCTCGGATCGCTAGACAGCAACTCTAGCAAATATTAATAATGGAGTTTATTACAGTAAGTTAAATTGACAATACTTTACATTCAAAAAGGCGATGCGCAAATAATCGATGTCCTTCAGTATATACAATTTCCGTGCAAGCAAAACAAGTCAGTGCTGTAGCGTTTTTATGAAGGCTCGTGGGCACGGCTAGGCTGTGCGGTGCTTATCTCTTTGTGTAGTTGCTGTTCCAGTCGAGGTGTCTTTCTAGTCAGCATACTCTTGGCTGACATCATCTCACAGTCGTATCTGCTGTAGCATTCGCCATCGTCGTGCCGGCGCTTGTCATTACACCGGAACACTACTGAACACTTATAATTTTAATTCTTCTTCATTTTTAATGAAAATTTCCTGTTTGTGCAAAGTTTAATGTCATAAGCCCCATTGTTACATTGTACATCTGTGGCTGATATGTTGCTTATTATTTGTTTTGTCCTCTACCAGTGAACAGGAAGAAAACTGTCTAAGACAATTAGCAGGTTTCAGTTTGTGTATCACTGGGTACTAAAAATTGCGCAGGTGCAATATGCTGTTGCATTTCCCAGTACCCGTTGCACAAGAAACATCACTGACAAACTTTTGTGTGTTTGCTTTGGAATGAAGATGTCAGAAAGATATAGCTTTCCACATTGTCAAAGGAGTTAAAACATAATAAAACACACTTGAGACTAGGAATTTTTTTCTGGAGCATGCCTGCATTGTTTTACAGTGCATATTTGTGGTTCCATTATTATATATTGCATTTTTAAAAATTTAGATTTTAACTCCATTGGGAATACAAACAATAATAATAGAAACACAGTCTCATAACACAGTAATAACAATGATGACTGTTCTAACACAATTATTTAACTTATATGATCATCATCATCATCATCATCATCATCGTCAATACTATACAGTGTAATAAATGAATAACTGTGCTAAAAGGAGAATTGCATATTGTAATTACATTGTTATTGTAAAGTTTTCTGAATGGTAGCTTGGATTTTTCTACTTTCTGTGCACTGTCTTTTAGATTTTTAATGAGCCAGTCTATTTTTAGAACTTTGAGAGTATGAGAGTATTGTGCTCTTCTGAAAGAACATATTCATCTACATCTACATCTACATTTATACTCCGCAAGCCAGCTAACGGTGTGTGGCGGAGGGCACTTTATGTGCCACTGTCATTACCTCCCTTTCCTGTTCCAGTCGCGTACGGTTCGCGGGAAGAACGACTGTCTGAAAGCCTCCGTGCGCGCTCTAATCTCTCTAATTTTACATTCGTGATCTCCTCAGGAGGTATAAGTAGGGGGAAGCAATATATTCGATAACTCATCCAGAAACACACCCTCTCGAAACCTGGCGAGCAAGCTACACCGCGATGCAGAGCGCCTCTCTTGCAGAGTCTGCCACTTGAGTTTGCTAAACATCTCCGTAACGCTATCGCGCTTACCAAATGACCCTGTGACGAAACGCGCCGCTCTTCTTTGGATCTTCTCTATCTCCTCCGTCAACCCGATCTGGTACGGATCCCACACTGATGAGCAATACTCAAGTATAAGTCAAACGAGTGTTTTGTAAGCCACCTCCTTTGTTGATGGACTACATTTTCTAAGCACTCTCCCAATGAATCTCAAACTGGTACCCGCCTTACCAACAATTAATTTTATATGATCATTCCACTTCAAATCGTTTCGCACGCATACTCCCAGATATTTTACAGAACTAACTGCTACCAGTGTTTGTTCTGCTATCATATAATCATACAATAAAGGATCCTTCTTTCTATGTATTCGCAATACATTACATTTGTCTATGTTAAGGGACAGTTGCCACTCCCTGCACCAAGTGCCTATCCGCTGCAGATCTTCCTGCATTTCGCTACAATTTTCTAATGCTGCAACTTCTCTGTATACTGCAGCATCATCCGCGAAAAGCCACATGGAACTTCCGACACTGTCTACTAGGTCATTTATATATATTCAGAAAATCAATGGTCCCATAACACTCCCCTGTGGCACGCCAGAGGTTACTTTAACGTCTGTAGACATCTCTCCATTGATAACAACATGCTGTGTTCTGTTTGCTAAAAACTCTTCAATCCAGCCAC